>NC_141010.1:59977121-60408279 GCF_052327205.1 Somniosus microcephalus | reverse complement strand
CCAGGGTAACCGTTGACGCTGACCAAGCCCCGCCCCCCGGCCGAGCCAGAGACGCCGCGTCTCAGCTGCACCAAGGCCGAGATCCGCACTCTCGAGAGCCCCGCCCGAGCCGAGCGCGGAACAGAGTCTCACCTGCTCCTTCTGCGCGCGCACCCTGACCCTCGTGGCTGATGCCGTTGCCCTGGGTAACGTGACACCGGGGGCTGGGGGGGATGGGTGAGGAGCTTAGCAGCAGCACAGTTACCTAGCTCGGGCCTGGCTGGGCAAGAAAGGCCCAGACTTTCAGGCCTAAGAAAAAAACGGGCAAAGGTAGGAAAAAGAATGTTCAGGTTAGATAAAATATTTACAAATGAGTGATTTATTTTAAAAGAATTTAATAAATTGAATTTTATTTTGCTGGAAATGTATATCTGAAAAGAAAGACGCAGAAAGCAGGAAAAAGAATGGAAGCAAGATGGCGGTTACTCACCTCGGTTCAGAACGATAAGGCCCGCCCACACACGCACCGATTGGTCGACCGTCAGGTCACCAAAGCGTAGGATTGGTCAATCGTCCCGTCACTCGACCGTAGGAGGGCCCGGCCGCACGCGGCAGCAAGCCGCCGTACGATTGGTTGACCTCGAGGTCACTCTGTCGCTAATGAACGGATAATGAGGTGCTAATGAGCGGAATGTTGAAGGTTTTTGGGATACCGCGGGCGCGATTTTAGCCCGGCCGAAACGTAAATACGCTTAAAACCATCTCGGAAGCGTAAGCTTTCTTTGGAGGTAATGCGCGCGTAGGTACGCCCTGTAACTTTCGAGCGCATAGCCCGCCAGACGCACACGTGAATGCAGACAGAATGACAGAATGACAGAATGACAGACAGACAGACAGATCGACCGATTTATATATATAGATATAGATAAAACAAGGTTAGAGATGGCAGGGCAGGTGGTGTGTGGTAACTGCAGCCTGTCGGAGTCTGTGGAGAGCATCGCAATCCCGAGCAACCACATCTGCAGTAAGTGCCTGCAACTCGAGAAACTTCAACTCAGAATAGTTGAGCTGGAGTACGAGCTGCAAACATTGCGATGCATCAGGGAGGGGAGAGCTACCTGGACACTTTGTTCCAGGAGGCAGTCACACCCTTTAGGTTTAGTAATACTTTAGAGTTTGTCAGTAGTCAGGGACAGGAGGGTGTGACCATGAGTCAGGAAAGTGTGGGGACCCAGGATGTAGTGATGGAGAAGCCTCAGCCCTTGATTTTGTACAACAGGTACAAGGTACTTGATACCTGTATGGATGAGGAAAAGGACTTCAGGGAGGATGGACAAACTGACCACGGCACTGTAGTACAGGGGGCCATCCAAGTGGGGGGAGAAGGAAAGAATGTGGTAGTGGTAGGGGATAGTATAGTCAGGGGGATAGATACTGTTCTCTGCAGCCATGAAAGAGTGTCCCGAAGGCTGTGTTGCCTACCAGGGTTAAGGATATCTTATTGCGGCTGGAGAAGAACTTGGAGTGGTCCATGTAGGAACCAACGACATAGGTAGAACTAAGAATGAGGGTCTGCTGAGGGAGTTTGAGGAGCTAGGGTCTAAAATAATAAGCAGAACCTCATGGGTAATAATCTCTGGATTACTACCTGAGCCACATGCAAATTGGCATAGGGTCTGTATCGATTTCTTTGTGGGTTCAATGACGACACATTCATGAAAGCGAATGAGTTTTAATCTAAAGTCTGTTCAACTCTTTATACAGCTTTACAGGAGACACGATGCTTGTGATGCATCTAGAATGAAACTGAAACTAAACTCAAACTGCTTGTCTCTCACATGACCTCTGCTGGTCAGGCATAAGTAATCAATACATGCAAACATGCTGGTAAGACATGATAATCAAACAGGCAAATAACATCACTATTTGCTGATATCATTACATCTCCCTTTCTTAAAACAAAAGTATTTTACTTTTAACTAACAACATGTTTTCTTTGTATTAATCTGCATTTTAACTGTAACACTTAATGAACTTACATTATCATTATCATGATCAAGGTTTTTTAACCTTGCTTTGTGTGTTCACATGAAATATGTCAATACACTAGAACTTGAAGAAAGAATAAGATAACATTACTTCCTTCTATAACAATAGTCCTTAAATTTGTTCAATAAGTCTCTCAGGAGGCTTCACGTGTCTTGAGGATTTTCTGATTGATTGTCCTTGAATCTGAGTTGTTGCCTCAGATGATTGGTTCTCAGCTGTGTGATCAGGTTGTTCAACAGTATCAGTCTCTTGACCTGCTGTGTGATCAGGTTGTTCAACAGTATCAGTCTTTTGACCTGCTGTGGCTGGTTCCATGAGAAGATCTCGACGATTTCTTCTCAGAACAGCAACCTCATCTGTCTGAATGGTGTATGATCTTGGTTGAACTTCACTCAGGTCAGTTCCCTTCTCAGTCCATGTGTTTGTTTTGTCTTTGAACCTTACTTGGTCACCAGTGTGGAGTTCAGGTAGGTTTTGTGTTCCTCTGTCATAATAGTACTTTTGCTTTTCTTTCTGTTGTTCTTTGAACTTCCTCACTTTCTCCCCCTCTTTTGTTTTCAGGAGGTTCTCCGGGATGGGTAGGTTTGACCTTAGCCGACGTCCCATCAGGAGTTAGGCTGGTGACTTACCACACTCGAGCGGCGTTGTGCGGTATACAAGCATGCTTTGGTAGAAGTCAGTTCCACTGTCTTTTGCCTTGTACATCAGTCTTTTCACTGTGTTTGCGGGCTCTCCTGGGTCAACAGCTCTGGACAACTTGTCTGCTGTATACATCAGCTTACCCGGTGTGTACGCAACATTCAGTTCATCATAGACTGTCTCTCCTTCGCTTTCCACAACGAGGACTCTCTTTACCAGGTTCAGTCTCTCACAGGCTTTTAAACCTAGTATGGCTTGCACATCCTTTGGCACCACGATTAATGCTAGTGTGTGCTCTCTGTCCTTGTGTGTCACTTTGACAATGCATCTTCCTTTCACTGGTATTTCAGTACCTGAGTATCCTGTCACTTTCACTTTGATTCCATGTATCTTTGGTCTGGGCCTAATTTTCTTAAAATCAGTCTCTGATTTCACATTAACTTGTGCTCCAGTGTCCAATTTAAATGGAATGTGTATGTCATTCACTTTTAGTGTCAACATCCAGTCTCTTTCTTCTTTTTTGTTTTCAGACACAACATCTACATAGAACTCCTCTATGTCACTTTCATCTACTGCATGGACCTTGCTTTGTTGCACTTGGTTCTTGCAGCAACGGGCATAATGGTTGTTTTTGTTGCAACTATTGCATGTTTTACCATATGCTGGACACTTTTTTGGTGGATGCTGTGTACCGCATCGACTACATGACTTTCGATTGTCCCTTTCATTTTTGTTCGCTGGCCACGCCTCTTTTTTCACATTGGCGCTCTCTTTGTTAAACGGTTCATGTCCGTTCATTCTCACTGCATCCACGTTGCAGCTATTGTCATTGAACAGCTCCTTTGCCTGCAACTTCACAGTCTCTGTAGCCCTACACAGTGCTATGGCTTTTCCCAGGTCTAGATCTTGCTCTCTTAGCAGTCTTTCCCTTAGACCATTATCTGGAATACATAGATACATAGATACATAGAGATAGGAACAGGAGTAGGCCATTCGGCCCTTCGAGCCTGCTCCGCCATTCAATGAGATCATGGCTGATCTTCGTCTGAGATCATAGCTGATCTTACCAGTTCAGTACCCCGTCCCCGCCTTTTCTCCGTAACCCTTAATCCCCTTAGCCTTCAGAAATATATCCAATTCTCTCTTGAAAATATTTATTGAATTAGCCTTCACAGCCCTCTGTGGCAGGGAATTCCATAGGCTCACCACTCTTTGAGTGAAGAAATTCTTCCTCATCTCTGTTTTAAATGATTTGCCCGCTATTTTTAGACTGTGGCCCCTGGTTCTGTGCTCCCCGGCCATTGGAAACATTCTCTCTGAATTCAGCCTGTCCAGGCCTGCCATAATTTTATATGTTTCGATGAGATCCCCTCTCAATCTTCTAAACTCCAGTGAGTACAAGCCCAAACTATTTAATCTCTCTTCGTAGGTCATTCCCGCCATTCTAGGTATCAGCCTGGTGAATCGCCGTTGCACTCTTTCCATGGCAAGAACATCCTTCCGCAGATGGGGCGACCAAAACTGTACACAATACTCCAGATGCGGTCTCACCAGCACCTTGTACAGCTGTAGTAAGGTATCCCTATTCCTATACTCGAACCCCCTTGATATGAAGGCCAACATACCATTTGCCTTCTTAATCGCCTGTTGCACCTGCATGCTCTCCTTCAGTGACTGGTGCACAAGAACACCCAGGTCCCTCTGCACTTCCCCATCTCCCAATCTATTGCCATTTAGATAATAATCTACCCTCCTGTTTTTACCCCCAAAGTGGATAACCTCGCATTTATCCACATTATAGTGCATCTGCCACGTATCCGCCCATTCCCCCAACCTGTCCAAATCACACTGTAGCCTCCTGACATCCTCATCAGAGCCCACCCCTCCTCCTAGTTTAGTGTCGTCAGCGAATTTGGAAATATTGCATCCAATTCCCTGATCCAGATCATTTATATATATTGTGAACAGCTGGGGTCCCAGGACAGATCCTTGCGGCACCCCGCTGGTCACTGCCTGCCACTCCGAAAACGAGCCGTTTATTCCAACTCTCTGTTTTCTATCCGCCAGCCAGTTCTCTATCCACGTTAATACTTTGCCCCCAATCCCATGAGCCTTAATTTTGCATGATAATCTTTTGTGTGGAACCTTATCGAAGGCTTTCTGGAAGTCAAGGTACACCACATCCACTGGCTCTCCCCCATCTATTCTACCAGTTACCTCCTCAAAAAATTCCAGCAGATTAGTCAAACACGATTTACCCTTTGTAAATCCATGTTGACTCTGTCCGATCCTTTCCCCATTTGTCAAGTGCTCCGCTATTTTATCCTTAATAATGGACTCTAGCATTTTGCCCACAACCGATGTAAGGCTTACTGGTCTATAATTCCCTGCTTTCTCTCTACCCCCCTTTTTAAATATTGGGGTAACATTAGCTACCCTCCAATCCACGGGTACTGTTCCCGAGTCAATGGAGTTCCGGAAGATGATCCTTAGAGCATCTGCTATCTCCAGGGCCACCTCCTTAAGTACCCTAGGATGTAGTTTATCAGGCCCTGGGGATTTGTCGGCCTTCAGTCCCCTCAACTTACCCAACACCATATCCCTAGAGATACTAATTTCTGTCAGCTCCTCCCTCTCATTAGTCCCTATGTTTGCCGATATTCCTGGGAGGTTATTTGTGTCCTCCTTTGTGAATACAGAACCAAAGTATGAGTTTAATTGGTCAGCCATTTCCTTATTCTCCATTATATATTCTCCCGAATCGGACTGCAAGGGACCGACTTGGGATTTTACCAGTCTTTTCCTCCTGATATACCGATAAAAGCTTTTGCAGTCTGTCTTTATGTTTGCTGCAAGTTTACTTTCGTATTCTATTTTCCCCTTCCTGATTAATCCCTTTGTCCTCTTTTGCTGTATCCTGTACTGCCCCCAATCTTCCGGTCTGGTGCTTTTTTTTGCCAGTTGATATGCCCTTTTTTTTGATTTTATGCTGTCCCTAATTTCCCTCGTTATCCACGGTTGAGTCACCTTTTTAGGTTTATTTTTATGCCAAACCGGTATAAACATGTTCTGGAATTCTTCCATTCTATCTTTGAATGCTTGCCATTGTCTATCCACTGTCAATCCCCCCAGAAACACCACCCAATCAATCTTACCCAATTCCCGTCTCATACCCTCGTAATTCCCTTTATTTAAGTTCTGGACCTTAGTCTCTGATTCAATTTCCTCACTCTCCATCTCGACTGAGAGCTCGATCATATTATGATCGCTCTGACCCAAGGGGCCTCGTACAAGAAGATTGCTGATAAGTCCCTTCTCATTGCACAATACCCAGTCTAAAATGGCCTGATCTCGAGTCGGCTCCTCGACATATTGGTCCAGATAACCGTCCCGAAAACATTCCAGGAATTCCTCCTCCTCAGAATTTTTACTAATTTGGGTAGTCCAATCAATATGTAAATTAAAGTCACCCATGATGACAGCTGTGCTCTTATCGCACGCTTCTCTAATTTCCCTTTTTATGCCTTCCCTCACCTCCATATTACTATTTGGAGGCCTATATATCACACCCACTAACGTTTTCCTCCCCTTGCTATTTCTCATTTCTACCCATACAGATTCCGTTTCATCCGAGTTAATATCCTTCCTTTCCATTGCATTAATCCCCTCCTTTACCAGCAATGCTACCCCACCTCCCCTACATTTTTGCCGATCCTTCCTAAATATTGTATATCCCTGGATGTTAAGTTCCCAGCCTTGCCCACCCTGCAGCCACGTTTCTGTAATCCCAATCAAATCATACTTGTTTACCTCTATTTCCACAACTAATTCATCCACCTTGTTCCTAATGCTTCTAGCATTAAGATACAAAGCCTTCAGGCTTGCTTTTTTCACACTCTCATTATGAATTAGTTCGGCCCTTTGTGTTTCTCTCCTTTGCTTATTGCTTCTCACCTTTCTACCATCTATTTCTGACTTCATATGACTTCCCTCTTTTCCACTATCTAGGTTCCCATCCCCCTGCCAAATTAGTTTAAATCCTCCCGAACCGCCCTAGAAAATATTACCCCGAGGACATCGGCTCCCTCACAGTTCAGGTGTAGACCGTCCCCTTGGTACAGGTCACTCCTCCCCAAGAACTGGTTCCAATGCCTCAGGAATTTAAATCCCTCTCCCTTGCACCACTGCTCAAGCCACGTATTTAGCTTATCTATCTTACTCTCTCTAAACTTATTAGCTCGTGGCACTGGTAGCAATCCAGAGATTACTACCTTTGAGGTCCTACTTTTCAATTTAGCTCCTAACTCCCTAAATTCAGCTTGTAGGACCTCCTCCCTCTTTTTACCTACATCGTTGGTACCTACATGTACCACGACAACTGGCTGATCCCCCTCCCCCTTCAGAATGCTCTGCACCCGCTCCGAGACATCCTTGACCCTTGCACCAGGGAGGCAACATACCATCTTGGAGTCTCGGTCTCGGCCACAGAAACTCCTATCTATCCCCCTTACAATTGAATCCCCTATCACTATAGCCCTATCCCTCTTTTTTCCGCCCTTCTGTGCAGCAGAGCCAGTCATGGTGCCCTGAACCTGGCTGCTGGTGCCTTCCCCTGATAAGTCATCTCCCCCAACAGTACCCAAAACGGTAAACCTGTTTTGGAGGGAGATGACCGCAGGCGACTCCTGCACTACCTTCCTGCCTTTACCCTGCCTTTTGGTCACCCATTTACTGTCTGAGCTAGCCTTTACCTGCGGTGTGACCAACTCACTGAATGTGCTATCCACAAGATCCTCAGCATCGCGTATGCTCCAGAGTGAGTCCATTCGCAGCTCCAGCGCCGCCATGCGGTCCGCTAGGAGCTGCAGCTGGACACACTTCCTGCACACATAGTTGTCAGGGACAGTGTCCCTGATTTCCCACATGGCACAGGAGGAGCATGGCACGGGTCCGAGCTGCCCTTCCATGACTTAACCCTTGCAATACCCTTTTATTTACTACAATTTAGCTTAATTATTGAATTCTACTTAGAATAAGTTTGTGAAAGTACTCACCAACCAGTCACCTACCTGTTTTCTGGTGTTGTATTTTCACTGCCGCCTCCTGTCCTGGAACCTTTTCCACCTAGGTTAGGCTCCTGAAATAAAATAAATTGAACCTACCTTTTCAACTTCCCCTAACCCCTAAAAGGTTAGAGGAGGTGGAAGGGTGGGAGACACTACACTGTAGTGTTTCGGGTTTAGCAACAGCTCCACCTATATAAGAGTTACTGGCCTCCTGCTCTCCTGATTGCACCAGCTGTGAAAGAAAAAGCCCGCGAAAGGTGAGCTTTTAAACTCTCCCGCCTCGGGCTGCTTCCGCGCAGGTCCGCTGCTCCTCCGGTCTCGGGGCTGTGGGCCTCGGTGCCTCTGACTGCTCCCTCTCAAGCTTTTAAGCTCTCCCGCCTCGGGCTGCTTCCGCGCAGGTCCGCTGCTCCTCCGGTCTCGGGGCTGTGGGCCTCGGTGCCTCTGACTGCTCCCTCTCAAGCTTTTAAGCTCTCCCGCCTCGGGCTGCTTCCGCGCAGGTCCGCTGCTCCTCCGGTCTCGGGGCTGTGGGCCTCGGTGCCTCTGACTGCTCCCTCTCAAGCTTTTAAGCTCTCCCGCCTCGGGCTGCTTCCGCGCAGGTCCGCTGCTCCTCCGGTCTCGGGGCTGTGGGCCTCGGTGCCTCTGACTGCTCCCTCTCAAGCTTTTAAGCTCTCCCGCCTCGGGCTGCTTCCGCGCAGGTCCGCTGCTCCTCCGGTCTCGGAATACCACACACCAGTCTGTCTTTTATCAGCGAGTCTGTCAGTCCCCCAAATTCACATGATTTGCTTCTGTTTCTCAGTTCAGTCACATACTGATCAATAGTCTCACCTGTTTTCTGAACACATGTGAAAAATCTGTGCCTCTCAAATGTCACGTTGCGTTTAGGTATGCAGTAGGCCTCAAACTGTTCCATTATTTTATCTAGCTTCATTTTGTCTCCATTAGCAGCGAATGTGAAGTTATTATACACCTCCAGCGCTTCATCACCCACGACATGTAAGAACAGTGATGATTTCCTTTTATTACTTTTCTCGTCAGCTCCGATTGCTGATAAATACAACCCCAAACGTTGTTTGAACCTCCTCCAATTTTCAGCCACATTACCTGTCAACTGAAGCGTCGCCGGTGGGTGTAAACCTTCCATTTTTTCACTTCGTTAGCTATTCTCTAATGGTAAGTAACGATGTTCTCTTTTGGCTTGCTAATCTGTGGAGAGCTGATTTAACTTCAGATTTTTTCTCTTCATCTCTTTCAATCACTTCTGACACCATGTATCGATTTCTTTGTGGGTTCAATGACGACACATTCATGAAAGCGAATGAGTTTTAATCTAAAGTCTGTTCAACTCTTTATACAGCTTTACAGGAGACACGATGCTTGTGATGCATCTAGAACGAAACTGAAACTAAACTCAAACTGCTTGTCTCTCACATGACCTCTGCTGGTCAGGCATAAGTAATCAATACATGCAAACATGCTGGTAAGACATGATAATCAAACAGGCAAATAACATCACTATTTGCTGATATCATTACAGGGTCAAGCAGATCAGAGACAGAGGGGGAGAAATTCGGTTGGTAGCGCCAGTGATTAGCGCCTAAAGAGGCCGAGAAGTGATGCGTTAGCCAATTTTCAGCCGGGCGCAGTGAACCCAGCGCCTCTTGCCATATTGAGTGGGTTTTAGCGCCGGCACTAAAGCTTAGCGCCCGCTCGCGGGCGCAGGCAGATCATGACGTCATTTCAGTGTGCAACGCCTTTTTGGCACCCCGGACCGGAAATTCAGTGGTGCGCCCCTTCGTTCCGCCTGGCGCTAATAAGGACAGCTTACTGGAACGTTCCCCAGTCGCTCTCGGGCTTAGGGGGGCGCTCTTTAAAGGGGACTGCACTGGTATAAAAGCGGCAGCCATTTTGGGAGCACAACTTCTTTGAGATTTTCACAGAGTTGCAGAGTTGCACTCTGAGAGCCATATCACTAGTGACCCAGTGCTGCCAGAGGACCTTCAGACCATTACCCTGCTGCTGGTGAGCGTTTACAACCTGTATAATTTCTTGTTACCTGTTATTATGGGGGCTGCTTTGGAGGGGAACGTCCTGCTGCTCGACCATCTGGAAAGGGCACAGAGACGGAGGGAGAGAGGGCCAGGAATGGCCAGACGGAGGAGGGCCAACAGACATCACCACACCAGACCTTACGCTGCCAGGGTATTCAGGCAGCAGTTCTCTTACCTCAACATGTCGGAGGAGCAGTGTGTTAGGAGGCTGCGATTCAGAAAGGAGGTGGTGACTCTTATGTTCATGAATAAATAGACATTCTTATTATGAACACTGCTAGCTTTTGCTAGTTACTTTATTGAGCACATGTGGACTAGGTACAGTATCTGTAGAGGCTTCCATCTTGACTGCTGCCTTGTGGGTAGCCTAGTGCCTCATGGGTAATGTAGTCTTAATATATATACAGCTGGGTAGTGTAGTCTTATACATACAGCTATATACAGCTCTACACAGCTCTACGGCTGCACCTAGTGTCCACTATAGAATGACATGTTATTGATCATTACATCCCCCTTTCTTTGAGGTTTAACAAAATCAATATCAATCAACTTTCAAGAAAACAATAAAGATAATATCAGTAACACTTTTGTTAGTGCTCTATAAACATAAACATTTTCAAAACAGTCAACACATTTTCAAAGCTTTACATTGTACTGAAAGATTAAGTCTATCAGGCTCTTTTACTTCACGTGTGGATCTTCTCAACATGGGTAAGTCTGATGTGTCTTCATGAGATTGTTCTGGTGGTGAATGACAAGATGCAGTTGCGGCATCGTCATCAATCTGGTCTTGAATAGTCTCTTGTGTTTTTAGGAGGGAACGGCGGTTCCTCCTGAGAATCTGTCCTTCCTCAGTTCTAACAGTGTATGACCTTGGTCCTACTTCCTCAAGAACTGTAGCTTTCCTGTTCCATGCATCTGGATCCTCAATCCTGACAACATCATCCCGTGTCAATGGTTTCAGAGTTTTGGATGACTTGTCATAGTATGATTTCTGTTTCAGCTTTAACAGTTGAAGTCTCTGTCTCAGTTCCTTACTCTGCTTTTCTTTTGCACAGCAGGGTAGCGTGGTACGCAACTTGTGACCCATTAGGAGTTCAGCAGGCGAAGAACCACAGTCTAAAGGTGAGGCTCGGTAGCTCAGCAGGGCGAGATAAGGATCAGACTTGCTTTCTGTCACTTTCTTCAGTAGCTGCTTGAGAACTTGAACACCTTTCTCTGCCTTACCATTCGACTGAGCATACAAAGGACTGGATGTGATGTGTTGAAAGTCATAATGTGCTGCAAACTGTTGCCACTCCTTACAGTTGAAGCACAGACTATCGTCGCTAACGGCAATCCTGGGAATTCCATGTCTGGCGAAGATGGATTTCACATGCATTATGACACTGCTTGCTGTGGTGCTTGAGAGCAGCGCCATCTCAGGAGAGTTAGAATAGTAGTCAATCACTATTAGATAGTCTTTACCATTTAAATGAAAAAGGTCCATACCAACCTTTTGCCATGGTGCTGTTGGTATGTCAGCTACTATCATTGGTTCCTTTGCTTGTTTGTTTTGGTGTTTCTGACATGTCTCACATTTGCCTATCATGTTCTCAATGTCCTTATTTATGCCAGGCCAATAAACAGTGTCTCTTGCTCTCCTTTTGCATTTTTCAATTCCGAGGTGTCCCTCATGAATCCTTTTGAGCATGTCTTGACGTAGAGCCTGTGGAATGCCTATTCTGTTCTGTTTTAGTAATAGTCCACTTGCGACACTTAATTCTGACCTTATGTGAAAATATTTTGGACAGGAACCTTTTGGCCAACCATGATGAATGTTCTCTATTACTGTTTGTAATACTGTATCTTTTACTGTTTCTTCTGCTGTTTGCTTTGATTTTGTGTCTGACACGGGCAGCGCAGCAGTGACCATACTCACATGAACATCCACGTCTTCTTCAGTAGAGCTCACATGACTCATTGTGGGTGCTCGGGATAGTGCATCTGCTAACACTATGTATTTGCCTGGTGTGTAGATCAGTTCAAAGTCATATCTTTGCAGCTTCATCATGAGTCGTTGAATCCTTGGAGACATCTCATTCAGGTTTTTTTTTATGATGGCAACCAGAGGGCTGTGGTCTGTCTCAACTGTGAAGGTGGGAAGTCCATATATGTAGCCATGAAACTTTTCTAGTCCAACTACCAAACCTAGACATTCCTTTTCAATCTGGGCGTATCGACACTCAGTATCAGTCATAGACCTGGAGGCATAGGCAACAGGCTTACAATCTTCACCCTCTGCTTGTAGCAAGACCGCACCTAGGCCATCTTTTGATGCATCCGTTGACACTTTGATTCTTTTTGTTGGGTCAAAGAAGGTGAGTATAGGTGTGGTTGTCAGCACTGTTTTGAGGTTTATCCATTCTTGTTCATGTCTTTCTGTCCATGCAAACTCATTTGTTTTATGTAGCAGGTCTCGCAGACAGGCTGTCTTGGCTGACAAGTTAGGAATGAACTTTCCAATGAAGTTTATCATCCCCATGGTGCGTAGCACTCCTTTTTTGTCAGTGGGTCAGGGCATTTTGAGTATGGCGTTTACTTTTTCCATAACTGGCTCTATTCCTTTACCAGATAGATTATCTCCTAGGAAAGTGACTTCCTGGACACCAAACTGACACTTGGCTTTGTTGAGCTTCAGTCCATTCCGGCGTATGCTCTGTAGCACTTTAGTCAGTCTCTCATTGTGTTCTTTCAGTGTGGAGCCCCAGATGGTGATGTCATCAACATAGACCCGAACTCCTTCCAGACCTTCAATTATGTGTTCCATCACTCTATGAAAGATTTCAGATGCAGATATTATCCCGAAAGGCATTCTGAGGAAACAATACCTGCCAAATGGTGTGTTGAAGGTACAGTATTTGGTGATCTCTTCATCCAGTTTTAGTTGCCAAAATCCTTGTGAGGCATCGAGCTTTGTAAAGTATCTGGCACCTGACATTTCACTGGTGATTTCTTCTCGCTTGGGAATCTGGTAGTGTTCACGTTTTATGTTTGCATTTAAGTCCTTTGGATCCATGCATATTCTTAGATCATTGTTCTTTTTCTTTACACTAGTGTGGTCATTCTGTCCAGTTCATTCTTGAGCCGGTCACGCAGGGGTGCTGGAACTCTTCGTGGAGCATGTACCACTGGCTGAGCATTCTGCTTTAGCTGGATCTTGTAAGTGAATGGTAGAACTCCAAATCCTTTGAACACATCCTGGAAATTATTCACTACAGAATCCAACGAGTCATCTGGTCTGCTTATGGCACAGTTTATACGGTAGACTCTTTTGACCAGTTCTAAGTCCTCACAAGCTTTGTCACCCAGTAGTGAATCAAGCCTTTCAGCCACAACAGAAAACATGAGATGATGCACTTTGTCTTTGACTGTCACTTTAAGTCTGCATACACCTAAGCTATCTATTTTCTGTCCATTATAGTCCTTCAGTAGCACTGACTTTTTCTGTATTTTGGGCTTTTCTTTCATATTGTTAATGTCACTCATACTGATTAAGTTTGCTTTTGCCCCAGTGTCTAGTTTCAAGGTAACTAATGCTCCATTTACCTGCAGTGGGATTATCCATTTGCCCTCTTTTACTGCATTAACTTTATGTTCAGCATTGTACATTTCTGAGGGCTGCACATTTTCTGTATCCTTTTTGATATTGTCACATGACAACATTCCTACAAAAAATGTCTCACTTTAATCAGTGTCCTCAATTACATTAACTCATTGCCCTTTCTTAGTTTGTACTTTTGAAAAGCATTGTTTGGCAAAGTGATTCTTTCCATTACACTTTGTGCACATTTTTCCAAACGCTGGGCATTGTCTTAACTGGTGTTTGTAACCACAGCGTTTACAATTAAAAATTTCATCCTCCGATTGCTTTTCATTTCTGTTCTGCCCATGTTTCTTCCCCTTATAGGACACAGCACCGACAGCAGCATTATCACTCATTACAATCGCATCATTTTTGATTTCACTGAAAGTCTTCGCGTGCTTTTGAGCTAGCTCGCTGGCTTGGCATATTTTCACTGCATTTTCCAAATTTAGTTCGGTTTCTCTCAACAGACGTTCCCTGACTTTTTTATCATGAATACCAAACACAATCTGGTCACGAATCATGGATGCTTTGAGCTCAGAGAAATTACATGTCTGTGCTTTCAGTTTCAGATCAGTTATAAAGCTATCAAAAGTCTCATTTTGCTGCTGTGTCCGAGAACAGAATATGTATCTTTCATACGTCTCATTCTTTTTGGGAGAGCAATGTGCATCAAATTTTTTTTTAGCACATCTTCTAATTTTTCTCTGTTCTCCTCTGGATTAAATACAAATGTATTAAATACCTCTATCGTCTGTGGGCCTGCAACCGTAAGCAGCAATGCTATCTTCCTTGCATCTGGCTTCGTACTGAATATGATGGCTGCAATGTAGAGTTCGAATTGTTGTTTAAAAGTCTGCCAATTGTAGTCGATTTTTTCTGTGAGTTTCAAACGCTCTGGTGGCTTCAAATTCTCCATGTCGCTTTTCACAATTTTTAGCAGATCTTCACCATCCTGGTACCATCTTATGTTCATTAATAAATAGACATTCTTATTATGAACACAGCTAGCTTTTGCTAGTTACTTTATTGAGCACATGTGGACTAGGTACAGTATCTGTAGAGGCTTCCATCTTGACTGCTGCCTTGTGGGTAGCCTAGTGCCTCATGGGTAATGTAGTCTTAATATATATACAGCTGGGTAGTGTAGTCTTATACATACAGCTGTATACAGCTCTACACAGCTCTATGGCTCCACCTAGTGTCCACTATAGAATGACATGTTATTGATCATTACAGTGACTGAGCTGTGCCACCTGCTTCAGGCAGATCTTCAGCCGCAGATAAGGTGCAGGACCTCTCTGTCGGTGGCTGTCAAGATGACAGTAGCACTGAATTTCTATGCGACCGGCTCCTTTCAGGCAGCAACTGGGGACATTGCCAACATCTCCCAGTTTGCGGTGCATAGCTGCATCCAGCAAGTAACAGATGCCCTGTTTAAAAGGCAGCGGCAGTACATCTCCTGCACTGCGACACCGGAGAAGCAGCGGGAGCATGCAGAGGGCTTCGCGGCAATAGCAGACTTCCCCATGGTGCAGGGCGCCATTGACTGCACGCACGTGGCTTTGCTGGCGCCTGTTTTGAATCCTGAGGACTTCTGCAACCGCAAGGGGATCCACTCCTTGAATGTACAGCTGGTCTGTGACCACCGGCAGCTGATCCTCGCGGTCAATGCTCAGTTCCCAGGCAGCAGCCACGACGCATTCATCCTGTGCCAGACTTCAGTAGCAGACCTTTTCGAGGCCCCGGCTCACCCAGAAGGCTGGCTTCTCGGTGACAAGGGCTATCCACTGTGCCCATGGCTGATGACCCCGCTCCGTACGCCCAGCACCCCTGCAGAAGAGCACTACAACGTCAGCCATCAGGCGACGAGGAACATTGTGGAGCACACAATCGGCGCGCTGAAGCAGCGGTTCTGCTGTTTGGACCATTCGGGAGGCGCCTTGCAGTACTCACCAGAGCGAGTCTCCCACTTCGTCGTTGTCTGCTGCATGCTCCATAACCTCGCCACCCTGCGCACCCAGCCAATGCCAGCAGACATTGAAGGACCAGCAGAGGAGGAGGAGGAGCAGGAGGAGGAGCAGGAGCAGGAGGAGAAGGAGGAGGAGGACCAAGACGGGAGGGTCTCAGAAACTGGAAGGGCCGTCCGTCAGAGGCTGATAAGGAGTCAGTTCTAGGCCCCTCTCACGGACTGCTTGGCGCCAATCGAAGACCAGGAATGGAACCATTCAGATAACCCAAAGCCTATGAACGCCAGTATGAATGTAAATAGCAGACATGGCCAATGTCAATAAAATAATTTGTTTATTTTGAAAAATGTGCTTCCTTCCAACATGACAAAGCAATGGCAACAGAAAGCTTAACTAACAAACTAACACATAAGTGACTCGCACACCCGGGAGACTATCCAAAACATGACTAACATTCAGACCAGCATCCACGGCCTTGATTTCTAGAAATAAGACGTCTCAGCAGCACCTTCTACTCTTTCCCCTTTGATGGTGATCTACTTCTCTTGCGAGAATGGCCCCTTCCCTCCCTGCAGCTCCTCCGTAATGGGACCCCAGTGGCTGCATGAAGGCTGGGGGACGCCTGCTGACTGTCTGAAAGCACAGATGCCCCTGAGGGGCGGCCTGGACGGAATCTGGGCTTGGAAGGCCTGGATGCTGACTGCTCCAACTGGGCATGGGTGGAAGCAGTCTGTCCTGCAGGCGATGGCAGCTGCAGTGGAGACGTGCCAGCGGTGGCATCAGGAATGCTGACATCCTGAGAGCGGACACCTGCTCCGTGGTCGGCCGACACACTGGCACTCTGACGGGGCAGCACCGCAGCATGCGAACCAATCGGCTGGTCCACAGATTGCTGGCCTGCTGTGGTGCTGCAAGGGCCCCGGGTAATCCTGCCTGATCCATCGAGGGTTGCAGCAGTCAGTGCTTGCGTGGCCTCAATCTGCCACTGCATGAGGCCAGCGAGTGACTGCGTGGCAGCACTCAGCACTTGCGTGGCAGGTGCCAGTGCTTCGGTGAAGCCCTGGACAGTCCTTTCCAGTGCTTCGGTCAAGCCCTGGACAGTCCTTTCCAGTGATGTACCGAAGCCCTGGACAGTCCTTTCCAGTGATGTACCGAAGCCCTGGACAGTCCTTTCCAGTGATGTACTGAAGCCCTGGGCAGTCTTTTCCAGGGCTGCCCCGAAGTCTTGTACACTCCTCGCCTGTGCTGCCCCGAAGTCTTGCACACTCCTTGCCAGTGTCTCAATGGATTCAGGCATCCTTGCCACTGCAGCCATCAGCTCAGTGTGCCTGAGCCGAGCCTGGGCACTCATTTCTGCGAGGGAACGCACCTCTTCTGCGCTCTGTGCAGCAGTCATCGTGGCCTGACTCGCCCTCCGGGGAGACGGCTCCCAAGCTTCCCTACCCCCCTTGCATTGCTGGAGCCCACTAGTTCCTGCAACTGGTTCCTCCTCAGAGCCATCCCCCCCACTCCCCTCCAGGGAAGCACTATCCCCAGTCTGCAGATGGGCTGGCTCGCCTGAGGGTGGTACGGATGGTCCGGCTTCCTCCTGCTCGTCGCCTCCGGAGTCAGTGTCCCTGGCAGCTTGATGGCCCGTCTCCCGAGCTGGTGATGCAGCATCTGAAAGCAGGGAGGTTGAAGAGTGGCTTTAGCGAAAGGACAGGGTGGCAGCAAGGGATGCAAGAGTGCTGCAATGCTCTGACATGGGTCCAGAGTGAAAAAGCATGCTGGTGGGGGGAACAAGTGGAAGGAGACAGTTCAAAAAGGTGATGACCTTACCATCGCTGTGCACAATGGGGTCGGCAGCTCCAGTGGTGACAGAACCACTCATCCGGCCTCCAACAATCTGGTGGACTCTTTCCTCCAGGTCCTTCAGTGTCTGCAGCTGAGGACGGCCTCCTCCGGTACGAATCTGTTCCCTTCGGTTCCTGGCCAGCTTGGCCTGCAGGAGAAAGGACGGGAAGTGATGAAACATGCTGCCCTGAGTTGTCATCTCATGCCCCCCATGGTGCAACAGCCCTTACAGTATGCCCTGAGTTGTCATCTCATGCCCCCCATGGTGGAACAGCCCTTACAGTATGCCCTGAGTTGTCATCTCATGCTCCCCATGGTGGATCAGCCCTTACAGTATGCCCTGAGTTGTCATCTCATGCCCCCCATGGTGGAACAGCCCTTACAGTATGCCCTGAGTTATCATCTCATGCTCCCCATGGTGGATCAGCCCTTACAGTATGCCCTGAGTTGTCATCTCATGCCCCCCATGGTGGAACAGCCCTTACAGTATGCCCTGAGTTGTCATCTCATGCCCCCCATGGTGGAACAGCCCTTACAGTATGCCCTGAGTTGAATGTGCATGTGCATTCCCAGAAAGGGCCATGGGTGCTGGCTGACAGATGGCCATTGGGGCATCGCGCACCCTCTGGCCATAAAGTCAGGTGCAGATGGAGGGATGAAGAAGATTGCCAAAAAGCCACTCACCCTAACGACCCGAGTGAGATCGTTGAACTTCTTCCTGCATTGCACAGGAGTCCTGGGCGCCACGCTGCTGGAGTTGACTCTTTGAGGAACTTCCCTCCAAGCTCTGCGGTACTTGTTCTGATGAGGCCTCCTGCCATTGTGAGGGTACAGCACTGCTCGCCGGCACTCCACTGCACCAACCAAAGCATCCAATGCCCCATCGGTAAAGCACTCCGCTCTCTGCCTCACCCTCTCCATCTGGTCAAAGTTTGTAATGCCACAGAATGCACAGCGCCGATTTTGAGGCCTACAGGGCGATGAGTGTGGCTGCTGATCCTAAATGACCCGCCCCTTTAAGAGCTGGCCGGCGCCAGCATGTCTTGTGGTCATCGATTATTGACAGCACCTGCGCTGCGCCCGGCCGCCCAGATATTGAGTAGCGCCGCCAGGTTAGCGCCTTAGGAGTCCCATGCAGCGCCTGATTTTACGCCGCAATCACCTTCAGGGGCGATGCAACCCAATATCGCGCGAGGTGGCGATAAGTTGCGCCTGGCGATACAATTTGCGCACCGCCAATTCTAGCGCCCCAAGCGGGGCTATACCCAATTTCTCCCCCAGAGAGTTTAACAGTAGCAGTTCAACAAAGAATAAGGTCAAAGCAGGGAATAATGGTAAAACATTTAAATTAAAGGCTCTTTATCTGAATGCACAAAGCATTTGTAACAAGTGTAAGATTCTGAAAATTAACAGATCCCCCAAAGCTAGAAGAAAACCCTAAGGAAAATGACTTTGGACTCTTTCTAACAAGCTTCAGGATGATAAAATATGCATTGGGCCTTACAGAGGGAGATTCAAGGTCAGAAACCAAGATTTGGCATTTTAAAAGGCATGATGGGCCTGTAAAGGGAGAAAAGGCTGCACTAGGGAATGGGATCAACCTCTGTAAAGACAGTTTGGGTATTGGAGTAAATCAAACTATCTGGGGAACTGTGTACCCTCACTCAGTCCCTATCAGACATTAACATGCTAACAATTGACCCACGGAGGAGCAGCCGCACCCAAAACACAGGACCCATCCAAAACATGCATAATGCAAATCACCTCGCCAACCTACATAGAAATCTCGGGCTTAGACAGGAGACTCGAAACCTAAGTATAGCTATGACAATTAACTAGGAGCTCAAAAGCTCATTGAATCATCAGTACAGCATCCCAAAACCATTTTACACATTTCTAATCAAGTTACCATTAACGAGCCCGCCCAAATCAAACAATAAACGGGGACTGATTTGATGCGCAGATTAGAAGGCCCCTCAAAGTATAATTGAAGGCCTGTTTTCTCAAGAAGACAGTTCTCTCTAGAAGCAACACACAAGAAGAAACCGGAGCATCGAGACGGGGCAGCATTCTACCGTACACCCAAGTTCAATTTATAATGGGGAACAAAGAAACGGCACACCAATTAAATTCATATTTTGATTCTGTCTTCACAAAGGAGGACACAAATAACCTCCCAGAGATGTCGGGGAACATAGGGTCTGATGAAAGGGAGGAACGGAAAGAAATCAGTATTTGTAGGGAAATGGTGTTAGGGAAATTGACGGGAATGAAGGCCGATAAATCCCCAGGGCCTGATAATCTACATCCTAGGGTACTTAAGGAAGTGGCCCAAGAAATAATAGATGCATTGCTGATCACCTTCCAACATTCGATGGAATCTGGAACAATACCCATGGATTGGAGGGTAGCTAATGTTACCCCACTATTCAAAAAAGGTGGTAGAGAGAAAACGCGGAATTACAGACCGGTAAGCCTGACATCGGTAGTGGGGAAAATGTTAGAGTCCATTATAAAAGATGTAATAGCAGAGCTCTTGGAAAACAGTGACAGGATCGGACAAAGTCAACATGGATTTACAAAAGGTAAATCATGCTTGACTAATCCACTGGAATTTTTTTAGGATGTAACTGGTAAAATAGCTAAGGGAGAACCAGTGAATGTGGTGTATTTGGACTTTCAGAAGGCTTTTGATAAGCTCCTGCATAAGAGATTAGCATGTAAAGTTAAGGCACATGGGATTGGGGGCAAGGCATTGACTTGGATAGAGAACTGGTTGGCAGACAGAAAGCAAAGAGATGGAATAAACAGGTTGTTTTCCGAGTGGTAGGCAGTGACTAGTGGGGTACCGCAGGGATCGGTCCTTGGACCCCAGCTATTCACAATCTATATTAATGATGTAGACAAGGGAACTAGATGTAATATCTCCAAGTTTGCAGACAACACAAAACTGGGTGGGCGTGTGTGCTGTGAGGAGTATGCAGAGAAACTTCAGGATGATTTGGACAGGTTGGATGATTGGGCAGAAGCATGGCAGATGCAATATAACGTGGATAAATGCGAGGTTATCCACTTTGGTGGCAAAAACAGGAAGGCAGATTATTATCTGAATGGCATTAGATTGGGAGAAGGGGAAGTGCAACGAGACCTGGGTGTCCTTGTGCACCAGTCACTGAAGGTAAGCATGCAGGTGCAGCAGGCGGTTAAGAAGGCAAATGGGATGTTGGCCTTTGTAGCGAGAGGGTTTGAGTACAGGAACAAGGATGTCTTGCTGCAGTTGTAAAGGGTCTTGGTGAGACCACATCTTGAGTATTGTGTGCAGTTTTGTTCGCCTTATCTGAGGAAGGATGTTCTTGCCATGGAAGGAGTTCAGCAAAGATTCACCAGGCTGATATTTGGGATGGCAGGAATGACGTATGAGGAGAGATTGGGTCGATTGGGCTTATACTCGCTGGAGTTTAGAAGAATGAGAGGGGATCTCATTGAAACTTATAAAATCCTGGCAGGACTGGACAGACTAGATGCAGGAAGGATGTTCCCAATGATCAGTGAGTCCAGAACCAGGGGTCACAGTCTAAGGATAAGGGGTAAGCCATTTAGGACAGAAATGAGGAGGAATTTCTTCACCCAGAGAGTGGTGAACCTATGGAATTCTCTACCACAGAAGGCAGCAGAGGCCAATTCATTAAATATATTCAAGAAGGAGTTGGATATATTTCTTAAGGCTAAAGGGATCAAGGGGTATGGGGAAAAAGCAGGGACAGGGTACTAAATTTGGATGATCAGCCATGATCGCATTGAATGGCGGGGCAGGCTCGAGGGGCTCAATGGCCTACTCCTGCCCCTATCTTCTATGTTTCTATGTTTCAACAGCTTCAGTGACCCAGGACATCATCAGACACATCGCGGCAACAAGAGCCTTACGAAACTACCAACAAAATATTACCACCAACCAACCTGGTAATATTGAGCCACCGTGACCAAAGAAAAACAACTCAGGAGAAAACTGTAGATTCGAAAGTTTTCCACTTTACAATCTATTCCTGACTTACCCCCGGGTAAGATTTTTACTTAAAAGGAACTCTAAACCCTATCTCTACGAAGAAAAGTAGGTACTCACCCCATAAATCCAAAATGCACCCTACCGCATCAGCGGACTCGCGAAGACTGACCAGCAGTCGAAGTCCTCTACCGCATCCGGGGTACAGCAGACACCGACCAACACATCCAGCGAACCCCGAAACCGTGAACAAGCTCAACTGTCAAGGATCTGTTTGGTGAGCATTATCCCTGGTCCTCTAGAGTTCAACTTAGCTAGGAAGTGGGATTGGGAGGGGTGAGCTATTTTCTACTGTATTTCCCTCATATGTATTAAAATGTTCCCCATTTTTATTAGCGTATAAGATTGTTATGTTGTATTTTCTTTTTTGAATAAAGATCAAAGTTTCTTGCACCAAAACCAGTTGTCTGCTGCACTTTTGTCACCCCCACCCCCCTTATTTAGCCCAAGGACTAGAATCAAGGGAGTGGGAGCGATTTGGACTGCTCATAAGTCAGTGGTGAGGCTGATCCACACACCACCCCATACACAAGGTAGATGAACTAATGGCACAAATAGAGATAAATGGGTTTGATTTAATAACCATTACAGAGACGTTGTTGCAAGGTGTCCAAGGTTGGGAACAAAATGTTCCAGGGTACTTGACATATCAAAAAGACAGGCAGAATGGAAAAGGAGGGGGAGTAGCCCTGAGAATAAAGGATGACATAAGGACAGTAGAGAGAAAGAATCTCAGCTCGGAAGATCAGGAAGTAGAATCAGTATGGGTGGAGATAAGGAATAACAAGGGGCAGAAAACACTGGTGGGAGTAGTATATAGGCCCCCTAACAGTAGCTATACTGTTAGATAGAATATTCATCAAGAAATAGGAGGAGCTTGTAACAAAGGTAATGCAATAATCGTGGGGGACTTTAATCTTCATATAGATTGGACAAATCAAATTGGCAAAGGTAGTCTGGAGGACGAGTTCATGGAATGCATTCAGGACAGCTTACTAGAACAATACGACATGGAACCAACCAGGGAACAGGCTATTTTAGATCTTGTATTGTGTAATGAGACAAGGTTAATTAGCAATCTCATAGTGAAGGATCCTCTGGGGCAGAGTGATCATAATATGATACAGTTTCACATTGGCCCAGAATTTCAGGTCGGGGGCTTCCCGCGGGTGCAAGCCCCCGATCTGCACTTACCTAGCGCACCGGCAGTTGAGCTGTAGGGCCCCATGGAATTCCGATCCGGGGCCTTGTCCAGCTGCCGACGCGCAGTGCTTGCGTATCCCAGGGGCACATTTAGTTCGATGCATCCCCTGGGATCATGTGGGCCATGGGCAGCCAATTGGAGCAGGGAATGCTCCATTCATAAGTCTTGACAGGAAGTGCTGTCAAGGCTTATAAATACTACGGCCCCAAAATAGCACTAAACCTTCAAAAAAATTTTTTTTTTAAATCACATTTTTTAAATCTATCTATCTATATATATAAAACGGTATGTCTCTCTGTCTGTCTTTCTGTCTCTCTGTCCGGCAATACAATCAAAAGTTATAGAGCGTACCTACACGTGTGTTACATCAAAAGAAAGCTTACGATTCCAGAACAGTCATAAGCATATTTACGTTTCGGTGAGACAAAAATTGTGCCCGCGGTATCCAAAAAATGTTCAAAATTCCGCTCATTATCTGCTCATTAGCATTGAGTGACGTCGAGATCGACCAATCGTACGGTCGAGCGACCCGATGGTCGACCAATCGCTGTGTGGCGGGGGCGGGTTCCTGGCACGTGCGGGCGGGCCCTACTAGAGTCGAGTGACGGGACAATTGACCAATCCTACGCTTCGGTGACCTGACGGTCGACCAATCGGTGCGTGTGTGGGCGGGCCTTATCGTTCTGAACCGAGGTGAGTCACCGCCATCTTGAATCCCAACTTTTCATTTCTTTTTCCCGCTTTCTGCATGTTTCTTTTCAAATATACATTTCCAGCAAAAAAAAAGTTGCTTTGAAAACAAAAATTGTTTTTTAAAAAAGTTAATTAATTTGTACATCTTTTCTCTAACCTCTATAATTTTCCTACCTTTCACCGTTTTTATAGGCCTCGAAGCCTGGGCCTCTCCTCCGCACCCATGCCCGAGCTAGGCACCTCCCGGCTCCAGTCAACAAGCGGCCCCCGATCGCCGCCATCTTTGTGAAGGCTGGAGGGGCGGGCCTCAGCCGAGCGTCGCTACCGCCGCCATCATTGTAAAGGCTGGTGCGGCGATGGCAGCACGGAGCTCCGCGGAGCAGGTGCGCGGCGGCGTCTCACTCTCCCCCCCAGTCTCTCTCTCTCTCTCTTCCCCGCGCCTCCTGAATGCGTGGGGGAAGAGGCCCGGGGCACCGTGGCCGCTTTCGGAGACTTCAACTCCGTGACAGGTGAGGAGGGTCTTTCTTGTTCACGTTGGGCGGCGGGCGGGTTCCCTGGCTGCTAATCTCTGGTGGTGTGGGGCCGGAGCCCGGCTCTTACCTTGCCCCGGAGAGCGGGCGGACGGCGGGGCCTAGAGTTGCAGAGGGGAACAGTCAACAGACAGACGTCAGAGAGACAGAGAAATAGGGAGGGAGGAGAGGGAGAGGACAGGGAGAAGGGGAGGGAGAGTGAGGAGGGGGGCAGGGAGGGAGAGTGAGGAGAGGAGCAGGGAGGGAGAGAGGAGAGGGGCAAGGAGGGAGAGGGGAGAGAGAGAGAGGGTGGGGGAGGGGAGAGGGTGAGGAGAGGGTGAGGGAGGGAGAGGACAAGGGGGGAGGGAGGGAGAGAGAGTAAAGCAGGGAGAGACAGGGGGAGGGAGAGAGAGACGGTGAGGGAGGGAGGGTGAGGAGAGGGGGAGGGAGGGAGAAGACAGGTGGGAGAGGGGGAGGGAGGGAGAGAGAGTAAAGCAGGGAGAGACGGGGAGGGAGAGGGTGAGGGAGGGAAAGAGTGAGGGGGTGGGACAGGGAGGGAGAGCTTACCTTCTTCCTTCCTTCGCAGGGGTCCATCGGGCCACCTTCCCCCCCCCGTCTCTCTGTCTCTTCCCCCCCCGTCACTCTCTCTCTTCCCCCCCAGTCGCTCTCTCTCTTCCCCCCCAGTCGATCTCTCTCTTCCCCCCCAGTCGATCTCTCTCTTCCCCCCCAGTCGCTCTCTCTCTTCCAAGAACAACATGCCCTCGAAAAAGCCTTGGCACCACCGGGCACTCCAGCTAGTAAACTATAAATTACATGAAATAACTATTTTAAACAATAATTTAAATTTTTGAAAAAAATAATTTTATATTCTAATGGGGCTAAAAATAAACTTACCTTGCTTTAAAGTATTTAAAAATAATAAACCTGTGGAAAAAATGTTTTAATTTTAATTAATTCACCACTTACCTTGTAAAAAGCAGGCATTACGCCTGCTTTTTACATTTCTAAATTCTGCAGGCTTACGTTCCCGGGAAAACCTGTAAAAAAAACTGAAGTTCGATGCGCATGCGCTGCCCCCCCCACGCACGTGTTCGAGCTCTGAACCCCTGCTTTCAGGGGAACGGAAGTGCCGGTTTCCCGCGCATGCGCAGTGCGTACTCACCCGTGGAGACCCGAATTTCTGGGCCATTAAGTTTGAGAGATACTTGCCTAAGTCCAAAGCTAGAGTCTTAAACTTAAATAAAGCCAATTACATAGGTATGAGGGGCAAGTTGGTTAAGGTAGATTGGAAAAATAGATTAAAAAGTATATAAGCAGTGGCTAGCATTTAAAGAAATATTTCATAATTCTCAACAAAAATACATTCCATATAGAAACAAAAACTCCATGGGAAAAGTGATCCAACCATGGCTAATTAAAGAAGTTAAGGATAGCATTAGATTGAAAGACGAAGCTTATAATGTTGCAAAGAATAATAGTAAGCCTGAGGATTGGGAGAGTTTCAGAAACCAGCAAAGGATGACCAAAAAATTATAAAAAGGAAAAATATAGAATATGAGAGAATGGTCCCAGCGGATTGGAAGGTAACAAATGTAACCCCGCTATTCAAGAAAGGAGGGAGAGAAAACAGGGACCTACAGGCCAGTTAGCCTGACATCAGTCGTCAGGAAAATGCTGGAATCCATTGTTAAGGAAGTGGTATCAGGACACTTAGAAAATCATAACATGATTAGGCAGAGTCAACATGGTTTTATGAAAGTGAAATCATGTTTGACAAATTTATTAGAGTTTTTTGAGGATGTAACTAGCGGGGTAGATAAAGGGGAACCAGTGGATGTATTATATTTGGATTTCCAAAAGGCATTCGATAAGGTGCCACATGAAATGTTATTACACAATATTAGGGCTCATGGGGTTGGGGGTAATATTGTAGCATGGATAGAGGATTGATTAACGGACAGAAAACAGAGAGGAGGGATAAATGGATCTTTTTCAGGTTGGCAGGCTGTAACTAGTAGAGTGCCGCAAGGATCAGTGTTGGGGCCTCAGCTATTCACAATCTATATTAATGACCTAGATGAAGGGACCGAGTGTAATGTATCCAAATTTGCTGATGATACAAAGCTCGGTGGGACAGTAAGCTGTGAGGAGAACACAGAGTCTGCAAAGAGATATAGATAGACTAAGTGAGTGGGCAGTAAGGTGGCAGATGGAGTATAATGTAGGGAAATGTGAGGCTATTCACTTTGGTAGGATTATTTTTTAAATGGTGAGAAACTTTCAAATGTTGGTGTTCAGAGAGATTTGGGTGTCCTCATGCAAGAAACACAGAAAGCGAGCATGCAGTTACAGCAAGCAATAAGGAAGGCCAATGGCATGCCAGCCTTTATTGCAAGGGGGTTGGAGTATAAGAGTAAGGAAGTCTTGCTACAATTGTACAGGGCCTTGGTGAGACCACACCTGGAGTACTGGGCACAGTTTTGGTCTCCTTATTTAAGGAAGGATATACTTGCCTTGGAGGCGGTGCAACAAAGGTTCACTAGATTGATTCCTGGGATGAGAGGGTTATCCTATGATGAGCGATTGTGTAGATTGGGCCGATACTCTCTGGAGTTTAGAAGAATGAGAGGCGATCTGATTGAAACATACAAGATTCTGAGGGGGGTTGACAGGGTAGATGCTGAGAGGTTGTTTCCCCCTGGCTGGAGTGTCTAGAACTAGGGGGCATAGTCTCAGGATAAGGGGTCGGCCATTTAAGACAGAGATGAGGAGGAATTTCTTCACTCAGAGGGTTGTGAACCTTTGGAATTCTCTGCCCCAGAGGGCTGTGAATGCTGAGTCTTTGAGTATATTCAAGGCTGAGATCGATAGATTTTTGGACTCTAGGGGAATCCAGGGATATGGAGATCGGGCAGGAAAGTGGAGTTGAGGTTGATGATCAGCCATGATCTTATTGAATGGTGGAGTAGGCTCTAGGGGCCGTACGGCCTACTCCTGCTCTTATTTCTTATGTTCTTATGTTTGTTACCTCTAGACTTGACTATTCCAACGCTCTCCTGGCCGGCCTCCCACCTTCCACCCTCCATAAACTTCAGCTCATCCAAAACTCTGCTGCCCGTATCCCAACTTGCACCATGTCCCAGTTACCCATCACCCCTGACCTACATTGGCTCCCGGTCCAGCACCGCCTCAATTTGGAAATTCTCATCCCTGTTTTCAAATTGCTCCATGGCCTCGCCCCTCCCTATCTCTGTGACAACCTTCAGCCCTATTGCCCTCTGAGACCTCCATGCTTCTCCAATTCTGACCTCTTGTGCATCTCCGATTTCCATCGCTCCACCGTTGGCGGCCATGCCTTCAGCTACCTAGGCCCTAAACTCTAGAATTCCCTCCCTAATCATTTCCGCCTCTCTACCTCTCTCTCCTCCTTTAAAACGCACCTTAAAACCTACCTCTTTGACCAAGTATTTGGACACCTGTCCTAACATCGCCTAAGGTGGCTCAGTGTCACACTTTGTTTTAGAACGCTCCTGTGAAGCACCTTGGGACCTTATACTCGGTTAAAGGCACTATATGAATGCTAGTTGTTGTTGATTACCAGGGATCCGATATTCGACTGTGCATTAATCCGTAGGCCCGAGCGTTAATCAGGCCTCTGAGTGGAGTAGGGAGCAAAATTGCATCCTTCTCAAATCAAAGGAGGAAACTTTCTTAAAGATTATGCGCCCCCAACAGGATAGGCTAAATCCTACTGTATGTGGAGAGTGAACTCCCATTCAGCAACTCCATACGCTGAATCGATCATTTCTCCAGCGTCAGCCCTCTTCCCTCTGGTGAGCCATGAGTCATCCAATCTCTTACTGATCAGAGAAGATGCAGCTACAGGAGATTGTTGTCTGACCAAATTAAGGTCAGGCCTGGTGATGAAAGGATTGGGCCAAAGGGCAAAGTCGCTGTGTCTTATCTGCCGAGTCTCCCTTGGACAGGCTGTTCATGCTGAGTGCATCTTGGTTACTGAAGCACATTTTCAATGTTTAAAAACATTTTTTCTCTCTGCAGGTGCTTTTGTTGGTGTCAGGATATTGAAGCTTCTGGGGGGGGGGGATTACAATCTGCAGGAGTGGGTGGGGTTTGTGTGCGGGTGGGGAGGTTAAGTCCGACAAAAAGGCGAGCGCATTGGGAAGCCGTCTTCAAACCCCCAACTTCCACATTTGACTGGAGTGTGTTAGACTGCGTGCACACAACCTCCTCGGGTGACTGGAGCGCGTTAGGCTGCGTGCACACAACCTCCTCGGGTGATGGAGCACGTTAGGCTGCGTGCACACAACCTCCTCGGGTGATGGAGCACGTTAGGCTGTGTGCACACAACCTCCTCGGGTGATGGAGCACGTTAGGCTGCGTGCACACAACCTCCTCGGGTGACTAGAGCATGTTAGGCTGCGTGCACACAACCTCCTCGGGTGATGGAGCACGTTAGGCTGCGTGCACACAACCTCCTCGGGTGACTGGAGCGCGTTAGGCTGCGTGCACACAACCTCCTCGGGTGATGGAGCATGTTAGGCTGCGTGCACACAACCTCCTCGGGTGATGGAGCACGTTAGGCTGCGTGCACACAACCTCCTCGGGTGACTGGAGCACGTTAGGCTGCGTGCACACAACCTCCTCGGGTGACTGGAGCACGTTAGGCTGCGTGCACACAACCTCCTCGGGTGACTGGAGCACGTTAGGCTGCGTGCACACAACCTCCTCGGGTGACTGAAGCACGTTAGGCTGCATGCACACAACCTCCTCGGGTGACTAGAGCATGTTAGGCTGCGTGCACACAACCTCCTCGGGTGACTGGAGCGCGTTAGGCTGCGTGCACACAACCTCCTCGGGTGATGGAGCACATTAGGCTGCGTGCACACAACCTCCTCGGGTGACTGGAGCGCGTTAGGCTGCGTGCACACAACCTCCTCGGGTGATGGAGCACATTAGGCTGTGTGCACACAACCTCCTCGGGTGACTGGAGTGCGTTAGGCTGCGTGCACACAACCTCCTCGGGTGACTGGAGCGCGTTAGGCTGCGTGCACACAACCTCCTCGGGTGACTGGAGCACGTTAGGCTGCGTGCACACAACCTCCTCGGGTGACTGGAGCGCGTTAGGCTGCGTGCACACAACCTCCTCGGGTGACTGGAGCACGTTAGGCTGCGTGCACACAACCTCCTCGGGTGACTGGAGCACGTTAGGCTGCGTGCACACAACCTCCTCGGGTGACTGGAGCGCGTTAGGCTGCGTGCACACAACCTCCTCGGGTGATGGAGCACGTTAGGCTGCATGCACACAACCTCCTCGGGTGACTGGAGCGCGTTAGGCTGCGTGCACACAACCTCCTCGGGTGACTGGAGCACGTTAGGCTGCGTGCACACAACCTCCTCGGGTGACTGGAGCACGTTAGGCTGCGTGCACACAACCTCCTCGGGTGACTGAAGCACGTTAGGCTGCATGCACACAACCTCCTTGGGTGACTGGAGTGCGTTAGGCTGCGTGCACACAACCTCCTCGGGTGACTGAAGCACGTTAGGCTGCATGCACACAACCTCCTCGGGTGACTAGAGCATGTTAGGCTGCGTGCACACAACCTCCTCGGGTGACTGGAGCGCGTTAGGCTGCGTGCACACAACCTCCTCGGGTGACTGGAGCACGTTAGGCTGCGTGCACACAACCTCCTCGGGTGATGGAGCACGTTAGGCTGCGTGCACACAACCTCCTCGGGTGACTGGAGTGCGTTAGGCTGCGTGCACACAACCTCCTCGGGTGACTGGAGCGCGTTAGGCTGCGTGCACACAACCTCCTCGGGTGACTGGAGCGCGTTAGGCTGCGTGCACACAACCTCCTCGGGTGACTGGAGCACATTAGGCTGCGTGCACACAACCTCCTCGGGTGACTGGAGCACGTTAGGCTGCGTGCACACAACCTCCTCGGGTGATGGAGCACATTAGGCTGCGTGCACACAACCTCCTCGGGTGACTGGAGCACGTTAGGCTGCGTGCACACAACCTCCTCGGGTGACTGGAGCACGTTAGGCTGCGTGCACACAACCTCCTCGGGTGACTGGAGCACGTTAGGCTGCGTGCACACAACCTCCTCGGGTGACTGGAGCACGTTAGGCTGCGTGCACACAACCTCCTCGGGTGACTGGAGTGCGTTAGGCTGCGTGCACACAACCTCCTCGGGTGACTGGAGCACGTTAGGCTGCGTGCACACAACCTCCTCGGGTGACTGGAGTGCGTTAGGCTGCGTGCACACAACCTCCTCGGGTGACTGGAGCGCGTTAGGCTGCGTGCACACAACCTCCTCGGGTGACTGGAGCGCATTAGGCTGCGTGCACACAACCTCCTCGGGTGACTGGAGCGCGTTAGGCTGCGTGCACACAACCTCCTCGGGTGATGGAGCACATTAGGCTGCGTGCACACAACCTCCTTGGGTGACTGGAGCACGTTAGGCTGCGTGCACACAACCTCCTCGGGTGATGGAGCACATTAGGCTGCGTGCACACAACCTCCTTGGGTGACTGGAGCACGTTAGGCTGCGTGCACACAACCTCCTCGGGTGACTGGAGTGCATTAGGCTGCGTGCACACAACCTCCTTGGGTGACTGGAGCACGTTAGGCTGCGTGCACACAACCTCCTCGGGTGACTGGAGCACGTTAGGCTGCGTGCACACAACCTCCTCGGGTGACTGGAGTGCATTAGGCTGCATGCACACAACCTCCTTGGGTGACTGGAGCACGTTAGGCTGCGTGCACACAACCTCCTCGGGTGACTGGAGCACGTTAGGCTGCGTGCACACAACCTCCTCGGGTGACTGGAGTGCATTAGGCTGCGTGCACACAACCTCCTTGGGTGACTGGAGCACGTTAGGCTGCGTGCACACAACCTCCTCGGGTGACTGGAGCACGTTAGGCTGCGTGCACACAACCTCCTCGGGTGACTGGAGTGCATTAGGCTGCATGCACACAACCTCCTTGGGTGACTGGAGTGCGTTAGGCTGCGTGCACACAACCTCCTCGGGTGACTGGAGCACGTTAGGCTGCATGCACACAACCTCCTCGGGTGACTGGAGCACGTTAGGCTGCGTGCACACAACCTCCTCAGGTGACTGGAGTGCATTAGGCTGCGTGCACACAACCTCCTCGGGTGACTGGAGCACGTTAGGCTGTGTGCACACAACCTCCTTGGGTGACTGGAGCACGTTAGGCTGCGTGCACACAACCTCCTCGGGTGATGGAGCACGTTAGGCTGCGTGCACACAACCTCCTTGGGTGACTGGAGCACGTTAGGCTGCGTGCACACAACCTCCTCGGGTGACTGGAGTGCATTAGGCTGTGTGCACACAACCTCCTCGGGTGACTGGAGCACGTTAGGCTGTGTGCACACAACCTCCTTGGGTGACTGGAGCACGTTAGGCTGCGTGCACACAACCTCTTTGGGTGACTGGAGTGCGTTAGGCTGCGTGCACACAACCTCCTTGGGTGACTGGAGCACGTTAGGCTGCGTGCACACAACCTCTTTGGGTGACTGGAGTGCGTTAGGCTGCGTGCACACAACCTCCTCAGGTGACTGGAGTGCATTAGGCTGCGTGCACACAACCTCCTCGGGTGACTGGAGCACGTTAGGCTGCATGCACACAACCTCCTTGGGTGACTGGAGCACGTTAGGCTGCGTGCACACAACCTCCTCGGGTGACTGGAGCACGTTAGGCTGCGTGCACACAACCTCCTCGGGTGACTGGAGTGCATTAGGCTGCATGCACACAACCTCCTTGGGTGACTGGAGTGCGTTAGGCTGCGTGCACACAACCTCCTCGGGTGACTGGAGCACGTTAGGCTGCATGCACACAACCTCCTCGGGTGACTGGAGTGCGTTAGGCTGTGTGCACACAACCTCCTTGGGTGACTGGAGCACGTTAGGCTGCGTGCACACAACCTCCTCGGGTGACTGGAGCACGTTAGGCTGCGTGCACACAACCTCCTCAGGTGACTGGAGTGCGTTAGGCTGCGTGCACACAACCTCCTCGGGTGACTGGAGTGCATTAGGCTGTGTGCACACAACCTCTTTGGGTGACTGGAGTGCGTTAGGCTGCGTGCACACAACCTCCTCAGGTGACTGGAGTGCGTTAGGCTGCGTGCACACAACCTCCTCGGGTGATGGAGCACATTAGGCTGCGTGCACACAACCTCCTCAGGTGACTGGAGTGCATTAGGCTGTGTGCACACAACCTCTTTGGGTGACTGGAGTGCGTTAGGCTGCATGCACACAACCTCCTCAGGTGACTGGAGTGCGTTAGGCTGCGTGCACACAACCTCCTCGGGAGAGGCAGGTGCTCAACTGACACATGTTAATTGCTCAATTAGAGTGATATTGACATGGGATTTCTACTTCAACTTTAAGTCCACGGGTTTCCCGGGATTCCTGGAACTCGCCAGTGAAAACAAGGCGCGAACACGGCGGAAATTGAGGGAGCTGAAGCCATGACAGGGAAAAATGACAATAAGTACTCAGTACTCACAGCTGCTTTCTTACCTGCTTGTGAGAAAGGGTTTGGTCATGTACTTGTATTGAGAGGTTACCTTACACACTTTGGAGGTCTCATCTACACTTTGAAGGTTTGCAGGTCTAATCTGCACTTTGGAGCTCTGATTTATCAGATCAGCATGGGTGCCGCTTACGCTGTGTTAGATTGGACCTCAGATGAGGACCAAGATGACCACCACCAGCAGCAGCACCAGCAGCAGCACCAGCATCAGCAGCAGCACCAGCAGCAGCACCAGCACCAGCAGCAGCACCAGCAGCAGCACCAGCACCAGCAGCAGCACCAGCCTGCTGCTCACAGACCTGCAGCTCCACAGGAGAGAGAGGATCAGCAGAGAGATGCAGCTCGCAAGAGGCGATACCCAGCACACAGGGCCTACAGGCAGAGGATAAGCTTCCTCAACATGTCGGAACACCAGTGCCTCAGGAGGCTCAGGGTGTTGTGTTAGATGGTGGCAGACATTTGCAGCCTGCTGGAACAAGACCTGCTGCCAACTGGACCTGGTGGCCACATGTTTCCATTGGCTGTCAAAGTCACCACCGCCTGAAAGTTTTTGCTTCTCGATCCTTCCAGGGTTTCTGCAGGAGACATTTACAGCATCTCGCAGTCAGCGGCACACAAATGCATAAGACAGGTGACTGATGGCTTGTTTTCCAGGGCCAGCAGTTATGTCAACTTTTCCTGTGATGATGCCAGTCAGAATGAATGCGTGCTCAGGTTTGCATCTCTGGCTGGCTTCCCACAGAGCAGGGCATCATCGACTGCACACACGTGGCTATTGCGGTACCCCCAGATCACCCATCAACCGCAAGGGCTTCCTCTCCATCAATGTGCAGCTGGTGTGCAACCATAAAAAGATCTTTATGCAGGTGTGTGCAAGATTCCTGGGCAGCTACCACGAGGCTTTCTTCCTGCGGCAATCCACCTCCCTGATCTCTTCGCAACTTGAAGCAGAGTTACCAGCTGGCTGCTCGGAGACAAGGGATACCCACTTAAAACATAGCTGATGACACCGCTCAGATACCGAGGACTGAAGCCCAGGAGTGATACAATGAACGCCATATGACCACTAGATGTGTCATCAAACAAGCCATCGGCATGCTGAAGATGTGCTTCAGGTGTCTGGGCAGATCTGGAGGTGCCCTTCAGTCCACACCAGCCAGGGTCTCCAGAATGGGCATTGTGCAGCAACGAAGATTGGACCTTCAGGAGGAACAAAGAACAGAGTGCAGAGCCTTTTCAGAGGATTCCGCGGAGGAGGAGGAAGAGGAGTGGGAGGAGGGGGGGAAGGGGAGGAGGAGGAGGAGCAGGACGGGGAGGAGGGGAGGAGCAGGAGGGGAGGGGGAGGAGGAGGGGGAGGAGGGGAGGAGCAGGAGGGGCAGGGGAGGAGGAGGAGGGGAAGGCGAGGAGGAGGAGGAGGGGAGGAGGAGGAGGGGGAGGAGGGGAGGAGGAGGGGAGGGGGAGGAGGAGGGGGAGGAGGAGGAGGGGGAGGAGGGGCAGGGGGAGGAGCAGGAGTGAAGTACAAGTGAATTGCTGTTTCACCTGGAAGGGGTGTTTGGGGCCCTGGACAGTGGGAAGGGGGGAGGTATAGGGGCAGGTGTTACATCCACTGCACTTGCATGGGAAGGTGCCAGGTGAAAGGGAAGGGCTGTTGGGGGTGATAGAGGAGTGGACTAGGGTGTCTCGGAGGGAGCGGTCCCTATGGAATGCTGAAAGGGGAGGGGAGGGGAAGATGCGTTTGGTGGTGGGATCACTTTGGAGGTAGCGGAAATGGCGGTGAAATAGCGATTCACTTGTACTTCTTGCAATCTAGTATACTGTATTCGCTGCTCACGATGCGGTCTCCACTACATTGGGGAGACCAAACGCAGATTGGGTGACCGCTTTGCGGAACACCTCCATTCAGTCCGTAAGGGTGACCCTGAGCTTCCGGTCGCCTGTCATTTTAATTCACCGCTCCATTCACAATCGGACATCACCGTCCTTGGCCTCTTGTATTGTTCCACGGAAGCTCAACGTAAACTCGAGGAACAGCAAATCATCTTCCGATTAGGCACTTTGCAGCCTTCTGGACTCAATATCGAGTTCAATAATTTCAGATCATAACCTCGGCCTCTATTACATTTTTCCTTTTAATTTTTTCCACCCCTTTGTTTTGGGTCCTCCTTTCACCCCCCCTCCTTTCCTTTTGTTTCTCTCTCTCACCTGGCAGCTGTCCTTATCCTGCCAGTACACTTCACACCTAATCACAGCTGCCTTTTGTCTCCACAGTCCCATTACCATCTCATCTGGCTTCTAATACCTTTTATTGTCTCCTTTTCTTCTTTTGTTCGATTGCAGCTTTGCCTTCGATCTTTTTATTTTCTTTCCAGTTTTGAAGAAGGGTTTCAACCCGAAACGTCAACTCAAATTTCTCTCCACGGATGTTGCCTGAACTGCTGAGTTTTTCCAGCATTCCTTGCTCCTGTACTCAAATCCTCTCGCTATGAAGGCCAGCATACCATTTGCCTTCTTAACCGCCTGCTGCACCTGCATGCTTACCTTCAGCGGCTGGTGCACAAGGACACCAAGGTCTCATTGCACTTCCCCTTTTCCCAATCTATTGCCGTTCAGATAATAATCTGCCTTCCTGTTTTTGCCACCAAAGTGGATAACGTCACATTTATCCACGTTATATTGCATCTGCCATGTATCTGCCCAATTGCCCAACCTGTCCAAATCGTACTGGAGTTTCTCGGCATCCTCCTCACAGCACACACGCCCACCCAGCTTTGTGTCATCTGCAAACTTGGAGATAATACATCTAGTTCCCTCGTCTAGATCATTAATATATATTGTGAATAACTGGGGTCCTAGCAACAATCCCTGCGGTACCCCACTAGTCACTGCCTTCCACTCGGAAAAAGACCCGTTTATTCCAACTCTTTGCTTCCTGTCTGCCAACTTGTTTTCTATCCAAGTCAGTACCTTACCCCTAATCCCATGTGCTTAAACTTTGCACGCTAATCTCTTATGCGGGACCTTATCGAAAGCCTTCTGAAAGTCCAAGTACACCACATCCACTAGTTCTACCTTATCTATTCTACCAGTTACATGCTCAAAAAATTCCAGTAGATTAGTCGAGCATGTTTTAACTTTTGTAAATCCATGTTGACTTTGTCCGATCCTGTCACTGCTTTCCAAGTGCTCTGCTATTACATCTTTTATAATGGACTCTAGCATTTTCCCCACTACCGATGTCAGGCTTACCGGTCTGTAATTCCCCGTTTTCTCTCTACCACCTTTTTTGATTAGTGGGGTAACATTAGCTACCCTCCAATCCATGGGAACTGTTCCAGAATCTATAGAATTCTGGAAGATGACCAGCAATGCATTTACTATTTCTAGGGCCACTTCCTTAAGTACCCTAGGATGTAGATTATCAGGCCCTGGGGATTTATCAGCCTTCAATCCCGTCAATTTCCCTAACACTATTTCCCTACAAATACTGATTTCTTTCAGTTCCTCCCTCTCATTAGACCCTATGTTCCCCGACATCTCTGGGAGGTTATTTGTGTCCTTCTTTGTGAAGACAGAACCAAAGTATAGGAAACTCTTTTTTATCCGGCACTGATGGGACCGGCGTGGTGCCGGTTTATCAAAAAGTCCGGATTGCAGAGAGGTAGAGTGAAAGGTACAAGAGCCCCGTACACGGCCACAGATCCAGGCTTCCCTGTTGCATGGCAACAGGTGCAGGAACTCCGACCACAGATTTAGGCGTCCCTGTTGCACAGCATCAGGTGCAGGAACCCCGGTTTCATGGCCACAGATCCAGGAACGGCCACTAATATGAAGTAAAACTTAGCTGAACCTACTCTTGAATTTTGCCGGTTAACAGAGATTTCCGGTTATTTAGGTGCCGGTAAATCGAGAGTTTCCTGTATGTATTAATTGGTCAGCCATTTCTTTGTTCCCCATTATAAATTCCCCTGATTCTGACTGCAAGGGACCTACGCTTGACTTCACCAATCTTTTTCTCTTCACATATCTATAGAAGCTTTTACAGTCAGTTTTTATGTTCCCTGCAAGCTTACACACATACTTTATTTCCCCCCTCTTAATTAATCCCGTTGTCCTCCTTTGTTGAATCCTAAACTGCTCCCAATCCTCAGGTTTGCTGCTTTTTCTGGCTAATTTATATGTCCTCTCCTTGGATCTTATGCTATCCCTAATTTCCCTTGTTAGCCAATGTTGAGTCACCTTTATTATTTTATTTTTATGCCAAACAGGGATGAACAAATTCTGTAGTTCATCTATGCGATCTGTAAATGTTTGCCATTGCCTACTCACCGTCAACCCTTTAAGTAACATCCCCCAATCCATCCTAGCCAACTCATACCTCATACCATCGTAGTTTCCTTTATTTAAATTCAGTACCCAAGTCTCTGAATCAACTACTTCACTCTCCATCTTAATGTTATAATTGCTCCTCTCCAAGAGGCCTCGCACAACAAGATTGCTAATTAATCCTTTCTCATTACATAATATCCAGTCTAAGATGGCCTGATCTCTAGTTGGTTCCTCGACATATTGGTCCAGGAAACCATCCCGTATACACTCCAGGAATTCCTCTTCCACAGTATTGTTACTAATTTGATTAGACCAATCTATATGTAGATTAAAGTCACCCATGATAACTGCTGTGCCCTTATTGCACGCATCTCTAATTTCCCGTTTAATGCCATCCCCAACCTCAGCATTACTGTTTGGGGGTCTGTATACAACTCCCACTAATGTTTTCTGCCCCTTGGTATTTCTCAGCTCTACCCATACAGATTCCACATCATCAGAGCTAATATCCTTCCTTACTATTGCGTTAATCTCCTCTTTAACCAGCAATGCTACCCCACCGCCTTTTCCATTTTGCCTGTCCTTCCTGAATATTGAATACCCCTGGATGTTGAATTCCCAGCCTTGGTCACCCTGGAGCCATATCTCCGTAATCCCTATTATATCATATCCGTTTTCATCTATTTGTGCAGCTAATTCATCCACCTTATTACGAATGCTCCTCGCATTAAGACACAAGCCTTCAGGCTTGTTTTTTTTAACACTCTTAGACCTTTTAGAATTATTGTTTACTGTGGCCATGTTTGATTTACACCCTTGATTTCTCTGACTTCCACTTTTGCTTTTCTCCTTCCTGTCTTTTGCTTCTATCCTTGCTTCCCTTTCCTCTGTCTCCCTGCACAGGTTCCCAACCCCCTGCCATTTTAGTTTAAACCCTCCCCAACAGCACTAGCAAACACTTCCCCTAGGACATCAGTCCCGGTCCTGCCCAGTTGCAAACCGTCCAGTTTGTACTGGTCCCACCTCCCCCAGAACCGGTTCCAATGTCCCAGGAATTTGAATCCCTCCCCCTTGCACCATTCTTCTAGCCATGTATTCATCTGAAATATCCTTCTATTTCTACTCTGACTAGCACGTGGCACTGGTAGCAATCCTGAGATTACTACCTTTGAGGTCCTTTTGCCACTTTTGCTCCCCCCCAATGCCATTAACACAAAGCAGACCTGTAAACATCAAGCCTCCCTTTCATGGCCCCCCGTTGCTCAGCGTCAATCCATGTCTCCCCATTCATCATCACAAACTAAAAAGGCCATTTGCCCGCAGCAACGAAGAAAGGGCAAGACGGGAAAGTAGTACAAAAGAATAATATTTATGTAATGTATTCAAATAGACAACAGAAGCTTAACATTCTAACAATGTGTAACACATTCATGCGCACACCCTTGTGCGACTATACATCTTTACTCTTCCTTTTCCTAGCACATTTACCTGGTGCAACCCCAGTGGCTTGAGCAGAGGTAGAGGCAGGCTGCTTAGATCTCTGCTCTGACTCTTGAGTTGCTGTTGGCCGACGTCCTCTGGTTTTTGGAGCCCGTGAGGGCCCTGCCAAAGACTGCTCCACCTGCAACTGTGTAGGGGCAGACTCGGCCATTGGTGAGGGCCTGCATGCACGCGTGTGATTGCTGCAATCCATGATCCATGCAGGTGGCCACTCTTTCCATGGAAGAAGACATCATCGCAAAAGCCTGTGACAGCATGCCACTCATGCTTGAGACAGAGCCCTCCAATCACAGCAATCATGCACAGTGTGCTTGGAATGCCTGTTAGTACATCGCACATTCTCTGCTGCTGCTCAAAAATGATCCTCTTCATCGACGGCCCTGGGATACAGCACCTGCGCCCAGCTGAGCAGAGCTTGGAGAGTCCTGCGCCCTCTGACGCGGACTCTCCACTGCTGTCCCTGACGCCACCATCTGCTCTTGCTCAGTTGTGAAGTGCGAGTCACCAGGTGAAAACCCAACTATCTCTGTAACTTATTCACTGTAGTGCGAGTATCTGAGCTGGTGCATGGTCTGCATAAGTCCGGTGACGGTGCACCCTCAGAGGGAGTGAGCTCCTCTGAGGAGTCGTGGTGGTGGTGGGCAGCCTGGACCACCTCCTGCTGGGCGTGAGAAGGTCCTGTGGAAGATAAAAGACATGAGTGAGTACTGTGAAGGTAAGACTGCTTGAAGTTATCATTATGCACATGATCATATTTCACTGGTCGTTGACATCAAGTCAACATGTCTGAGTGTTCTATGCCATTTGGCTACCTGATATTTAATTGTGTCTCCAGGTAGCTGGGAAGTCCCCACCTCCGATGGCCAGGCACGCCGAGACTCTGCTGATCTCCAACACCTCCTCCTCTGCAGATGTTAATTGAGAGATGGCTGGAGGACCACCACTGGTTCTCTGCCTCTCCCTGGTGTTCTCTGCTCTCTTCTCCTACAAGGAGGGAATGAAGAGACCTATGAATGAGTGTAATGGCATGTGTTCACTCGATGAATGGAGAGCATTTGTTGAGGGTGACTATGAGGGATAGGCATGACATTGCCTATGGATGAGGGTTAGTGTCAGTGGTGGATGGATAGATGGGGATGTAAGTAAGTGCATAGACAGAGAGGGGTAGGAGTACCTGCAAGGTAAGTTGGTGCAAGGAGTGATGTACTGGAGTAGGCTTGAGAAGGCAGAGTGAGGGGGTTAGCGTAATACACACATCAGGATGTAGGGCAATGTGCCATTGCTCGCACATTTCCTGCCCTGCTCATGTCATTCAATCACTTCCTACATTGGACCCAGAAGCGTGGCACCACGCTCCTGCTGCTCACCTCTTCCTCTATCGCCCGCTATGCCTTCTTCGTAAGTGATGCTGGCTTCTTCCTCCCCTCTTGTTGCTGACCTCCTCAACAACCTCCAACCACGCCTTCTTTGTCTCAGCTGCAGGCTTCTTCCTCCTGTCACTAGGGAAGAGTATGCCTCTCCAGGTCCCTACAGCCCCCAGCAGCCCTTGCCTGTCTCGAATCCATAGCAAGAAGTCTGCGGCTCTCCACGACAACTCCAAACCCTTGAACTTGGATGTTTGGAGTGTCCCTTTAAATGCTGGAGTTGAAATCGGGTCATGCGGGTCGTCATCACGCCCGCTGCTGCTGATTGGACAGGAAACCCGGAGTAAAATGATAATGAGGTGGCTGAGTTGAAAAGCCACTGACAGACGTGATGCACTTACTTCCGGGTTTCCCACCCGCTCCTAGCATGTCTGTACATTAAAATCCAGCCCTCGGTGTCAGCATCAGTCACTAACCCCATCCCAGGTCATGTCCTCGATGGCGCCCCAACAAGGTGCCTGAGACCCAAAGAGCTTCTCTTACTGCACCAGTCTGACCCTTCCCATTACCTGCATCAGGCGGTTAGTACTAATTAGCGTCAAATTGGAAGCAGTTTTGTGCAGTGGATACGTGGATAGGTGCCTCTCAGGAGCTGGACTCAGATTGACAAAGAAACTTTACAGCCTGCAGAGAAAGAGAGACTTGAATTTATATAGCACCTCCTGACGCCCCAAAGTGCTTTACAGCCAATGAATTACTTTTCTTGATGTAGTCACTGTTCCAATGTGGGAAATGTGGCAGCCAATTTGCGCACAGCAAGATCCCACAAACAGCAATGAGATAAATGACCGGATAATCTGAGACAGAAGGTCATGGATTAAAGTCCCACTCCAGATACTTGATTGCATAATCTAGGCTGACACTCCAGTGCAGTAATAAGGGAGTGCTGCACTGTCGGAGGTGTTGTCATTTGGATGAGAGATTAAACTGAGGCTGTGTCTGCCCTTTCAGGTGGACATAAAAGATCCCATGGCACAATTTTGAAGACGAGCAGGGGCGTTCTCCCCGGTGCCCTGGGGCCAACATTTATCCCTCAACCAACATCACTAAAACAGATTATCTGGTCATTATCACATTGCTGTTTGTGGGACCTTGCTGTGCACAAATTGGCTGCCCTGTTTCCCATATTACAACAGTGACTACACTTCAAAAGTACTTCATTGGCTGTAAAGTGCTTTGGGACGCCTTGGGGGAAAGATTGGGTTGATTTGTGCCTCTCGTTAGCACCCCCGGTGGTGTGGTAATGGGGCGCAAATCCCCGAGCACCCGGGCGCGGCGCATCTAACGCCTCCCACGATATTCGTGGGAGGTTTTATAGGCGGCAGTAGCCGGTAGCGCCCCATGGTGCTGCGCCACCACCGATGACGTCATCACCATGCACAGCACCCCAATCGCACCCCGGCCGCAAACTTGGGTTGCGTCCCCTGACCTATCACCAGACGATAGAGATAGCGGATGCACTAAGGATGATTTTTCAGAATTCATTAGACTCGGGAACAGTGCCGATGGATTGGAGGGTAGCTAACGTTACCCCACTATTCAAAAAGGGGGGTAGGGAAAAAGCAGGTAATTACAGACCTGTAAGCCTTACATCAGTTGTGGGCAAAATGCTGGAGTCCATCATTAAGGATGAAATAGCGGAGCACTTAGCAAATGGGGACAGGATAGGACAGAGTCAACATGGATTTACAAAGGGTAAATCGTGCTTGACTAATCTATTGGAATTTTTTGAGGGAGTAACTGGTAGAATAGATGGGGGAGAGCCAGTAGATGTGGTGTACCTGGACTTCCAAAAGGCCTTCGATAAGGTCCCACATAAAAGATTAGCATGGAAAATTGAGGCTCATGGGATAAAGGGGAAAGTTTTGGCGTGGATAGGGAACTGGCTGTCAGATAGAAAACAGAGAGTTGGAATAAACGGCTCATTTTCTGAATGGCAGGCAGTAACAAGTGGGGTACCACAGGGATCTGTCCTGGGCCCCCAGCTGTTCACAATTTACATTAATGACCTGGATCAGGGAGTCGGATGCAGCATTTCCAAATTTGCAGACGACACTAAACTAGGAGGGGGGGTGGGCTCAGAGGAAGAGACCAGGAAGCTCCAGAGCGATTTGGACAGACTGGGCGATTGGGCGGATAAATGGCAGATGCACTATAATGTGGACAAGTGCGAAGTTATCCACCTTGGGTGCAGGAACGGGAGGGCAAATTATTATTTAAATGGCAATAGATTGGGAGAGGGGGAAGTACAGAGAGACCTGGGTGTTCTTGTACACCAGTCACTGAAGGCAAGCATGCAGGTGCAACAGGCGGTCAAGAAGGCAAACGGTATGCTGGCCTTCATAGCAAAAGGGTTAGAATACAGGAACAGGGATACCTTGCTGCAGCTGTACAGGGCACTGGTGAGACCACACCTCGAGTACTGTGTACAGTTTTGGTCGCCTCATCTGAGGAAGGATGTTCTTGCCATGGAGGGGGTGCAGCGGCGATTCACCAGGCTGATACCAGGAATGGCGGGAATGACCTATGAGGAGAGACTATGTAGTTTAGGGATGTACACACTGGAGTTTAGAAGATTGAGAGGGGACCTCATAGAAGTGTATAAAATTCTGACAGGTCTAGACAGACTGGATGCAGAAGGAATGTTTCCCTTGGCGGGTGAGAACAGAACTAGAGGACATAATTTAAGGATAAGGGCTAAACCATTTAGGACAGAGATGAGGGGGAATTTCTTCACTCAGAGAGTGGTGAACCTGTGGAACTCATTGCCACAGAGGGCAGTGTACGCCAGCTCATTAAATATATTTAAGAGGGAATTAGATATATTTCTACGGGCAAAAGGGGTTAAGGGTTACGGAGAGAAGGCGGGGACGGGATACTGAATTAAAGGATCAGCCATGATCTCATCGAATGGCGGAGCAGGCACGAAGGGCCGAATGGCCTACTCCTGCTCCTATCTTCTATGTATCTATGTATCTATGATATGTCTGACAGGGTCACAGAATCACAGAAACCTCACAGTGCAGATAGAGGCCATTTCGGCCCATCGAGCCTGCACCGACACATATCCCACCCGATCCCCGTAACCCCTACACCAACACATATCCCACCCTATCACCGTAACCCCACGTATTTAATCCCCCTAACACTTAGGGTCAATTTTTATCATAGCCAATCAACCTAACCCGCACATCTTTGGACTGTGGGAGGAAACCGGAGCACCCGGAGGAAACCCACGCAAACACGGGGAGAATGTGCAAACTCCACACAGACAGTCACCCGAGGCCGGATTCGAACCCGGGTCCCTGGCACTGTGAGGCAACAGTGCTAACCACTATGCCACCGTGCATTTTTGCAGCCACGGTAGTGTGGTGTCGGGCGGCCATTTTTTTTGGCAGACTGCCAGCACCTGCCTCCTCCCCTTTTTTCTTTGGGGGTGGCCAGCTGCGATCGGTCAGCCTGGCAGTCCTCTTGCGTGCCGGGCTGTTTTCCCAACAGCCCACTCCCTGGTACACGCAGCGCTAGGCCCCTCCCCCTTCTTCTTCTTCTTAGGCAGCACCTCGGAACCGAGGATGACTTGCTTCCACGCTAAAAATGAGTTCTCAGGTGACTGATGAGTCTAATGCGGGACCTACAGTCTCTGTCACAGGTGGGGCAGATGGTGGTTGAAGGGGCGGGTGGGTGGGGTGCTTGGGTTGATGTGCGCTCCTTGTGCTGCCTGCGCTTGGCTTCCGCTTGCTCCCAGCGAAGAGACTCAAGGTGTTCGGCGCCTTCCTGGATGCTTCTCCTCCACTTTGTGCGGTCTTGGGCCATGGATTCCCAGGTGTCAGTGCGGATGTTGCACTTTTTTCAAGGAGGCTTTGAGGGTGTCCTTGAAGCATTTCCTCTGCCCACCTGGGGCTCTCTTGCCATGTTGGAGCTCCGAGTACAGTGCTTGTTTTGGGAATCTCGTATCAGGCATGCGGATGATGTGACCCATCCATCGGAACTGACCGAGCGTGGTCAAAGTCTCGATGCTGCGGATGTTGGCCTGAGCAAGAACACTGACGTTGGTGCGCCTATCCTGCCAATGGATTTGAAGGATCTTGAGAAATCAGCATTGGTGGTGCCTCTCTGGATGGTTTGCACCTGGGCAGGATGGGGACCGATGACCTAGTATTTGCTAGTGCTGTTGGGGAGGGTTTAAACTAAAATGGCAGGGGGTTGGGAACCTGTGCAGGGAGACAGAGGAAAGGGAAGCAAGGATAGAAGCAAAAGACAGGAAGGAGTAAAGCAAAAGTGTCAGTCAGAGAAATCAAGGGTTTAAATCAAACATGGCCACAACAAATAATAATTTTAAAAGGTCTAAGAGTGTTAAAAAAACAAGCCTGAAGGCTTTGTGTCTTAATGCCAGGAGCAGTCGTAATAAGGTGGATGAATTAGCTGCGCAAATAGATGGAAATGGATATGATATAATTGGGATTACAGAGACATGGCTCCAGGGTGACCAAAGCTGGGAACTCAACATCCAGGGGTATTCAATATTCAGGAAAGACAGGCAAAAAGGAAAAGGAGGTGGGGTAGCATTGCTGGTTAAAGAGGAGATTAACACAATAGTAAGGAAGGATATTAGCTCTGATGATGTGGAATCGGTATGGGTAGAGCTGAGAAATACCAAGGGGCAGAAAACATTAGTGGGAGTTGTATACAGACCCCCAAACAGTAATGCTGAGGTTGGGGATGGCATTAAATGGGAAATTAGAGATGAATGCAATAAGGGCACTGCAGTTATCATGGGTGACTTTAATCTACATATAGATTGGGCTAACCAAATCAGTAACAATACTGTGGAGGAGGAATTCCTGGAGTGTATACGGGATGGTTTCCTGGACCAATATGTCGAGGAACCAACTGGAGGTCAGGCCAACTTAAACTGGGTATTATGTAATGAGAAATGATTAATTAGCAATCTTGTTGTGCGCGGCCCCTTGGGGAGGAACGATCATAATATGATAGAATTCTTCATTAAGATGGAGAGTGAAGTATTTAACTCAGAGGCTAGGGTTCTGAATTTAAATAAAGGAAACTATGATGGTATGAGGTGCGAGTTGGCTAGGATGGATTGGGGAATGTTACTTAAAGGGTTGATGGTGGATAGGCAATGGCAAACATTTAAAGATTGCATGGATGAACTATAGAATTTGTTCATCCCTGTTTGGCATAAAAAATAAAACAAAAAAGGTGACTCAACCGTGGCTAACAAGGGAAATTAGGGATAGCATAAGATCCAAGGAGAGGACATAAATTCACCAGAAAAAGCAACAAACCTGAGGATTAGGAACAGTTCAGGATTCAGCAAAGGAGGATAAAGGGATTAATTAAGAGGGGGAAAATAGAGTACGAGAGTAAGCTTGCAGAGAACATAAAAACTGGCTGTAAAACTTTCTATAGACATGTGAAGAGAAAAAGATTGATGAAGCCAAGCGTAGGTCCCTTGCAGTCAGAATCAGGGGAATGTATAATGGGGAACAAAGAAATGGCCGACCAATTAATAACATACTTTAGTTCTGTCTTCACAAAGGAGGACACAAATAACCTCCCAGAGATGTCGGGGAAAATAGGGTCTAATGAGAGGGAGGAACTGAATGAAATCAGTATTTGTAGGGAATTGGGGCTGAAAATTCAGTAGGCTTAGCGCCCCATTTGGGGCGCTGGAGGGCCTAGCGCCGCAGTTATGGCCAGTTTGAAAATTCAGTGGGGCCCTTCTGTCGGCGTTACACCGGTTGCGCTGCGCCGGCACCGATGACGTCATCGGTGTGCGCAGCGTCCCGGTTGCCGTGGTGATGGGCCCCAGTGCCGAAATTGAGTTGCGGCCGCCTTGCCCGTGGCAGCCGCAACTAAGATTTTTTCAACCGAGTCTTCCCCAAGTTAGCGCCGGCGCATTAAGGTCGCGCGGCGGCCGGCCGCTTACCCGCCGGCCGCCTGCCCGCACCTCCCTCCCCGGACTCCTCCACCACCCCCCCCGCGGAACAGATGCGTCTGGCCTGCAAGCCCGGCACTTGTCCGAGGTGCCGGGCTCATTTTTTTCAATATTTGAACGGACAGCGGGCGGGTGCAGGCAGCTCCTCCTTAACTGAAGGAGGAGGCCTGCACTTCCCCAGCCTGCCACACCGCATCGGGTCCCGCAGCGCCGGATTAGCACCGCAATGCGGCTGTCAGCGCCCATTGGGAGGCGCTCACGCCCGCCAGTAGCGCCGGCAGCCGTCTGGGCGCGGCGCTACTGAAGTTTTTGGCGCGCGCAGGGGGACTTAGCGCCGGTGCTAAATTTCCGGCACTAAAGCCCTGGCGCGGCGCCAACTCAATTTCTAGGCCTATGTGTTTTAAAAGCAACGTTTTTTTTTAAGACGCAGACAGCGGGAAAAAGAAAGGAAAAGTTTGGAATCAAGATGGCGGCGACTCACCTCGGTTCAGAACGATAAAGCCCGGCCACACGCGCACCGATTGGCCCGGTGGCACACGCCAGCAACCCGGCGTACGATTGGTCGAGCTCGAGGTCACTCTGTCGCTAATGAGCGGATAATGAGATGCTAATGAGCGGAACGTTGAAGGTTTTTGGGATACCGCGGGCGGGATTTTAGCCCGGCCGAAACGTAAATACGCTTAAAACCATCTCGGAAGCATAAGCTTTCTTTGGAGGTAATGCGCGCGTAGGTACGCCCTGTAACTTTCGAGTACATACCCATAAGCACACGCGATGACAGACAGACAGATAGACAGACAGACAGAATGACAGAAGTACCGATTTATATATATAGATACTATTGGTAACTTCATTATATAATACACTATTAGTATCTTCATTAGACAACACACTATTGGTATCTTCATTTTAGAACATACTAATGGTACCTTCATTATAAAACATACTATTGATATCTTCATTATAGTACATACTATTGGTATCTTCATTATAGTATACACTATTGGATTCTCATTATAGAACATACAATTTTAACTTCATTATAGAACATACTATTGGTATATTCATTGTAGAACATACTATTGTTATCTTCAGTTTAGAACGTACTAATGGTATCTTCATTGTAGAACACACTATTGGTATCTTCATTATAGTACATACAATTGGTAACTTCATTATATAATAGACTATTGGTATTTTCATTATAGAACACACTATTGGAATCTTCATTTTAGAACATACTAATGGTACCTTAATTATAAAACAAACTATTGGTATGTTCATTGTAGAACATACAATTGTTCTCTTCATTATAGAACACACTATTGGAATCTTCTTTATAGAACATACTATTGGTATCTTCATTATAGAACATACTATTGGTACTTTCATTATAGAACATAAAATTGGCATATTAATTACATAACATGTTATTGGTATCTTCGTTATAGAACATTATTTGGTATCTTCATTATAGGACATGTTATTGGTATCTTCATTATAGAACACACTATTGGTATCTTCATTATAGAACGTACTATTGGTATCTCCATTATAGAACACACTATTGGTATCTTCATTTTAGAACATGCTATTGGTATCTTCTTTATAGACCACACTATTGGTATCTTCATTTTAGAACATACTAATGGTACATTCATTATAAAACATACTATTGGTATCTTCATTATAGAACAGACTATTGGTGTCTTCATTATAGAATACACTGTTGGTATCTTCATTATAGAACATATTATTGGTCTCTTCATTATAGAACACATTATTGGTATCGTCATTACAGAACACACTATTGGTATCTTCATTATAGAACATACTAATGGTACCTTCATTATAAATCATACTATTGGGATTTTCATTATAGAACATACTATTGGTATCTTCATTATCGAACACACTATTGGTATCTTCATTATAGAACACACTATAGGTATCTTCATTATAGAACATTCCATTGGCATCTTCATTATAGAACACACTATTGGTATCTTCATTATAGAACATGCTATTGCTATTTTCATTATAGAACACACTATTGGTATCTTCAATATAGAACATACTATTTGTATCTTCATTAAAAACATACTATTGGTACCTTCATTATATAGCATACAATTGCTATTTTCATTAAAGAACACACTATTGGTATATTCAATATAGAACATACTATTGGTATCTTCATTATAGAACACACGGCTGGTATCTTCATTATAGAACTTCCTATCGGTATCTTCATTATGGAACATACTATTGGTACCTTCATTATAGAATACGCTACTGGTATCTTCATTATAGAACACACTATTGGTATCTTCATTATAGAACATGCTATTGTTATCTTCATTACAGAACACACTATTGGTATCTTCAATATAGAACATACTATTTGTATCTTCATTAAAAACATACTATTGGTATCTTCATTATGGAACATTCAATTGGTATCTTCATTACAGAACACACAATTGGTATATTCAATATCGAACATACTATTGGTATCTTAATTATAGAACATACTATTGGTATCTTCATGAAAGAACTTACTATTGGTATCTTCATTATAGAACACACGACTGGTATCTTCATTATAGAACTTCCTATCGGTATCTTCATTATAGAACATACTATTGGTACGTTCATTGTAAAACATATTATTGGTATCTTCATTTTAGAACATGCTATTCGTATCTTCATTTTAGAACATGCTATTGGTATCTTCTTTATAGAACACACTATTGGTATCTTCATTTTAGAACATACTATTGGTATCTTCATTATCGAACACACTATTGGTATCTTCATTATAGAACACACTATAGGTATCTTCATTATAGAACATGCTATTGCTATTTTCATTATAGAACACACTATTGGTATCTTCAATATAGAACATACTATTTGTATCTTCATTAAAAACATACTATTGGTACCTTCATTATAGAGCATACAATTGGTATCTTCATTATAGAACACACTATTGGTATCTTCATTTTAGAACATACTATTGGTATCTTCTTTATAGAACACACTATTGGTATCTTCATTTTAGAACATACTATTGGTATCTTCATTTTAGAACATACTATTGGTATCTTCATTATACAACACACTATTGGTGTCTTCATTATAGAATACACTGTTGGTATCTTCATTATAGAATACACTATTGGTATCTTCATTATAAAAGACACTATTTGTATCTTCATTATAGAACATACTAATGGTATCTTCATTATAGAACACACTATTGGTATCTTCATTATAGTACATACTGTTGGTAACTTCATTATATTATACACTATTGGTGTCTTCATTATAGAACACACTATTGGTATCTTCATTTTAGAGCATACTAATGGTACCTTCATTTTAAAACATACTATTGGTATCTTCATTATAGAACACACTTTTGGTATCTTCATTTTAGAACATACTAATGGTACCTTCATTATAAAACATACTATTGGTATGTTCATTGTAGAACATACAATTGTTCTCTTCATTATAGAACACACTATTGGAATCTTCTTTATAGAACATACTATTGGTATCTTCATTATAGAACATACTATTGGTACTTTCATTATAGAACGTAAAATTGGCATATTAATTACATAACATGTTATTGGTATCTTCGTTATAGAACATTATTTGGTATCTTCATTATAGGACATGTTATTGGTATCTTCATTATAGAACACACTATTGGTATCTTCATTATAGAACGTACTATTGGTATCTCCATTATAGAACACACTATTGGTATCTTCATTTTAGAACATGCTATTGGTATCTTCTTTATAGACCACACTATTGGTATCTTCATTTTAGAACATACTAATGGTACATTCATTATAAAACATACTATTGGTATCTTCATTATAGAACAGACTATTGGTGTCTTCATTATAGAATACACTGTTGGTATCTTCATTATAGAACATATTATTGGTCTCTTCATTATAGAACACATTATTGGTATCGTCATTACAGAACACACTATTGGTATCTTCATTTTAGAACATACTAATGGTACCTTCATTATAAATCATACTATTGGGATTTTCATTATAGAACATACTATTGGTATCTTCATTATCGAACACACTATTGGTATCTTCATTATAGAACACACTATAGGTATCTTCATTATAGAACATTCCATTGGCATCTTCATTATAGAACACACTATTGGTATCTTCATTATAGAACATGCTATTGCTATTTTCATTATAGAACACACTATTGGTATCTTCAATATAGAACATACTATTTGTATCTTCATTAAAAACATACTATTGGTACCTTCATTATATAGCATACAATTGCTATTTTCATTAAAGAACACACTATTGGTATATTCAATATAGAACATACTATTGGTATCTTCATTATAGAACACACGGCTGGTATCTTCATTATAGAACTTCCTATCGGTATCTTCATTATGGAACATACTATTGGTACCTTCATTATAGAATACGCTACTGGTATCTTCATTATAGAACACACTATTGGTATCTTCATTATAGAACATGCTATTGTTATCTTCATTACAGAACACACTATTGGTATCTTCAATATAGAACATACTATTTGTATCTTCATTAAAAACATACTATTGGTATCTTCATTATGGAACATTCAATTGGTATCTTCATTACAGAACACACAATTGGTATATTCAATATCGAACATACTATTGGTATCTTAATTATAGAACATACTATTGGTATCTTCATGAAAGAACTTACTATTGGTATCTTCATTATAGAACACACGACTGGTATCTTCATTATAGAACTTCCTATCAGTATCTTCATTATAGAACATACTATTGGTACGTTCATTGTAAAACATATTATTGGTATCTTCATTTTAGAACATGCTATTCGTATCTTCATTTTAGAACATGCTATTGGTATCTTCTTTATAGAACACACTATTGGTATCTTCATTTTAGAACATACTATTGGTATCTTCATTATCGAACACGCTATTGGTATCTTCATTATAGAACACACTATAGGTATCTTCATTATAGAACATGCTATTGCTATTTTCATTATAGAACACACTATTGGTATCTTCAATATAGAACATACTATTTGTATCTTCATTAAAAACATACTATTGGTACCTTCATTATAGAGCATACAATTGGTATCTTCATTATAGAACACACTATTGGTATCTTCATTTTAGAACATACTATTGGTATCTTCTTTATAGAACACACTATTGGTATCTTCATTTTAGAACATACTATTGGTATCTTCATTTTAGAACATACTATTGGTATCTTCATTATACAACACACTATTGGTGTCTTCATTATAGAATACACTGTTGGTATCTTCATTATAGAATACACTATTGGTATCTTCATTATAAAAGATACTATTTGTATCTTCATTATAGAACATACTAATGGTATCTTCATTATAGAACACACTTTTGGTATCTTCATTATAGTACATACTGTTGGTAACTTCATTATATTATACACTATTGGTGTCTTCATTATAGAACACACTATTGGTATCTTCATTTTAGAGCATACTAATGGTACCTTCATTTTAAAACATACTATTGGTATCTTCATTATAGAACACACTTTTGGTATCTTCATTTTAGAACATACTAATGGTACCTTCATTATAAAACATACTATTGGTGTCTATGTTATAGAACATACTATTGGTGTCTTCATTATAGAATACACTATTGGTATTTTCATTATAGAACACACTATTGGTCTCTTGATTATAGAACACACTATTGGTATCTTCATTACAGAACATACTATTGGTATCTTCATTATAGAACACACTATTGGTATCTTCATTATAGTACATACTATTGGTAACTTCATTATATAATACACTGTTAGTATCTTCATTAGACAACACACTATTGGTATCTTCATTTTAGAACATACTAATGGTACCTTCATTATAAAACATACTATTGGTATCTTCATTATAGTACATACTTTTGGTATCTTCATTATAGTATACACTATTGGTTTCTCATTATAGAACATACAATTTTATCCTCATTATAGAACATACTATTGGTATATTCATTGTAGAACATACTATTGTTATCTTCATTTTAGAACGTACTAATGGTACCTTCATTGTAGAACACACTATTGGTATCTTCATTATAGTTCATACAATTGGTAACTTCATTATATAATACACTATTGGTATTTTCATTATGGAACACACTATTGGTATCTTCATTTTAGAACATACTAATGGTACCTTAATTATAAAACAAACTATTGGTATCTTCATTATAGAACATACTATTGGTCTCTTCATTACAGAACACACTATTGGTATCTTCATTATAGGACTTACTATTGGTATATTCATTGTAGAACATACTATTGTTCTCTTCATTATAGAACACACTATTGGAATCTTCTTTATAGAACATACTATTGGCATCTTCAATATAGAACATACTATTGGTACTTTCATTATAGAACGTAAATTTGGCATATTAATTACATAACATGTTATTGGTATCTTCATTATAGAACATCATTTGGTATCTTCATTATAGGACATGTTATTGGTATCTTCATTATAGAACACACTATTGGTATCTTCATTTTAGAACATGCTATTGGTATCTTCTTTATAGACCACACTATTGGTATCTTCATTTTAGAACATACTAATGGTACTTTCATTATAAAACATACTATTGGTATCTTCATTATAGAACAGACTATTGGTGTCTTCATTATAGAATACACTGTTGGTATCTTCATTATAGAACATACTATTGGTCTCTTCATTATAGAACACATTATTGGTATCATCATTACAGAACACACTATTGGTATCTTCATTTTAGAACATACTAATGGTACCTTCATTATAAATCATACTATTGGGATTTTCATTATAGAACATACTATTGGTATCTTCATTATCGAACACACTATTGGTATCTTCATTATAGAACACACTAGAGGTATCTTCATTATAGAACATTCCATTGGTATCTTCATTATAGAGCACACTATTGGCATCTTCATTATAGAACACACTATTGGTATCTTCATTATAGAACATGCTATTGCTATTTTCATTATAGAACACACTATTGGTATCTTCAATATAGAACATACTATTTGTATCTTCATTAAAAACATACTATTGGTACCTTCATGATAGAACATACAATTTTATCTTCATTAAAGAACACACTATTGGTATATTCAATATAGAACATACTATTGGTATCTTCATTATAGAACACACGATTGGTATCTTCATTATAGAACTTCCTATCGGTACCTTCATTATAGGACATACTATTGGTACCTTCATTATAGAATACGCTACTGGTATCTTCATTATAGAACATACTGTTGGTATCTTCATTATAGAAAACACTATTAGTATCTTCATTACAGAACATACGATTGGTATCTTCATTATAGAACATACTATTGGTATCTTCATTATAGAACTCACTATTGGTATCTTCATTATAGAACATACTATTGGTATCTTCATTATAGAAAACACTATTAGTGTCTTCATTATAGCACATACCATTGGTATCTTCATTTTAGAACATGCTATTGGTATCTTCTTTATAGACCACACTATTGGTATCTTCATTTTAGAACATACTAATGGTACTTTCATTATAAAACATACTATTGGTATCTTCATTATAGAACAGACTATTGGTGTCTTCATTATAGAATACACTGTTGGTATCTTCATTATAGAACATACTATTGGTCTCTTCATTATAGAACACATTATTGGTATCATCATTACAGAACACACTATTGGTATCTTCATTTTAGAACATACTAATGGTACCTTCATTATAAATCATACTATTGGGATTTTCATTATAGAACATACTATTGGTATCTTCATTATCGAACACACTATTGGTATCTTCATTATAGAACACACTAGAGGTATCTTCATTATAGAACATTCCATTCGTATCTTCATTATAGAGCACACTATTGGCATCTTCATTATAGAACACACTATTGGTATCTTCATTATAGAACATGCTATTGCTATTTTCATTATAGAACACACATTTGGTATCTTCAATATAGAACATACTATTTGTATCTTCATTAAAAACATACTATTGGTACCTTCATTATAGAACATACAATTGGTATCTTCATTAAAGAACACACTATTGGTATATTCAATATAGAACATACTATTGGTATCTTCATTATAGAACACACGACTGGTATCTTCATTATAGAACTTCCTATCGGTATCTTCATTATAGGACATACTATTGGTACCTTCATTATAGAATACGCTACTGGTATCTTCATTATAGAACATACTGTTGGTATCTTCATTATAGAGAACACTATTAGTATCTTCATTACAGAACATACTATTGGTATCTTCACTATAGAACATACTATTGGTATCTTCATTATGGAACTCATTATTGGTATCTTCATTATAGAACATACTATTGGTATCTTCATTGTAGAAAACACTATTAGTATCTTCATTATAGAACATACTCTTGGTATCTTCATTTTAGACCATGCTATTGGTATCTTCATTTTAGAACATGCTATTGGTATCTTCTTTATAGAACACACTATTGGTGTCTTCATTATAGAATACACTGTTGGTATCTTCATTATAGAATACACTATTGGTATCTTCATTATAAAACATACTATTTGTATCTTCATTATAGAACATACTAATGGTATCTTCATTATAGAACACACTATTGGTATCTTCATTATAGTACATACTGTTGGTAACTTCATTATATTATACACTATTGGTGTCTTCATTATAGAACACACTATTGGTATCTTCATTTTAGAGCATACTAATGGTACCTTCATTTTAAAACATACTATTGGTATCTTCATTATAGAACACACTTTTGGTATCTTCATTTTAGAACATACTAATGGTACCTTCATTATAAAACATACTATTGGTGTCTATATTATAGAACATACTATTGGTGTCTTCATTATAGAATACACTATTGGTATTTTCATTATAGAACACACTATTGGTCTCTTGATTATAGAACACACTATTGGTATCTTCATTACAGAACATACTATTGGTATCTTCATTATAGAACACACTATTGGTATCTTCATTATAGTACATACTATTGGTAACTTCATTATATAATACACTGTTAGTATCTTCATTAGACAACACACTATTGGTACCTTCATTTTAGAACATACTAATGGTACCTTCATTATAAAACATACTATTGGTATCTTCATTATAGTACATACTTTTGGTATCTTCATTATAGTATACACTATTGGTTTCTCATTATAGAACATACAATTTTATCCTCATTATAGAACATACTATTGGTATATTCATTGTAGAACATGCTATTGTTATCTTCATTTTAGAACGTACTAATGGTATCTTCATTGTAGAACACACTATTGGTATCTTCATTATAGTTCATACAATTGGTAACTTCATTATATAATACACTATTGGTATTTTCATTATGGAACACACTATTGGTATCTTCATTTTAGAACATACTAATGGTACCTTAATTATAAAACAAACTATTGGTATCTTCATTATAGAACATACTATTGGTCTCTTCATTACAGAACACACTATTGGTATCTTCATTATAGGACATACTATTGGTATATTCATTGTAGAACATACTATTGTTCTCTTCATTATAGAACACACTATCGGAATCTTCTTTATAGAACATACTATTGGCATCTTCAATATAGAACATACTATTGGTACTTTCATTATAGAACGTAAAATTGGCATATTAATTACATAACATGTTATTAGTATCTTCATTATAGAACATCATTTGGTATCTTCATTATAGGACATGTTATTGGTATCTTCATTATAGAACACACTATTGGTATCTTCATTTTAGAACATGCTATTGGTATCTTCTTTATAGACCACACTATTGGTATCTTCATTTTCGAACATACTAATGGTACTTTCATTGTAAAACATACTATTGGTATCTTCATTATAGAACAGACTATTGGTGTCTTCATTATAGAATACACTGTTGGTATCTTCATTATAGAACATACTATTGGTCTCTTCATTATCGAACACACTATTGGTATCTTCATTATAGAACACACTAGAGGTATCTTCATTATAGAACATTCCATTGGTATCTTCATTATAGAGCACACTATTGGCATCTTCATTATAGAACACACTATTGGTATCTTCATTATAGAACATGCTATTGCTATTTTCATTATAGAACACACTATTGGTATCTTCAATATAGAACATACTATTTGTATCTTCATTAAAAACATACTATTGGTACCTTCATGATAGAACATACAATTTTATCTTCATTAAAGAACACACTATTGGTATATTCAATATAGAACATACTATTGGTATCTTCATTATAGAACACACGATTGGTATCTTCATTAGAGAACTTCCTATCGGTACCTTCATTATAGGACATACTATTGGTACCTTCATTATAGAATACGCTACTGGTATCTTCATTATAGAAAACACTATTAGTATCTTCATTACAGAACATACTATTGGTATCTTCATTAAAGAACATACTATTGGTATCTTCATTATAGAACTCACTATTGGTATCTTCATTATAGAACATACTATTGGTATCTTCATTATAGAAAACACTATTAGTGTCTTCATTATAGCACATACCATTGGTATCTTCATTTTAGAACATGCTATTGGTATCTTCTTTATAGACCACACTATTGGTATCTTCATTATAGAACATACTAATGGTACTTTCATTATAAAACATACTATTGGTATCTTCATTATAGAACAGACTATTGGTGTCTTCATTATAGAATGCACTGTTGGTATCTTCATTATAGAACATACTATTGGTCTCTTCATTATAGAACACATTATTGGTATCGTCATTACAGAACGCACTATTGGTATCTTCATTATAGAAAACACTATTAGTATCTTCATTATAGAACATACTCTTGGTATCTTCATTTTAGACCATGCTATTGGTATCTTCATTTTAGAACATGCTATTGGTATCTTCTTTATAGAACACTCTATTGGTATCTTCATTTTAGAACATACTATTGGTATCTTCATTTTAGATCATGCTATTGTTATCTTCTATGTAGAGCACACTATTGGTATCTTCTTTTTAGAACACACTATTTGTATCCTCATTTTAGAACCTGCTATTGGTATCTTCTTTATAGAACACACTATTGGTATCTACATTTTAGAACATACTAATGTTACCTTCATTATAAAACATACTATTGGCATCTTCATTATAGAACATACTATTGGTATCCCCATTATAGTACACACTATTGATATCTTCATTGTACAACATACTAGTTGAATCTTCATTATAGAATTCACTATTGGCATCTCCATTATAGAACACACTATTGGTATCTTCATTATAGAACATACTATTGCTCTCTTCATTATCGAACACACTATTGGTATCCTCTTTATAGAATATACTATTGGTATCTTCATTGTAGAACACACTATTGGTAACTTCATTATGGTACATACTATTGTTATCTTCATTATAGAATACACTATTGGTATCTTCATTATAGAACACACTATTGGTATCTTCATTATAGGACATACTATTGGTATATTCATTGCAGAGCATACTAATGGTCTCTTCATTACAGAACACACTATTGGTATCTTCATTATAGAACATACTATTGCTCTCTTCATTATCGAACACACTATTGGTATCCTCTTTATAGAATATACTATTGGTATCTTCATTGTAGAACACACTATTGGTAACTTCATTATGGTACATACTATTGTTATCTTCATTATAGAATACACTATAGGTATCTTCATTATGGAACATTCCATTGGTATCTTCATTATAGAGCACACTATTGGTATCTTCATTATAGAACACAGTATTGGTATCTTCATTATAGAACATGCTATTGCTATCTTCATTATAGAACACACTATTAGTATCTTCAATATAGAACATACTATTGGTATCTTCATTATAAACATGCTATTGGTATCTTCATTATAGAACATACAATTGGTATCTTCCTTACAGAACACACTATTGGTATATTCAAGATAGAACATACTATTGGTATCTTCATTAATGAACATACTATTGGTATCGTCATTATATAACACACTATTGGTATCTTCATTGTGGAACACACTCGTGGTATCTTCATTTTAGAACAAAGTATTGTTATCTTCATTATAGAACATACTATTGGTAACTTCAATATAGAATACGCTATTGGTATCTTCATAATAGAAAACACGATTAGTATCTTCATTATGGAACATACTATTTGTATCTTCATTATAGAATATGCTATTGTTATCTTCTTTATAGAACACACTATTGGTATCTTCTTTTTATAGCACACTATTTGTATCCTCATTTTAGAACCTGCTATTGGTATCTTCTTTATAGAACACACTATTGGTATCTACATTTTAGAAAATACTAATGGTACCTTCATTATAAAACATACTATTGTTATCTTCATTATAAAACATACTATTGGTATCCCCATTATCGAACACACTATTGATATCATCATTGTACAACATACTAGTTGAATCTTCATTACAGAATTCACTATTGGTATCTTCATTATAGAACACACTATTGGTATCTTCATTACAGAACATACTAATGCTCTCTTCATTATAGAACACAGTAGTGGTATCTTCATTATAGAATATACTATTGTTATCTTCATTGTAGAACACACTATTGGTAACTTCATTATGGTACATACTATCGTTATCTTCAATATAAAATACACTATTGGTATCTTCATTATAGAACACTCTATTGGTATCTTCATTTTAGAACATGCTATTGGTATCTTCTTTATAGAACACACTATTGGTATCTTCATTTTAGAACATACTAATGGTACCTTCATTATAAAACATACTATTTGTGTCTTCATTATTGAACATACTATTGGTATCTACATTATAGAATACACTGCTGGTATCTTCATTATAGAACATACTATTGGTATCTTCATTATAGAACACATTATTGGTATCTTCATTATAGTACATACATTTGGTAACTTCATTATATAATTCACTATTGGTATCTTCATTATAGAATACACTATTGGTATCATTATAGAACATACTATTTGTATCTTCATTGTAGAACACACTATTGGTATCTTCATTATAGTACATATTATTGATAACTTCATTATATAATACACTATCGGTATCTTCATTATAGAACACACTATTGGTCTCTTCATTTTAGAACATACTAATGGTACCTTCATTATAAAACATACTATTGGTATCTTCATTATAGAACATACTATTGGTCTCTTCATTACAGAACACTCTATTGGTATCTTCATTATAGGACATACTATTGGTATATTCATAGTAGAACATACTATTGGTATCTTCATTTTAGAACACACTATTGGTATCTTCATTATAGAACATATTATTGGTACCTTCATTATAGGACATAAAATTGGTATCTTAATTACAGAACATGTTATTGGTATCTTCATTATAGAACATGTTATTGGTATCTTCATTATAGAACACTCTATTGGTATCTTCATTATAGAACGTACTATTAGTATCTTCATTATAGAACGCACTATTGGTATCTTCATTTTAGAACATGCTATTGGTATCTTCTTTATAGAACACACTATTGGTATCTTAATTTTAGAACATACTAATGGTACCTTCATGATAAAACATACTTTTGGCATCTTCATTATAGAACATACTATTGGTGTCTTCATTATACAATACACTGTTGGTATCTTCATTCTAGAACATACTATTGGTCTCTTCATTATAGAACACATTATTGGTATCTTCATTATAGAACACACTATTGGTATCTTCATTTTAGAACATACTAATGGTACCTTCATTATAAATCATACTATTGGTATTTTCATTATTGAACATACTATTGGTATCTTCATTATAGAATAAACTATTGGTATCTTCATTATAGAACATACTATTTGTATCTTCATTATAGCACATACTATTGTTATATTCATTGTAGAACTTACTATTGTTATCTTCATTATAGAACATACAAATGGTATCTTCATTATAGAGCACACTATTGGTATCTTCATTATACTACATACTAATGGTAACTTCATTATAGAACACACTATTGGTATCTTCATTATAGAACACACTATTGGTATCTTCATTTCAGAACATACTAATGGTACCTTCATGATAAAACATACGATTGGTATCTTCATTATAGAACATACTATTGGTCTCTTCATTATAGAACACTCTATTGGTATCTTCATTATAGAACATACTATAGGTATACTCATTTTAGAACATATTATTGCTCTCTTCATTATAGAACACACTATTGGAATCTTCTTTTTAGAACATACTATTGGTATCTTCATTATAGAACACACTATTGGTATCTTCATTTTAGAACATACTAATGGTACCTTCATTATAAAACATACTATTGGTATCTTCATTATAGAACACACTATTGGTATCTTCATTTTAGAACATACTAATGGTACCTTCATTATAGAACATACTATTGGTATCTTCATTTTAGAACATGCTATTGTTCTCTTCATTATAGAACACACTATTGGAATCTTCTTTACAGAACATACTATTGGTATCTTCATTATAGAACACACTATTGGTACCTTCATTATAGAACATAAAATTGGTATCTTAATTACAGAACATGTTATTGGTATCTTCACTTTAGAACATATTTTGGTATCTTCATTATAGGACATGTTATTGGTATCTTCATTACAGAACACACTATTGGTATCTTCATGATAGAACCTACTATTGGTATCTTCATTATAGAACACACTATTGTTATCTTCATTTTAGAACATGCTATTGGTATCTTCTTTATAGAACACACTATTGGTATCTTCATTTTAGAACATACTAATGGTACCTTCATTGTAAACATACTGTTGGTATCTTCATTATCGAACATACTATTGTTGTCTTCATTATAGAACACACTGTTGGTATCTTCATTATAGAACATACTATTGGTCTCTTCATTATAGAACACACTATTGGTATCTTCATTTTAGAACATACTAATGGTACCTTCATTATAAAACATACTATTGATATTTTCATTATAGAACATACTATTGGTATCTTCTTTATAGAATGTACTATTGGTATCTTCATTATAGAACACACTATTGGTATCTTCATTTTAGAACACACTGGCATAAATCGCAACTTCTACAAGAAGTAACTCAGGAAGTACTACTGAATGGCCAGCTGAGGACGCCGTCCGATGACTATAAATACTCGGGCGTGGGCTTAATTTGGCCAGAGACAATCTGGAAACAGGAAGTTGGTGACGACTAACTAGACCTCCATGTTTTGTTACAAGTCGATTAAAGCCTTTCTTTATGTACAACCAAGTGCGTAGTGAGTCTTTATTATGTCACACACTATTGATATCTTCACTACAGATCATACTATTGGTATATTCATTACAGAACACTCTATTGTTATCTTCATTATAGAACATACTATTGATATCTTCATTATAGAATACACTATTGGTATCATCATTATAGAACATTCTATTGGTATCTTCATTATAGAACGCACTATTGGTATCTTCATTATAGAATATACTATTGATATCTTCATTATAGAACGCACTATTGGTATCTTAATTATAGAACACTAGCTGGAGTGCCCGGCGGTGCCGAGGGTTTTTTGAGGGCATGTTGTTATGAAAAATGTAGGAATAATTTTTATACATATAAATGAGTTTGTCTCTCTGTGTGGGAAGGAGAGAGAGAGTGAGATGGAAAGAGAGAGAGAGGGAAAGTGAGAGGGGGAAGGAAAGAGAGAAAAAGGGGGAAGGAGAGAGAGGGGAGAGAGAGAGAGAGAGAGGGGGAAGGAGAGAGAGAGAGACTGGGGGGAGAAGAGAGAGACGGGAGGGAGAGAGAGACTGGGGGGGAGAGAGGGACTGGGGGCAAGAGAGAGAGAGAGAGAGACTGGGGGGGAGAGAGAGACTGGGGGAAGAGTGAGAGAGAGAGATTGGGGGGGAAGAGAGAGAGACTGGGGGGAAGGATATATATAAATGAGTTTGTCTGTCTGTCTGCCTGTGTGGGAAGGAGAGAGAGAGAGAGAGGGAAAGAGAGAGAGAGAGGGAAAGAGAGAGAGAGAGAGGGAAGGAGAGAGAGAGAGAGAGGGAAGGAAAGAGAGAGAGAGGGAAGGAGAGAGAGAGAGAGAGGGAAGGAGAGAGAGAGAGGGAAGGAGAGAGAGAGAGGGATGGAGAGAGAGAGAGAGGGAAGGAGAGAGAGAGAGAAAAAAGAGAGAGAGATAGAGGGGAAGGAGAAAGAGAGAGAGAGAGAGGGGGAAGGAGAGAGAGAGGGAGAGAGGGGGAAGGAGAGAGAGGGAGAGAGGGGGAAGGAGAGAGAGAGAGAGGGAAGGAGAGAGAGTGAGAGAGGGAAGGAGAGAGAGTCAGAGAGAGACAGGGAAGGAGAGAGAGAGAGAGCGGGAAGGAGAGAGAGAGAGAGAGGGAAGGAGAGTGAGAGAGGGAGAAAGAGAGAGAGACAGGGGGAGAGAGGGAAGGAGAGAGAGAGCGAAGGAGAGAGAGACAGAGAGAGAGAGGGAAGGGGAGGGAGAGAGAGAGAGGGAGGGAAGGAGAGAGAGACAGAGAGGCCCTGGTGACCTGGAGCCGCCGTGCGCCGCCGCTCACCTGCTTGCTTCCATCTCCCCCAGGCTCTCGGGCCACGCGATTGATACCGCGGGGAAGGGGTACGCAGTTTATCTTGTGCTCACCTGCTCACTTCCCTCTCCCCCGGGATCTCGGGTGTTTGATGGGACAGTAGAGGGAGCTTTACTCAGTATCTAACCCATGCTGTCGCTGCCCTGGGAGTGTTTGATGGGGCAATGCAGAGGGAGCTTTACTCTGTATCTAACCCAGGCCCCACCCACGCACGCCATGAAACCCCCCCATGACGCACCGTGCTTCCCCCATAGGATTGGTCAACCATCATGTTACTCAATGCTAATGAGCGGTAGGATTGGTCAACTGCTCATGAGCGGAATTAGTCCGCTTTTTGAACATTTTTTAAAAGTAAATATGCCTATGACACTCCCCTGATTGCTCAACCGCTAATGAGCACATTTTGTCCGTTTTTTGAACGTTTTTTAAAAGTAAATACGCCTATGACACTTCCCTGATTGGTCAACCAAGGGGGTGAAAGGCTGAGTCCCCGGCCCGTGGCCGCAAATGGAGCTGAGCCCTGGGACCGGGCCGAGGGGGGGAAAGCCCGAGTCCCTGGCTGGGGCCTCCAGCTCCAAAAGGTAGGGAGACCTTCCCTGGAAGACAACTGAGTTCCTTCATACTTGAAATGGATCGCTTCATTTCTAACTGTTCCTAAATACTATTTAAAACTGAATTGATTTGTTCTTTTCCTTAGTTCCCTGTATTAAAGTTCAGGTTTTTAAGCACCCCATAGCTAAGAAGACAACTGCACTACATGATCTGGCATTAAGCCATATAGAACAGGAAGGTGGCAGCTGTTAAAATGTGAATAGAAGTAAAAGCTGAGGTAAAGATGGCAGAAATAACGGCAGTTTGAAAGATTAGGCCCCGCCCACACATGCCATGAAAGGCCCCCCGTGACACAGCGCGCTCCCCCTGTAGGATTGGTCAACCTTCACGTCACTCAACGCTAATGAGCGGCAGGATTGGTCAACCGCTAATGAGCGGAAATTTGCTGTTTTTTGAAAGTTTTTTGTATACTGTCCGAACAATTTTTGTCTGACCAAAAAGTAAATATGCCTATGATGCTCCCCTAATCATAAGCTTTCTTTTGATATAACACATGTATAGGTACGCTCTATAACTTTTGAGTGATGCCCGGACATACACACAGACAGACAGACAGAAAGACAGATCGATCCTTTTATATATATAGATACTATTGTTATCTTCATTATACAACACACTATTGGTATCTTCATTACAGAACATACTATTGGTATCTTCATTATAGAACACACTATTGGTATTTTCATTATAGAACACACTATTGGTATCTTCATTATAGAAAACACTATTGGTATCTTCATTATAGAACATAACATTGGTATCTTCATTATAGAACACACTATTGGTATCTTCATTATAGAACATACTAATGGTATCTTCATTATAGAACATACTATTGGTATATTCATTATAGAACATACTGTTGGTATCTTCACTATAGAACATACTATTGGTATATTCATTATAGAACACGCTATTGGTATCTTCATTATAGAACTTACTATTGGTATCTTCAATATAGAACACACTATTGATATCTTCATTATAGAACACACTATTGGTATCTTCATTATAGAACACACTATTGGTATCTTCATTACACAACATACTATTGGTATCTTCATTATAGAACATACTATTGGTATCTTCATTATAGAACATAATATTTGTATCTTCATTATAGAATATACTATTGGTGTATTCATTATAGAACACACTATTGGTATATTCATTCTAGAACATACTATTGGTATCTTCATTATAGAACACACTATTGGTATATTCATTATAGAACATACTATTGTTATCTTCATTACAGAACACACAATTGGTATCTTCATTATAGGACATATTATTGGCATCTTCATTATAGAACACACAATTGGTATCTTCATTATAGAACATACTATTGGTATCTTCATTATAGAACATACTATTGTTATATTCATCATAGAACACACTGTTGGTATCTTCATTACAGAACATACAATTGGTATTTTCATTACATAACATGCTATTGGTATCTTCCTTATAGAACATGCTATTGGTATCTTCATTATAGAACATACTATTGGTAACATCATTATAGAACATACTATTGGTATCTTCATTATAGAATACACTATTGGTATCTTCTTTATAGAACACACTAATGGTATCTTCATTATAGAACATACTATTGGTATCTTCATTATAGAACATACTATTGGTATTTTCATTACATAACATGCTATTGGTATCTTCATTATAGAACATGCTATTGGTATAATCATTATTGTACTTATTATAGGCATCTTCATTACAGAACACACATTTTGTATCTTCATTACAGAACGTACCATTGGTACCTTCATCAAAGAACACACTATTGGTACCTTCATTATAGAACATATTATTGGTATCTTCACTATATAACATACTATTGGTATGCTCACTATAGAACACACTATTGGTGCCTTCATTATAGAACACGCTATTGGTATCTTCATTATAGAACATACTATTGGTATCTTCAATATAGAACACACTATTGATATCTTCATTATAGAACACACTATTGGTATCTTCATTATAGGACACACTATTGGTATCTTCATTACACAACATACTATTAGTATCTTCATTATAGAACATAATATTTCTATCTTCATTGTAGAATATACACTATCGGTATCTTCATTATAGGACACACTATTGGTACCTTCATTATAGAACATACTATTGCTATCTTCATTATAGAACATACTATTGGTATCTTCGTTATGGAACACACTATAGATATCTTCGTTATAGTCACACTGTTGGTATCTTTATTATAGAACATACTATTGGTATCTTCATTATAGAACACACTATTGGTATCTTCATTATAGAACATACTATTGGTATCTTCATTATAGAACACACTATTTGTTTCTTCATTATAGAACATACTATTGGTATCTTCATTATAGAACACGCTATTGCTATCTTCGTTATAGAACATACTATTGGTATCTTCATTAAAAACATAATATTGTTATCTTCATTATAGAACACACTATTTGTTTCTTCATTATAGAACATACTATTGGTATCTTCATTATAGAATACACTATTGGTATCTCCATTATGGACCATCTATTGGTATTTTCATTATAGAACATAATATTGGTATATTCATTGCAGAACACAGTATTGGTATCTTCATTGCAGAACACACAATTGGTATCTTCATTATAGAACATATTATTGGTGTCTTAATTATAGAACGTAATATTGGTATCTTCATTATTGAATACACTATTGGTATCTTCATTATAGAACACACTATTGGTATCTTCATTATAGAACATACTATCGGTATCTTCATTATAGAACATAATATTGTTAACTTCATTATAGAACATACTCTTGGTATCTTCATTATAGAATACACTATTGGTATCTCCATTATAGACCATCTATTGGTATTTTCATTATAGAACGTAATATTGGTATCTTCATTGCAGAACACACAATTGGTATCTTCAGTATAGAATATATTATTGGTATCTTAATTATAGAACGTAATATTGGTATCTTCATTATAGAGTAAACTATTGGTATCTTCATTATAGAACTCACTATTGGTATCTTCATTATAGAACATACTATTGGTATCTTCATTATAGAATACACTATTGGTATCTTCTTTATGGAACACACTATTGGTATCTTCATTATTGACCATACTATTGGTATCTTCATTATAGAACATACTATTGTTATATTCATTATAGTACACACTATTGGTATCTTCATTATAGAACATACTATTGGTATCTTCATTATAGTACACACTATTGGTATCTTCATTATAGTACACGCTATTGGTATCTTCATTATAGAACTTACTATTGATATCTTCATTACAGAACACACAAATGGTATCTTCATTATAGAACATACTATGCAGTGCTTGCATATCCCAGTGGCGCATTTGGTTAGAAGCGTCCCCTGAGATCACATGGGCCATGGAGAGCCAATGGCAGCAGGGAATGCTTCATTCATAATTTTGACAGGAAGACCTGTCAAATCTATAAATACTACGGCCCCAAAACATCACTAAATCTTCAAATAATTTTTTTTAAAATCACATTGTTAAAATAAACTATAAATTACATGAGATAACTATTTTAAACAATAATTTAAATTTTTGAAAAAAATAAATTTTATTTTCTAACAGGGCTAAAAATAAACTTACCTTTCTTTAAAGTATTTAAAAATAATAAACCTGTGGAATAAAATATTTTAATTTTTATTAATTCTCCACTTACCTTGTAAAAAGCAGGCCTTGCGACTGCTTTTTAAATGTCTAACTTCTGGAGACTTACCCTCCCGGGAAAACCTGCAAAAAAAACCTAAGTTCGATGCGCACGCGCAGCCTCTCCTTCGCATGCGTTCCACCTCTTAACCCCTTCTTTCAGGGGAACGGAAGTGCCGGTTTCCCACTCATGCGCAGTGCATGCACGCAACCGGCACTTCCATTGTGCTTACGTGTGAGTACCCCATGCGTACTCCCCCGTGGAGACCCGAATTTCCGAGCCACTATTGGTATCTTCATTACAGAACACACTATTGCTATCTTCATTATAGAACATACTATTGGTATCTTCATTATAGAACACTGCTCATCAGTTGCTGTGCTGCTACTGTATCGTACAGCATCAGAAAAAACCCTGTGGATAATGTTCAAATGCAGTGCAGCCAATTTATCAGCCTGCTTTCTGCCCTGGCTCATTATTTTCTGCAACTTCCATCCCATAACCTGTGACTTCTCAATGATTCCCCAGTGGAAAGACTGAATTTGTTGGTTGGCAGCTGAGTTTCAGTTGGAGCTGGTTGGGATTCAAGCAGCCCTGTAATAAGAACATAAGAAATAGGATCAGGAATAGGCCACTTGGCCCCTCGAGCCTGCTCCACCATTCAATAAGATCATGGCTGATCTTGGACTCAAAGCCACTTCCCTGCCTGCTCCCCATAACCCTTCACTCCCTTATCTTGCAAAAATGTGTCTATCTCCACCTTAAATATATTTAATGACCCAGCCTCCACAGCTCTCTGGGGCAGAGAATTCCACAGATTTACGACCCTATGAGAGAAGAAATTCCTCCTCATCTCAGTTCTAAAAGGGCGACCCTTTATTTTGAGACTGTGCCCCCTGAGTTCTAGGTTTCCTGGAGGTGAAGCATCCTCTCAGCATCTACCCTGTCGAGCCCCCTCAGTATCTTATATGTTTCGATAAGATCACTTCTCATTCTTCTAAATGCTAATGAGTATAGGCCCAACCTGCTCAACCTTTCCTCATAAGTCAACCCCCTCATCTCTGGAATTAACCTAGTGAATCATCTCTGAACTCCCTCTAATGCAAGTATATCCTTCCTTAAATAAGGAGACCAAAACCAAAACCATGTCTTGCAGTGGTTCCTAAGATCACCTTATTTGGCCATGCCCACTGCTGTTGTGTTTGGCGGCTCCTGCCAGTGTCACTTGCACACCGAGGGGTGGACGGGCCTGATCATGGTGTGGATTTGAGTAGCCTCATCCTTGTCTGCTCCATCCACGGCCATGCTGCTGGGCACCCCCTCCAATGATCTGGACAACAGCAAACCTGAGGGCAGGAATGAGGCCAGTGTAGCCCTGCCTCAAGCAAATCCCCTTCCCATCCCCTACCATCAATATCTTGCATTTATATAGCGCCTTTAACATAATAAAACAAACCAACACGCTACGCTGGAGCATTATCAAACAAAATTTGACACCGAGCCACATAAGGAAATATTGGGAGAGCTGAGCAAAAGATTGGTCAAAGAGATAGGTTTTAAGGGGTGTCTTAAAAGAGGAGAAAATGAAGTAGAGAGGCGAAGAGGTTTAGGGAGGGAATTCCAGAGCTTAGGGCCGTGGCAGCTGAAGGCACGGCCGCCAATGGTGGGGCGATGGAAATCGGGGCTTCCAAAGAGGCCAGAATTGGAGGAGCATCAGAGCCTCTTGCAGACTGAAGCCCAAGCCCTCTACTGCAGCATTAAAAAAAGAATGACTTGCCTTTCCATTGCGTCTTTCACGACCTCAGGACGTCCTAAAGCACTTCATAGCTAATGAAGTACTTTTGAAGGGTAGTCACTGTTGTAATGTAGGAAATGTGGCAGCCAATCTGTGCACAGCAAGGTCCCACAAACAGCAATGTGATAATGACAAGAAAATCTGATTTTAGTGATGTTGATTGAGGGATAAATATTGGCCAGGGTAGAACTCCCCTGCTCTTCTTTGAAATAGTGCCATGAGATCTTGTACATCCACCTGATAGAGCAGATGGGGCCACGGTTTAATCCGAAAGACAGGACCTCTGAAAGTGCAGTACTCCCTCAGTACTGCAATCTGAGCATTGATGAGAGATAATCTGACTGAGATTAGGAACACAGGAACAGGCGGAGGCCATTCAGACCCTCAAGCCTGTTCCACCATTGACTGAGATCATGGCTGATCTGTATCCTAACTCCATCATAGAAACATAGAAGATAGGAGCAGGAGTAGGCCATTCGGCCCCTCGAGCCTGCTCCACCATTTAATGAGATCATGGCTAATCATCCAAACTCAGTACCCTGTCCCTGCTTTCTCCCGATATCCCTTGATCCCTTTAGCCTCAAAAAATATATCCAACTCCTTCTTGAATATATTTAATGAATTGGCCTCAACTGCCCTGTGTGGCAGAGAATTGCACAGGTTCACCACTCTCTGGGTGAAGAAATTCCTCCTCATCTCAGTTGTAAATGGCTTACCCCTTATCTTTAGACTGTGGCCCCTGGTTCTGGAATCCCCCGCCATTGGGAACTACCTTCCTGCATCTAGTCTGTCCAGTCCTGTTAGAATTTTATAAGTTTCAATGAGATCCCCTCTCATTCATCTAAACTCTAGCGAATATAAACCTAATTGACCCAATCTCTACTCATATGTCATTCCTGCCATCCCAGGTATCAGTCTGGTGAATCTTCGATGCACTCTCTCCATGGCAAGAACATCCTTCCTCAGATAAGGCGACCAAAACTGCACACAATATTCAAGGTGTGGTCTCACCAAGGCCCTGTACAACTGCAGCAAGCCATCCTTGCTCATGTACTTGAATCCTCTCGCTATGAAGGCCAACATACTATTTGACTTGTTATTCGCCTGCTGCACCTGCATGCTTACCTTTTGCAACTGGTGCACAAGGACACCCAGGTCTCGTTGCACTTCCCCTTTTCCCAATCTATTGCTGTTCAGGTAATAATTGTCTTCTTGTTTTTGCCACCGAAGTGGATAATCTCGTATTTATCCACATGATACTGCATCTGCCATGCATCTGCCCAATCACCCAACCTGTCCAAATCATACTGGAGTTTCTCTGCATCCTCCTCACAGCACACACACCCACCCAGCTTTGTGTCATCTGCAAACTTGAAGATATTACATCTAGTTCCCTCGTCTAGATCATTTACATATATTGTGAATAGCTGGGGTCCTAGCACCGATCCCTGCGGTACCACACTAGTCACTGCCTGCCACTTGGAAAAAGAGCCGTTTATTCCAACTCTTTGCTTCCTGTCTGCCAACCAGTTCTCTATCCAAGACAGTACCTTACCCCCAATCCCATGTGCTTTAACTTTGCATGCTAATCTCTTATGCGGGACCTTATCGAAAGCCTACGGAAAGTCGAAATACACCACATCCACTGGTTCTCCCTTATCTATTCTATCAGTTACATCCTCAAAAAATTCCAGTAGATTAGTCAAGCATGATTTACCTTTTGTAAATCCATGTTGACTTTGTCCGATCCTGTCACTGTTTTCCAAGTGCTGTGCTATTACATCTTTTATAATGGTCTCTAGCATTTTCCCCACTACCGATGTCAGGTTTACCATTTTATAATTCCCCATTTTCTCTCTACCACCCTTTTTAAATAGTGGGGTTACATTAGCTACCCTCCAATCCATGGGAACTGTTCCAGAGTCTATAGAATTTTGGAAGATGACCAGCAATGCATCTATTATTTCTAGGGCCACTTCCGTAAGTACCCTAGGATGTACATTATCAGGCCCTGGGGATTTATCGGCCTTCAATCCCATCAATTTCCCTAACACCATTTCCCTACAAATACTGATTTCATTCAATTCCTCCCTCTCATTAGACCCTATGTTCTCCGACATCTCTGGGAGGTTATTTGTATCCTCCTTTGTGAAGACAGAACCAAAGTATGTATTTAGTTGGTCTGCCATTTTTTTGTTCCCCATTATAAATTCCCCTGATTCTGACTGCAAGGGACCTACGCTTGACTTCACCAATCTTTTTCTCTTCACATATCTATAGAAACTTTTACAGTCAGTTTTTATGTTCCCTGAAAGCTTACTCTCATAATCTATTTTCCCTTTCTTAATTAATCCCTTTGTCCTCCTTTGTTGAATCCTATACTGTTCCCAATCCTCAGGTTTGCTGCTTTTTCTGGCCAAATTATATGTCCTCTCCTTGCATCTTATGCTATCCCTAATTTCCCTTGTTAGCCACGGTTGAGTCACCTTATTTGTTTTATTTTTATGCCAAATAGGGATGAACAAATTTTGTAGTTCATCCATGTGATCTTTAAATGTTTGACATTGCCTATCCACCGTCAACCCTTTAAGTAACGTTCCCCAATCCATCCTAGCCAACTCGTGCCTCATACCATCGTAGTTTCCTTTATTTAAATTCAGGATCCTAGTCTCTGAGTCAACTACTTCACTCTCCATTCTAATGAAGAATTCTATCATATTATGATCGCTCCTCCCCAAGGGACCTCGCACAACACGATTACTAATTAATCCTTTCTCATTACATAATACCCAGTCTAAGATGGACTGATCTCTAGTTGGTTCCTCGACATATTGGTCCAGGAAGCCATCCCGTATACACTCTAGGAATTCCTCCTCCACAGTATTGTTACTATTAGGTTAGCCCAATCTATATGTAGATTAAAGTCACCCATGAGAACTGCTGTGCCCTTATTGCATGCCTCGCTAATTTCCTGTTAAATGCCATCCCCAACCTCAGCATTACTGTTTGGGGGTCTGTATACAACTTCCACTAACGTTTTCTGCCCCTTGGTATTTCTCAGCTCTGCCCATACAGATTCCACATCATGAGAGCTAATATCCTTCCTTACTATTGTGCTAATCTCCTCTTTAATCAGCAATGCTACCCCACCTCCTTTTCCTTTTTGCCTGTCCTTCCTGAATATTGAATACCCCTGGATGTTGAATTCCCAGTCTTGCTCACTCTGGAGCCATGTCTCCGTAATCCCAATTATATCAAATCCATTTACATCTATTTTCGTAGCTAATTCATCTACCTTATTACGAATGCCCCTCGCATTAAGACACAAAGGGGGAGAAATTGGGTGAGTAGCGCCACCTGTTAGCGCCTAAAGAGGCAGTCAGTGGCTGTAGCGCCACTGGCTGCGCCTCCCGCAATATTCAGCAGGGGCGCTAATGGTGGCGTTAGCCATTTGCGCTGCGCCACCACCGATGACATCATCGGTGTGCGCAGCGCCCCATTCACGCCCCGTTCGCGATATTTGGTAGCGAACGCCGCAGTTGCGCTGTTCGCTACCCGTGCCCGGTTCACGGGGCCTTACTGTGCCGGCAGCGGCGCAAGTTAAGGTGGAGGTGCGGGGCAGCCGCCTTTCTCAGCGGCCGCCTGCCAGCACCTCCGTTCCCGGCCTCCTAACCCTCCCCCCCCGCCCGCGGCATTGCCGGCTGTTTCCCGAGAGCCCGGCACTTCTCCTTGGTGCCGGGCTCATTTGCTGGCACTCATGGTCGGGGATCGCGCTGTTGCAGGCACCTCCCCCTTAACAGTGGGAGAAAGGCCTGCAGTACCGCAGCGTGCCGTGCCGCAGCGTGTGGCGCTGCGGCACGTTGCGCTGCGATATTCAGTTTCAGCGCCCTAAGAGGGACGCGGAGCGCCTCGAGCCTCGCCCCGTGTCCCTCGAGGGGCACTGAAACTGGATATCTGACGATCACTAAAGCCTCGAATGCTGCGCTAAATCCTGCGTTCAGGCGACTTTCGCGCCACTTTGGCGCCCCAACCCAATTTCTAGGCCAAAGCCTTCAGGCTTGGTTTTTTAACACTCTTAGTCCTTTTAGAATTATTATTTACTGTGGCCCTGTTTGATTTACACCCTTGATTTCTCCACCTGCCTTGGCTCCATTTCCCTTAATACCCTTGACTAGCAAAAATTTAGTGACTTCAGATTCAAAATTATTAATTGAGCTAGCATCTACTGGTTTGTGTGGGAAAGTGTTCCATGCTTCTAACAACCTTTGTGTGAAGAAGTGTTTCCTAACTTCTCTCCTGAATGGCCTGGCTCTGATTTTAAGCTTATGTCCCCTTGTCTTAGGCTTCCCACCAGTGGAAAAAGTTTTTAACTACCCTATCAATTTCTTTCAAAATCCTAAAAAGTTCAATCAAATCACCCCTTAATTTATATTCCAGAGAATATAAGCCTAGTTTATATAATCTCTCCTCATAATCTAACCCTTGGAGCCCTGGTAACATTCTGGTGAATCTGTGCTGTGCTCCTTTCAAGGCCAATATATTCTTTCTAAGGTGCTGTGCCCAGAACACTACACAGTGCTCCAGATATGGTCTAACCAGAGCTTTGTGTAGCTGTAGCAAAACTTCCTCCCCTTTATATTCTAGCCCTCTAGATATAAAGGCTGACATTCCATTCACCTTTATGATTATTTTTTGTACCTGACCACTACATTTGGCCCCACCTGTGTACATGGACCTCTAAATCTCTGAGGGAAAGATTCATCCCCTTAGCGCCTCTCGTTAGTACCAGCAGATGGTGAATCTAGCACCGTACACCAAATCCCACCCCCTCCCCCCCCCCCGCCACCCGTAGCGCTGCCGGTTACAGTTATTGCCGGGTGGCTCAACGCCAGGTGGATCATGACGTCAGTGAGTGTGCAATGCTCACTGACTGCCCGATCTGTGAAATTGATTGTCGCCACCTACCTTAGCACCTGGAGCAAACAGCAGCAGAGAGAACTGGTGTGAAGCACCAGGAAGCTGGCTCCAGGGATGTTATTAAAAGGGATCATCAGTAATCACTTGCAGCTATCAAGTTAGAGGAGTTCCAGTGGTTTCTTGTCAGTTTCCCATAGTCCAACAGTTTTATTCAGTAATTTCAAGGTTATTTTGTATCAGGAGTTTTGTGGCAACTAAAAAGTAGCTACATTTATTCTTTTAAAAATCAAACTGCTACACTTGGTTACATTAATGGGGGCTGTACTGACAGTCACCCTCGCCCTCCAGGATCTTTGGCAGAGGGAGTGGAGGCAGCGAGAAAGACTGGAGCATGTGCCCAGAGGGAGGAGGAGGGCCATCATGGCTCTCAACAGGAGGCCTTACCCTCCAAGGGTACTCTGACAGCACTTCTCCTACCTCCAATTAAGCGAGGAGCAGTGTATTAGAAGGCTCTGCTTCACCAAGGAAGCGGTCACAAAACTCTGCCACCTCCCGCAACCAGACCTCCAGCTTCAGAGCAGGGTGACCACGGCTTTCACAGTGGCAATCAAGGTCACCGTCGCCCTCAATTTCTTCACCAGCAGATCCTTCCAGTCTGCAACAGGAGACATAGCTAACATCTCGCAGTTCGCTGTCTATCGCTGCATCCGAGAGGTCACAGAGGCTCTTTACAGTAGGAGAAGGGACTACATTTCTTTCCCCATCACCAGAGAGAAGCAGGACAAGCGTGCATGTGGCTTTGCCAGGATAGCGGGATTCCCCATGGTGCAGGACGCCATTGACTGCACCCATGTGGCTTTGCGGGCACCGCATAACAATCCTGAGATCTTTTGTAAATGCAAAGGCTACCACTCACTTAATGTACAGTTGGTGTACGACCACAGACAGCGAATCCTCAATGTGAATGCCCGCTATCCTGGCAGCAGCCACGATGCCTTCATCCTGCGCCTGACCGGTGTCCAAGCACTCTTCCAGCCATCACATCAAGCTTGCAGCTGGCAGCTCGGAGACAAGGGCTATCTGCTCTCCACCTGGCTCACGACTTTCCTCCACAACCCCAATACTCCTGCCCAGCACGCATATAATGAGAGCCATGCAGCCACCAGAAACATCGTCAAGCAGACCATTGGGGTGCTCAAGCAATGATTCTGCTGCCGTGACCGCTCGGGATGAGCCCTCCAGTACTCGGTTGGGCAGGTGTCCCATTTCGTGGTGGTCTGCAGCATGCTCCACAACTTGGCCATCATAAGGGCCCAGCCCTTGCCACCAGGGATTGTGGGACCACCTCAGGAGGAGGAAGAGGGAGAGGAGGAGGAGGACATGGAGAAAGAGGAAGACGAGGAGGACGGGAACAGGAGCGAGGGAGGAGGCAACCACTCAATCGGCCTTCTGGAAGGGTGGTCTGTGATCGCCTCATCGGACTGCGGTTTGAATGAATTAAACTTCAGATCCCCATTGCTCACCACATCCCCATCATTCCATCCCTGTCGCAGGCCTTATCACAGCGCACAGCTGAAATGAGGCACACCACAAAATAATCCAAACTGAATGAATAAATTTATCAAAAATCAGTGAACACATATGTACAACAAAAATATTAATGATTCATCCTTGTGCAATCCCTTAGTGCCTCTCGTTACAGTGCCTTTGCCTACTCTAGTGCTCCTACGAAGTGTTGGTCCAGTGGCTGCAGCAGGGCTGGTGGAAGGCTGCTGAGTGTCCGTGCGGGAGACTTCAGATGGCCTTGCAGGACGCCCTCAACCAGCTCTGGGCCTGGAAGGCCCGGCTGTAGACTGCACCACCTCAGCATGGGCGGTAGCAGTCTGGGCTGGCTGGATGAGAGGCAGCGACAAGGGCAATGGCGGAGTGCCAGTGGTGGGAGCATAAATGCCGTCATCCTGAGAGAGGACATGAGGTTCCTGCTCCACTGACCAACAGCCACTCCCCCGGGGCAGCACCTCAACATCCCTAGCAATCTGTTGCAGCATAGATTGCTGGCCTGCTGCAACACTGTGAAAGCCCCAGTTGACAGTGGTAGATCCAGCCATGATGGCATCAAGCTGAGACTGCATGAGAGCAGTCTGAGATTGGATGCCACCAAGCATAGACTGCATTACAGCACTAAGTCATTGCGTCACTTCCACCTGTGCTGCAATGGAAGCTGCCAGATTGCCCATCAAACGCGGCATCAGGTCTGGGTCACCACGGTCTCTCTGGGAGTCCACCATCCTTTGCAGACTGGAAATGATGAGCTCCATGGTGTGCGCAGAGCTCTGTGCAATGTTAGAGGTGGACTCCTCCACGCTCTTTATTATTGCTGAGAGGCTCTCGGGCACCCTTGCCATTGCACCTATCATCTCCGTGTGCATGCCCATCACCCTTCTTCTAAATGCCTCTCCATCAAGGTCCTCATCTGAGTCCTGTACAGCAGAACTCTCGCGCGAACACGCCCTCCTGTGACCCCTGAGCTACCCTTTCCCCCGGCCTTGCTGCAGCCCACTCGCCCCTGGTGCTTCACCCTGTGCGGATCCCACTACTACACTAGGCTTTAAAGAACGCGTAGTGCCAGTATCTGAGCTGGTGCCTGCGGGTGAGACATGCAGTGACGCGGTGTGTTCTTCCTCCTCCTCTTCTCCCCTCTCACTCTCTACGGTGCCCTCAGGGACAGGCTGCTCAGGTGCTTGCTCATTATCTGAAAGCATATAGGCCACAAGAGTTGGGTTAAGGTGAGGGGAGGGGGGGCAGGAAGGGGAAAAGGCTGCATACAGCATGATTAGCTGGAAAGTGCAAAACGCTTGTTGGGTGAGGGGGAAGTGGGATGTGAGAAGAAGGAGTCGGGATGAACATACCGTTGTTGTCCCCAAGGGGGTCAACGTCGCCGGTGGCCATGGCGCCCACCACCTGGCACCCAATAATCTGCAGCACTCGATTCTCCAGTGCAGACAGTGGTTGGGTGTCGGTTTGTCCCCCGCCTGTGCGCTCCTGCTCCCTCCTGTTGTGAGCCACCTTGGCCTGCAAGAGAAAGGAAAATGTGTGAGTGAATGTGGAGCAATGTGATTGGGTGATGCGCCTGCCATAGTTGACTAGCTGTGATTGTGTGCAAGGTGTGAGATGTGGGTGTGAGTGTTGGTGGGTGGAGATTGTTGGTGGGTGAGTGCTGGGGGTATGGTGCTGTGGGCAGTGTGTGCAGACTAAGGTTCAGATGGTGGTATGTAGCATTTGTAGAAACGTTGACTCACCCTAACCACCCGAGTGAGGTTGTTAAATTTCTTCCTGCACTGTGAATGGGTCCTGGGGACCACAGTGCTGCCCGAGACCTGCTGGGCTACCTCCCTCCACATGGTGCAGAGGACTTGTGGCGAGGGCCTCCTGCCACTTGTCGGGTACAGCACCGCCCTCCGTCTCTGCACAGCGAACACCAACTCCTCCAGTGCTTGATCGCAGACTCTGCGGGCTCTCTCCCTGGGGCGTGGATCTGCCATGAGTACAGCTGCTTCAGTCCTCTGGCTCCTTCTCCTTGTCCTGCTTCTGCTTGGGGGAGAAATTCCCCTCCTTTGTGCCTCCCGTGGGGGGCACTAAAGGGGCGCAAAGGCCTTTTCGCCCGGTGTGCGCCGCTGACTACGCCTCCCGCCAAATTACGCGGGAGGTTAGCGTCGGCGCTACCGGGTTGCGCCCGATCACACGCGCCCGGAAGATCGTGACGTCATCTCCGCTGCCTTGACCGCTCTGGAGGAGCCCTGCAGTACTCCTCTGACCGAGTCTCTCTTTTCATCGTTGTGTGTTGCATGCTGCACAACCTGCCATTCTGAGGGCCCAGCCATTGCCACCAGGGATTGCAGGTCCACATCAGGAGGAAGAAGAGGGAGAGGAAGAAGAGGAGGAGGGGAAGGAGGAGGATGAAGGGGAGGAAGAGGGAGAGGAAGAGGAGCAGGAGGGGAAGGAGGAGATGAAGAGGAGGAGTGGAGGAGGAGGAGGGGGAGGAGGAGGAGGGGGAGGAGGAGGAGGAGGAGAGGGGGAGGAGAAGGAGGGGAGGAGGAGGGGAGGAGGAGGAGGGGGAGGAGGAGGAGGAGGGGAATGAGGAGGAGGAGGAGGTGGAGGAGGAGAGGGAAGGAGGAGGAGGGGGTGGAGGAGGAGGGGGAGGAGGGGGAAGAGGAGGAGGGGGAGGAGGAGGATGAAGAGGAGGAGGAGGAGGGAGAGGAGGAGGGGGAGGAGGAGGGGGAGAGGAGGAGGGGAGGAGGAGGGGGAGGGCGAGGAGGAGGAGGGAGAGGAGGAGGAGGAGGAGGAGGAGGGGAGGAGGAGGAGGGAGGAGGAGGAGGAGGGGAGGAGGAGGAGGGGAGGAGGAGGGGGAGGAGGAGGAGGGGGAGGATGCGGAGGAGGAGGGAGAGGAGGAGGAGGAGGAGGAGGGGAGGAGGAGGAGGGGGAGGAGGACAGGAGGAGGAGGGGGAGGAGTGGGGAGAGGAGGAGGAGGAGGAGGAGGAGAGAGGGGGAGGAGGAGGGGAGGAGGACAAGAGGAGGAGGGGGAGGAGTGGGGAGAGGAGGAGGAGGAGGAGGGAGTGGGGAGGGAGGAGGGGGGGGAGGAGGTGGAGGGAGGAGGAGGGAGGGGGTAAGGGGCAGGGAGAGGAGGGGAGAGGGGAGGAGAGGAGGAGGAGGGGAGAAGGAGGAGGGGAGGAGGAGGAGGAGGGGGAGGAGGTAGGAGGAGGGGGTGGAGGAACGAGGGGAGGGGTGGGGAGGTGGAGGGGAAAGGGTGGAGGGGGGAGGAAGGGGAGGGAGGAGGAGGGGGGAGGAGGAGGGGGAGAAGGGGGAGGAGGAGGAGGGGGAGGAGGGGAAGGAGGAGGAGGGGGAGGAGGAGGATGAGGGAGGAGGAGCAGCAGCAACGTAGGAGGGAGCCACTCAATGTTGCTTCTGCAAGGGCCGTTTGTGATCGCCTCATTACACAGCGCTGCCAATCAATGAGAGAGCACACGGGCTTTGCACCGAACAACCACATCATTACAGCCAGCTCGCAGCCCCTATCAAAGCTCAAATGAGAAACATCACAAAATTTTTCTCAGTCAAAATAAACATTTATTATTCTGCACAACTCTCTCTTATCAAACACAACCAATAATAAACAAGCACAACAATTTATAAACAAACACAACTGTTTCATAACAAACAGAACAATTTCTTACTAAACTGAACAATATATTTACACACACATCAACTTTTGTACACACACTCCCCCATTTGCTATTAACATTTTATTTACTGGGCCTTCATCAATGATTTCCCTCCCTTTGCAAATCCCCCTCCCAACCCTACTGCCCCTCCGTAATGTGGCCCCAGTAGCTGCAGCTAGGCTGGCGGAAGGCTGTGCAGATGGCCTGGCAGGATGCCTTCATAGAAACATAGAAACATAGAAGGTAGGAGCAGGGGTTCCTGTACCTCCTGCATCACCACTTGCTCCTCCTCACCTGCACCCTGTGGCTCACCACTATTACCTCCTCGAGTTCACAATCCACACATGCCTGTGTGAGCTTGCGATGGTTGGTGAGAATGATGCAGAGTGCTGTGAGGTGCTGGCTGGCAGTACGAGCAGGTGGTCCTTCCAGGTCTACAGAAGAGGAACATGTGTTATAAAACAGGCTCCATGAGATCTACTCCAACAGAGTTTGCATCACAATATATACAGTGAATGAGGGCTTAGTGATTACCTCGGTGCTTCCAACAGCTGGTGCAGAGGATTTCCCAGCCCGCCTGTTTAAGGGACAGAATCTGTGCGCGAGGCCCCCCCTGGCTGATCTGCAGTGCTCTCAGGCCAAGTTCACAGAGGTCAAGGGCCACTTCTATCCGTGGGGCTGTACTCCATTGCCAGGCAGGTCCTTCAGGAGAGTCGTGGAGGAAATTGGTACAAACTGAATTCAAAAACAGAATGTTGGTAAAATGTTTGCTGTCCTCTGCCAGCTGGCCTGGTTAAGGGCCGAGCCACACTGACCTGGGCGATTGGTTCAGGCTGGGCCAGTGGTATGGAGTGACACTATGAAGGGAGGACAGGATTAGGCTCAGTTGTGACACCTGCCACAGTCGAATAGTCCACCAACTCGCCCTACCTAGACCGGGCCGTGAAGAATGGCCATTTGGTTGAGGCACTGGACGGCGAATGGTGTTGATCATTTGTCAGCACCTTCAGGAGCGCTGAAGAGAGAGTGGGATTAATAGTTTGCAGTCTCCTTTCACCGGGGATTCTGTGCTGTCAGAGTGAAATGTTTAAAATAGCAACTCAAGCTGAAATCAATACGGAAAAATAAGACCAAAAGGTTTTTTTAAAAAATGAAAAGATACACAGGATTGAATGTGGCAGTATTGTACTGTCACAAGCTGATAAGTGAAGTGTCAACTGATCTCTTTGACTGACATTTAAAGCTATATGAAAACTAAATCAACAATTGGCTGTATCTGCAGCAACAACAGACTCTGCAATAATCTTTTCATCTGTGAGATTCGGGTCTGATGAGCACAGATTATTCTCTGAAAGAAGCTAGCTTCTTCAAGCACAGTGGAGTAGTTCCCGCAGGGGATTGTACATCAGCCTTTGTTGGAATTCAGACGCTGCGGAAGTCCATTATCATCCCGATAACAGACGCCACCTTTTCATTGACTTTGTAAAACACTAGAAAACTGAGCATATTTTTTTTTTTAATTCTTCTTAGGCAGCCCCTCGGAACCGAGGATGACTTGCTTCCACATTAAAAATGAGTTCTCAGGTGACTGATGAGTCCAATGCGGGACCTACAGTCTCTGTTCACAGGTGGGGCAGACGGTGGTTGAAGGGGTGGGTGTGGGCTGCTTGGGTTGACATGCGCTCCTTCCGCTGTTTGCGCTTGGCTTCCGCTTGCTCCCGGCGAAGAGACTCGAGGTGTTCGGCGCCTTCCCGGATGCTTCTCCTCCACTTTGTGCGGTCTTGGGCCAGGGTTTCCCAGGTGTCGGTGGGGAAGTTGCACTTTTTCAAGGAGGCTTTGAAAGGCTCAGTGCGCTTGACGTTAAAATAGAATAAATACATCCGGAAAGTTTATTTCATGCCCACTCTCTGCTCTGTGCGCAGCAAGAGATATATATATCATCACGTTAGGAAGACCTCGTCAGTGAGGTGACAGGAATTCTCAGTCAGTTAAAAACACAAACTGCAGCTCTCCGATTGGCCAAATGGATAAAGGACAACATGGTGCGGAATGTTGGTTTGATATTGAATTTGTAGATTGATGAGGCCAATCAGGCGTGCGGTTCTGGGGCCCCATTACAGGAAGAATATTGGAGCCATGGAAAGGGCACAGTGAAGATATACCAGAATAATCAGTTCCATTAGTTTGTCAATCAGTTTGAGGATTGTCACTCGATCAGTGTTGTCCAACAGAAATCGCTGACTAGTCCCAATGTGTGACAGCATTTTAGTCACATGAACTAATTTTAGTAGAAAATACCACACACACACACAACACAGGTACATGTGCTTCTTAACTTGTCCCATTACCATCTCCTTTTGCCTTGCTGATGTGCCTCAATAATTCCGAGACTCGAAGTTAGCAGAACAAAAACAAGGCTTTTATTAACTTAGAAAGTAACACGTAAGAGAGAGAGATGTCTTCCTTCTGGAGACTGAGGCCAGACTGAAGCTAGCTTACAAACGGGGCCAGGTATGGGCGGAGCCCTACACACAGCACATTCCAGCACATTCCAGTATACAATACAGCACATTCCAGTACACAATACAATGAGGTCTGGGGGAAGGGAAATGACACTGAAACCGATCTCAGTCACAGGCAGTGGTGAATGGAATATTTCATCACATTCACCCCTTCTATAGATTTAGTCTGTTCGGGGGTTTGATAGTCCTCTGCGACCGACGTGGCTGTTGCGGTGCCGCGGGTGTCGGCTGGGTGTCCCTGGTAGCCTCCTGGGTCTCTGCCGGGGGTGCCGCCAGGGTTGTTGGAGGGGCAGTTGGTGGGGGTGCCGTTGGTCGGTGTTCTTCCGGGGGTGATGAAAGAGTAGTGGGTGGGTAAGAGTTGCTGTGATCGTCGTTGCCGCTATTGCCGTGGTTGTCGATGCCGGCTGGGGCGACGTCTTTTATGGACACGGTGTCCTCCCTTCCGTCGGCGTGCCGGACATATGCATATTGGGGGTTGGCGTGGAGTAGGTGTACTGGCTCCACGAGAGGGTCCATCTTGTGGCCCCTCACATGCCTTCGCACGAGTACCGGACCTGGGGTGGAGAGCCATGACGGCATGGATACGCCTGAGGTGGATTTCCGGGGAAAGACAAACATTCGTTCATGAGGCGTGGTATTAGTGGCCGTACACAATAGCGACCGTATCGAATGGAGCACATCCGAGAGGACTTCCTGCCAGCGGGAGATAGGGAGGCCCTTGGTCCTTAGAGCTAGAGTGACTGCTTTCCATACTGTCCCGTTCTCTCGCTCCACTTGGCCGTTACCCCGGGGGTTGTAGCTGGTGGTACGGCTCGTGGCGATCCCCTTGGACAGCATGTACTGGCGTAGCTCTTCACTCATGAAGGACGCCCCCCTATCCGTATGGATGTAGCTCGGCATACCGAACAGGCAGAACACGCTGTTGAGGCATTTAATCACCGTGGCGCTGGTCATGTCTGGGCAGGGGAAGGCGAATGGGAACCGGGAGTATTCGTCCACAATGTTCAGGAAGTAAACATTGCGGTCGACGGACGGGAGGGGGCCCTTGAAATCTAAGCTGAGCCGCTCAAAGGGCCGTGTAGCTTTGATTAAGTGGGCTCTATCTGGGCGGTAGAACCGAGGCTTGCACTCAGCGCAAGTGCGGCAGTTCCTGGTCAGGGACCGAACTTCCTCAATCGAGTAGGGTAAGTTACGGGACTTTATGAAGTGGAACAGCCGCGTGACCCCTGGGTGGCAGAGGTCGTTGTGGAGGGTCTGTAGCCGATCCCCGGTGGCGCTGGCACACATCCCTCGTGAGAGGGCGTCAGGGGATTCGTTAAGGGCCCCTGGCCGGTAAATGATGTTGTACTCGAAGGTGGAGAGCTCGATCCGCCACCTAAGAATCTTATCATTTTTAATCTTCCCCCTCTGTTTATTATTGAACATAAACGCTACCGACCGCTGGTCGGTAAGTAGGGTGAGGCGTTTGCCGGCTAGGTAGTGGCGCCAGTGGCGCACTGCCTCCACGATGGCTTGGGCCTCCTTTTCCACGGAGGAGTGTCTGATCTCGGGCCCTTGGAGGGTCCTCAAGAAGAAAGCTATGGGCCGCCCCGCCTGGTTGAGGGTGGCCACCAAGGCGAAGTCAGACGCATCACTTTCCACTTGAAATGGAGTGTTCTCGTCCACTGCCTGTAGCGTGGCCCGCTCAATATCCTGCTTAATGCTTTTGAAGGCGGCGTGGGCCTCAGCAGAGAGCGGGAAAGAGGATGCTTTCAAGAGGGGGCGGGCTTTGTTGGAGTAGTTGGGGACCCATTGGGAATAATAAGAAAATAACCCCAGGCACCTTTTCAGGGCTTTGGGAGTGTTGGGCAGGGGCAGCTCCCGTAGGGGGCGCAATCGGTCGGGGTCTGGCCCGATTTCCCCATTCTCCACCACGCTGCCTAGTATGCAGAGGCGCGTGGTGTTGTAAACGCACTTGTCCTCGTTGTAGGTGAGGTTGAGTTTTTGTGCGGTTTTCAGGAACCTCTCGAGGTTCGAGTCGTGATCCTGCTGGTTGTGACCGCAGATGGTGACGTTGTTGAGGTAGGGGAAGGTTACCTGCAAGTGGTGGTCATCGACCATGCGGTCCATCTCCCTCTGGAAGACCGAGACCCCATTCGTCACCCCAAAGGGGACTCTGAGGAATTGGTAGAGGCGTCCGTTCGCCTCTAAGGCGGTGTACGGGCGGTCCTCTGGTCTGATAGGGAGCTGGTGGTACGCTGACTTGAGGTCGATGGTGGAGAACACCCGGTATTGGGCGATTTGGTTCACCATTTCTGATACGCGGGGTAGCAGGTCGGCGTCTAGTAGGGTGTACCTGTTGATCGTTTGACTATAGTCGATCACCATCCATTTCTTCTCGCTACCCCTTACCACTACCACTTGGGCGCGCCACGGGCTGTTGCTGCATTCAATAATGCGCTCTTTCAGGAGCCTGTCTACCTCGGTCGCGATAAACCGCCTGTCCTCCCAGCTGTACCTCCTGCTTTTGGTCGCTATTGGCCGGCAGTTAGGGGTAAGGTTCGCGAATAGCGAAGGCGGCTTTACCTTCAGGGTAGCCAGACCGCACACTGTGAGGGGCGGCTGGGACCCACCGTACTTGAGCGTGATGCTTTGGTGGTTGCACTGGAAATCCAGGCCCAAGATCACGCTCGCACATAGGTTCTTCATGATTAATACTTTAAAATTATCATATACAGTTCCGTTAACGCACAATTGTACCGTGCAGTAACCCAGAATGGTCGATGTCTGGGTTTTATCAGCCATAGAGATGGTACCCTGAGTAGGGACCACCTTTAGGGAGAGTTGTTGTGCCAGTTCTGGGTGGATAAAGCTCTCCGTGCTTCCACTGTCAATTAAGCATTTAACCCGGCACCCGTTTACCTCGATGTCCACCATTGATCTGGATAGCGGGTGCGGCCTGGTCTGGTCCACTGTGACCGATGCCACTGTAGGGCCCTGATCGATACAAGATGGCGTCCACGCTGTCTGCTCACAAGATGGCGGACCCCACGAGGTCGGGCAAGATGGCGTCCAAGATGGCCGCTCCCACGGCGCACATGCGGCGGTGGCGGGTTTTCCGGCGGTTGGTTTTCCGGCGGGGTTCCCTCTGCACACCTTCCCGAAGTGCCCCTTCTTACCGCACTTAAAGCAGGTGGTGCCTTTCGCCGGGCACAGGTTTCTGGTGTGCTTTGGCTGCCCGCAGAAGTAGCAGTTGGGTCCCTGACGCGTCGCGGCTGTCGTAGGGCTTCTGGGGGGGAGAGCGGGGCCCAGCCGGTGTCGGGCTGTCGGGCGGGGAAGATGCCTTCCAAGATGGCGGCGCCCTCGGTGCACACGTGGCGGCGTGGACGGCGCGGGCTGAAGAGTAGGCGTCCGAGTTTCTCTGGGCCACATCCAGGGATCGCGCGGTGTCCGCAGCCTGTTTCAGGTCCAACCCCGTTTTTTCCAGCAGTCTTTGCCGGATGTAAGTGGAGCTGAGGCCTGTGATGAAGGCATCGCGAACAAGCTCGTCAGTGTACACTGCGGCTTTTACATCTCGGCACTTGCAGTCTTTGCCAAGCATTTTCAGGGTGCTTAGGAACTCCTCCACCGATTCCCCAGGTCGCTGTGCGCGGGTAGCGAGCAGGTGCCTAGCATACACCTCATTCGTAGGCTGCTGGTAATGCGCCTTTAAGATGTCGCAGGAGGCCAGGTACGTCTCGGCATCTTGGATGAGGGGGTAAACCCGGTGGCTTACCCAATTCCGCAGAATTCCGAGTCTCATCCTCGCAGCGTCCGTAGCGTCTTTGACGGCTGCGGAATTGTCCAGGAAGAATTCCATACACTCAAACCAGTGTCCGAAGCGTGCTGATGCGTCCGGAGCATGTTGATCCAAATCCAAACGTTCGGGTTTCAGGAGTTGATCCATAGTGTTGAAAAATAAGTTAATAAAATTGATGTGCCTCAATAATTCCGAGACTCGAAGTTAGCAGAACAAAAACAAGGCTTTTATTAACTTAGAAAGTAACACGTAAGAGAGAGAGAGATGTCTTCCTTCTGGAGACTGAGGCCAGACTGAAGCTAGCTTACAAACGGGGCCAGGTATGGGCGGAGCCCTACACACAGCACATTCCAGCACATTCCAGTATACAATACAGCACATTCCAGTACACAATACAATGAGGTCTGGGGGAAGGGAAATGACACTGAAACCGATCTCAGTCACAGGCAGTGGTGAATGGAATATTTCATCACACTTGCACCATCATCCCTTTTGTCTCTTAATCTCTCCTGCCTTCCATCCTATCACAGACCTTCCCTTTTGTTCTTTCCTCCCCCCCCCTCCTCTCCCTGCCCCTGCACTTGCTTAAAAACGTGTTACATCTCCAACTTTTTCCAGTTCTGATGAAGGGTCATCGACCAGAAACGTTGACTCGGTTTCTCTCTCCACCGATGCTGCCTGACCTGCTGAGTATTTCCAGCATTTTCTCTTTTTATTTCAGATTTCCAGCATCCGCAGTCTTTTGCTTTTGTACAGGTAAATGTACTTCGCATGTGTATATTTACTTATTAAATATCTGCCAGCATTCAGTAACCAAGGAAATTAAACACTCACGATGGTCAAAAATACTCGCCCTTTTGTCGTAGTATTTTACCAACAAACACACCGAGAGGTTAAAGTTCACTTGCATACACCAGGCAAATATGAGGATTGAGATCACATGACCAACCATGGTGTCTGTTGCTTATTTTCTATTTAATACTCAGAAGAGCAATTAGCCACACGTGGCTAGTGGTTAATGCATTGGACAGCACTGCACTGGAGTAACAAAGGAGGCAGTTGGAGGAAATGTTTCCACACAGAGTTATTAGAATATTTTAACACAGGGGCTACTCAGGGAGAGACTGTAAGATCATTTAAAAGAGAATTGGATTAATATTTAAACAAGGAATGGGAAAAGGGCAGGGCAATGGGATGAGAGTACAAAGCTCCAGTCAAAGAGCTAGGCCCGACACAGGCACGTTGAGCTAAATGGCCCATCTGTGTTGTGATATCTATCATTCTATGATCCATACAGGTCAGCAAGGTCCCAGGTCCAATCCCTGATCTGGGTTGAATCAGCCAATCTCAGTCGTGTGGCAATAAGGGTGCTTCAGTTGGCCTCAGTGTTTTAATTAGATGGGAAGAATCACCAATGTTGCCGTTCCTGATGGCCATCCAATGGAATACCTTGCTGTTGGGGGTTATGTATGTGAGGGTAGAATTGGACTTGGCTACATGTCCCCCCACCTGAAAAACCTGCTGTGATTCACTGTTTGGACCCACACATGTACAATGGCCTCTTGGGCCAGGTTCCGGAGAGCAGGCATCCCCCATGGAGTTAACTGTACCCCGGTGAGAGTCAGCACCATCAGGAGAGGAGGCGAGACTCAAACTAATACAATCTACCTGACCCTGCCCCATTCACTCCAAATCCCCACAACGACAGATCTCAGTCTCAGCCCATCGGCCGGGGATTTCCTCGGAACTACTCCCACTCCGATTCTGAAATAACAACAGAAAATGCTGGAAATACTCAGCAGGCCAGACAGCATCCGTGGAGAGAGAAACAGAGTTAACTTTTCAGGTCTGGGACCCTTCATCAGAACTGGAAAAAGCTGGAGATGTAACCGATATTAAGCAGGTGCAAAGACAGGGTGGGGTTGGCGTTAGGAGGGGAGGAAGGAATTGAAAGAACATCCTGTACTTTTGTAAGAGGCAGGAAAGGTAAAATGTTGCAAATGGGAGTGGCAAAAATCATACTGCATGAAAAATGGGGACAGGGATAATTATCTGAAATTGTTGAACTCGATGCTGAGTCCGGCAGGCTGTATTCTGTAACTATATCACACAAACGGGGTTTCTGGTCAAGTTACGGCCAAGTTATGGTGGTGGAGCTGGAGCAGCTATGAGGAAGTTCCTCTCTCTGCCATAGTCAAAAGGGAGGAAGGCTAAATCAAAGGGTGAGTCACCCCACTAGTCCCTCATCCCAGGTGTTAGATTGCAGTTGGATTAGGAGAAAGCTCTTGTCTCCCCTGTTTCTTGCCACTAAACCTGAGAGGATCTGAGTCTGAGAGAGGAAAATGTCTTTAACCATTGTGAGATATATTAGAAGATGGAAAGTCCCATATTTCCCCACCACCAACTGACCAGTGGCTCTCCCCTCTCCCTGAAATCTCACCCAACAAGAAGTCAAAAACCTTGAAAATAGAAACAAGGACAATTAAATTGAATTTCTTCTCAGACACTTGTGATGCATTGTGTGCACAGTTTTGGTCTCTTTATTTAAGGAAGGAAATACTTGCCTTAGAGGCAGTGCAACAAAGGTTCACTAGATTGATTCCTGGGATGAGAGGGTTGTCCTATAAGGAGAGATTGAGTAGATTGGGCCTATACTCACTGGAGTTTAGAAGAATGAGAGGTGATCTCATTGAAACATATAAGATTTTGAGGGGGATTGACAGGGTAGATGTGAGAGGTTGTTTCCCCTGGCTGGAGAGTCTAGAACTAGGGGGCACAGTCTCAGGATAAAGGGTCGGCCTTTTAAGACTGAGATGAGGAGGAATTTCTTCACACAGAGGGTGGTGAATCTTTGGAACTCTCTGCCCCAAAGTGCTGTGCATGCTCAGTAGTTGCGTATATTCAATGCTGAGATAGATGGATTGTTGGACTCTAGGGGAATCAAGGGCTATGGAGATCGAGCGGGAAAGTGGAGATGAGGTCAATGATCAGCCATGATCTTATTGAATGGCAGAGCAGGCTCGAAGGGCTGTATGGCCTACCCCTGCTCTTATTTCTTATGTTCTTTTGTTCTTATTGTGGGATAGCTTTGCTGTTCTGTGACCGTACATGACACTGTGGGATAATCCAGTCCCTGTGTTTTCGTGTTTCAGACCTTCCAATCTGAGAAAAGTATTACAAGGGTGAAGATTCACTTGAGTACAAGTTGTGGCCAAATTAATTAGCTTGGGACACAGGACATCTATAGAGCCCAGACCCATGTGATGGGAGGTGACACGAAGCTGCCAAGGAGCAAGCTGACATGAGACCTCAGTCCGAAGAGGCTTTTGTAGAGCTCGAGCAGCCAATCACCTCCTGCACTCTCGGCCCCCAGATGTCACCTAAAAGCACGGGAATAGCTGCCCACAAGGAATGCCCGACCTGCTCCCGAGCACTGACTGGGGGTAGGGGGTGAGATGGTGGGAGATCCAAACATCTGTTGGTGGTCCCACTCTCTGAGAAGTGGTCAGAAGGAGGTGTCTGTAGGCAGAATGCCAAAAAGAACCTTTAAAAATAATTTCCTACCTGAAGAAATTTGAACTGACAGGTCACCAGCCTCTTCTGCCTCAGGAACTCCTCGCTCTCGCTGTGATCAGCCGATCCTGGCACCTGCTGGGCCTCACTGATCTGCGTCTAACTTACCTCGAGTGCAGCAGTGATGCAGTGCCAGGAAACTCTGAGCTGCCTCACCACTGGCTCTCAGTTTGACATATTCCAGCGCGATAGTCGGATTGCAGGAGAGCAACAGAAGCAAGTCAAAACTCTCCTCACAAAAATAACTACCAACGCTGTTCCTGCACCGGAAACAGAGAGGAAGTTCACGCCCCTAATTTCTGGAGCCTCGCCAGTTTGCTCCCTCAGAATCCTGGGATGTATCCCAGCGGGTCCTGGCACTTTGTCTTCCTTTAGCCAAACCAACTTCTCTAAAATTTTCCAATTATCCATCACAGAATCACTCATCTCACTCTCAAACCACTTCAGGATCCAGCTTCTCTCCAATATCCTTCCCCTTAGTAAAGGCCAATGTGAAGTACTTATTAAATAACTCCACCAATTTTGATCACCTTCTACAAATTGACAATCATCTGAGGGGTCCCACCTCACTTTTAACAATTCTTTTTTACTCATACACTTCCCAAATGTTTTACTGTTCCTTTTGAAGCATTTTGACATTTTACTCCTACTCCCTCTTTGCTTTCCTTAATCCGTTCTTAACCTCTTTCCTTATTTTTTCATATTCTCCTTTAGTTATTTTATTATTATTCTTTAGTCTTCATAGACCCTCTTCCTCAGTTGTAATTGGTTTCATGCCTTTTTATTTCTTTAGCTTTACGAACCACTCCAGGGAGTTGAGCACAAAAATCCAGGCTGACTGTCCAGTGCGGTGCTGAGGGAGTGCCGCACTGCCGGAGGTGCTGTCTTTAAGATGAGACGTTAAACCGAGGCCCCGTCTGCTCTGTCAGGTGGATGGAAAAGGTCCCATGGCCCTATTTCGAAGAAGAGCAGGGGATTTCTCCTTGGTGTCCTGGCCAATATTTATCCCTTAACCTACACCACGAAAACATTATCACGTTGCTGTTTGTGGGAGCTTGCTGTGTGCAAATTGGCTGCCGCGTTTCCTGCATTACAACAGTGACTGCACTTCAAAAAGTACTTCATTGGCTGTAAAGCGCTTTGAGACGTCCTGAGGTGGTGAAAGGCGCTATAGAAATGCAAGTCTTTCTTTCTTCTTTCTTTCTTTTTCACTTTCCCATGACATCCTATGAATACAGGTACTAGTACTCTCCTTCTTTGTCAATTGAATATATTTATTCTGTACCTTTGTGATCTTCATCTAAAAGCATCCCACAGTTGCTGTACAGTCATGTGGGCCAATCTCTCCATCCACCTCACCTCAGCTAGCTCACTCCTCATCCTCATCTTTCTAAAATCTGCCCTAATCCAATCTGATGCTCCAGTTTTTGCAATGACTTTTCCTTTCCTAGTTGGATCTTTACCCGTATCGTATTGTGCTCACTCCTCCCAAGGTGCTCACCCACATTTAACATAGAAGATAGGAGCAGGAGTAGGCCATTCGGCCCCTCGAGCCTGCTCCGCCATTCAATGAGATCATGGCTGATCATCCAAATTCAGTACCCGGTCCCTGCCTTCTCCCCACATCCCTTGATCCCTTTAGCCTTAAGAAATATATCCAACTCCTTCTTGAATATATTTAATGAATTGGCCTCTACTGCCTTCAGTGGTAGAGAATTCCACAGGTTCACCACTCTCTGGGTGAAGAAATTCCTCCTCATCTCTGTCCTAAATGGCTTACCCCTTATCCTTAGACTGTGACCCCTAGTTCTGGACACCCCTGCCATCGGGAACATCCTTCCTGCATCTAGTCTGTGTAGTCCTGTTAGAATTTTATAAGTTTCAATAAGATCCCCTCTCATTCTTCTAAACTCCAGCGAATATAAGCCCAATCAACCCAATCTCTCCTCATACGTCATTCCTGCCATCCCAGGTATCAGTCTGGTGAATCTTCGCTGCACTCCCTCCATGGCAAGAACATCCTTCCTCAGATAAGGCGACCAAAACTAGGATTCGCAAAAATGGATTTCATATTAATAAGGGTTAAATGGCAGAAGAGGTCGTGATTCTAAGACTGTTTTAAAAGAAGCCCAGAAAAAGGGGCATACAAAATGGCCACCGTATCATGTGACCAGCTTATTGGGACACTTTAAAATAGTTCCTGTGCAACCTCAGACAGTTTTGTGGATTGAACCCACAGTAAGTTCTGGAAGCCGTTCCTGAGAGAACGAAACCAGACCCACAGGCATGCATATGGATTAGATGCAGATCCAGTCAAGATCGGCCTGGAGACAGAGGCCATCTAAATGTTGACCCAGACAAAAGGGGACAATTTCATATTCATGAGAACAGCACCCAGGACTAGATAACGAGATCAGCAGGACATTCAAAAAAATGAAAGCCATTTCCAACCAGAGATGGGCCTGTTACCAGCTGCTTAAAATGATTTTAAATATAATAACTGCCCCGCTGTGCTCAAAGCCCACCAAAGTTAAAACAAAGACTAACCTGATTTTGGGCAGGAAGTGAAGCCTCGGGAAGAAAGGTATATCTGGAGAGACTTTTCGGCAGTTGGGGCAAGCACTCGGAAGCAGTCGGGACAGGCAGGCCAGAAGGAGTTGAGACAGGGCAGTGGGACACGACTCGACACGACAGTAGATTGGGCAGACACACAGCTTGGGAGAAGACGCTGGAGGAAGCTTGAATGGACATATGAGGAGAGGTTGAGTAGATTGGGACTCGACTCATTGGAGTTCAGAAGAATGAGAGGCGATCTTATTGAAACATATAAGATTGTGAAGGGGTTGGATCGGGTGGATGCAGGGAAGATGTTCCCGATGATGGGTGAAACTAGAACTAGGGGGCATAGTCTTAGAATAAGGGGCTGCTCTTTCAAAACTGAGATGAGGAGGAACTACTTCACTCAGCGGGTGGTAGGTCCATGGAATATGCTGCCCCAAAAAACTGTAGAAGCTACATCATTACATAAATTTAAAACAGAAATAGACAGTTTCCTAGAAGTAAAGGGAATTAAGGGTTACGGGGAGCGGGCAGGAATTTGGACATGAGTCTAGGTTCAGATCGGTCATGGCCCTGTGGGTAGCGGAGCGGGCCCAGGGGCCGTGTAGCCTGATCCTGCTCCTATTTCGTGTGTCTAATTCTGTTAGATGCAGGAGATGGTTCTGTGATAGTGGATTGGCAGTTAGGATCAGATCAGCCATGATCTTATTGAATGGCGGAGCAGGCTCGAGGGGCTGATTGGCCTACTCCTGCTCCTATTTCTTATGTTCTTATGTTCTTATGAATCAACAAGCTTGAACAGTCACAAGGAGAGTCGAGCTAAAAGACAGTTTACAGTCGGACAGTCGTTGCAGCCCCAGCAGCCGGTCCAGCTTTTGAGCTGGGCGAAGAGGAGCTGGCTTGGGGAAAGATCAGCGGACTCCTCTCCACCGTCGGAGGAGAAAGATAATTATGACTGTATAAAGAAAGTTGCTCGAAACCAGCGTCCCGCCCCGGGGAAAACTATCGGGAGATCATCGACCATCCCCGGGCCGTAGCTGAAGGTAGAAGGGGCCACACCAGCCCAGGGCTCCTCTAACCAGGGTCGAGCCGACGATCCTCGACCCCGCCAACATCCAGGCCTGCCGGTGTCCAGCCGCCCCCGATCCCCACCTCAGGAGAGAGGTGTGGCGCAGTTCGCAGGGGCTCCACGATCCACGTGGAGACGAGACGACTGAAAGGACCAAACACAGACTCGTTTTCAAAACCTTGCACTTCCTAGTGGGATTGGTGAGCATGTTTCTGGCCCTTCACAATCAGATCTAGATAGGTTTAATAAGCGGGTGGATTTAAGGGTACAATTAACATGAGTTGTCCCTCGATGTTCCGTGTGTTTCCTTATTTCATGATGATCTTTGTAGAGTATAAGATGCCTGTAGTTGCCTTAGTTAGTATAATGTCGTTATGATTTGTTTGTGTTTGCTTTTCCCTCCCATGTACCGTACTCTTATCTGTGTTGCATTTGATTTGATATTTTTCCATTTGCAATAAAATTTCATTTTGTTTCATCAAACTTGGTCTACACGAGTTTTCTCTACATTGTAGTTCCTGCGCCTAAGTCCAGGGTACAGAATCTAAGGGGCGAGTGGGTCGAACCACTCAAGGTTTACTGTGCAAGAGAGAGAGGCCTCTAGAGAGAGAAACCTCAGGGAAACCTCTCGAGGAAAACCCCTTACAAAACTGCACACAATACTCAAGATGTGGTCTCTCCAAGGCCCTGTACAACTGCAGCAAGACATCCTTGTTCCTGTACTCGAATCCTCTCACTATGAAGGCCAACATACCATTTGCCTTCTTAACCGCCTGCTGCCCCTGCATGCTTACCTTCAGCGACTGGTGCATAAGGACTCTAATGAGTCGGGGCGAGCCTGCTGCTCACCCCACCAGCCCCAGGTTAAAACCAGAGCTACAACCTCTGGGTTACGAGTCCAGCACCATATCTGCAACACTGCTCGGCCCCCCTACTACTCCGGGGTAAATTATATTGGGGCCTGCTGCTGTATCAGCTTTAGGTGCATTCATCTCAGCTATTCATTTCTGCTGTTACTTTACACCCAGCCTGTGTTACTGGGTAGATAACATCATCTACAGACATGAAGAGCAATGCAAAGTAACTGTTTAGCACATCAGTCAGATCATAGAATCATAGAATGGTTACAGCACAGAAGGAGGCCATTCGGCCCGTCGAGCCCGTGCTGGCTCTCTGCAAGAGCACTTCAGCTAGTCCCACTCCCCGCCCTTTCCTCGTAGCCCTGCAAATTTCTTTCCTTCAGATACTTATCCAACTCCCTTTTGAAAGCCAAGATTCCGTCTGCCTCCACTACCCTCTCAGGCAATGCATTCCAGATCTTAATCACTCGCTACGTAAAAAAGTTTTTTCTTACGTCGCCTTTGGTTCTTTTGCCAATCACCTTAAATCTGTGTCCTCTGATTCTCGACCCTTCCACCAATGGGAACAGTTTCTCTATCTACTCTGTCCAGACCCCTCATGATTTTGAACACCTCTATCAAATCTCCTCACAACCTTCTCTGCTCCAAGGAGTACAACCCGAGCTTCTCCAGTCTATCCACGTAACTGAAGTCCCTCATCCCTGGAACCATTCTTGTAAATCTTTTCTGCACCTTCTCTAAGGCCTTCATATCCTTCCTAAAGTGCGGTGCCCAGAATTGGACACAATACTCCAGTTGAGGCCGAACCAGTGTTTTATAAATGTTCATCATAATTTCCACGCTTTTCTAATCTATGGGCTGGATTTTCATTCAGGAGTCGGTTTGGAGGCGGGACTACAGCTTTCGGGGTTGTATTCCAGTCAACGCCACCGAACTCGTAACCCGCCCCTGAAAGCCCCTGCCCACGACCACGACATCACAGACTATAGTGCAGAGGTGTCCTACCACCACCAAGGGACCAGGGAATGGGTTAGTCCTAGTGCCGACCGATAAGTTGCTGTACCAGGGGGTACACTATGCAGTGGCCTCAGTGATCCTGAAACTGACCGAGGTGCACTTACCTGAGTGGTGTCCTAAGGAGGCAGAACAGTTGTACCAAGCCCTGCTGAAGGATATGTTTAAGAAATTTTATGAATTTGACTTTGCCAATGTGGACAAAGCAAACTGTACAGTTTAAATCCTGAGCATACTATGGGCGCGGGGAGACAAAGAAGGGGGACCTGGAATGATATTTTCACTGCTTATAGTACAGGATCCTCAGTAATAAACAGCCTAGACGATCTACAGTTACAAACTCAGATAAATGGTTTAAAGACCCAGTTAAGAAAAATCCTAACGGAGGAGAACACAGTGGTAGGCTCAGAGCTACATGAGGACCAAGCTATGACAGTCCATTTAAAGGAGATAATTGCTGAGCTGGAAAGACATGCCAAAACAGTAAACGCACTCATACGGGAGGACAGGAATGCTTCGGATCAAGCTGCACAGAATGAGGTGTGCGTGTTATACGGGGCATGGTTGCTGGGCGAGGGCTGCAGCAACCTGGAGGATTTAAAACAAGGTTTAGTCCACTCCTGGATTAGCAACAAGCACCTCGCAGCCCTCCACCCTTTTAGTAATTCACTGAGCCCGTGTCAGCTCCGCCTAGCCTCTGAAGCCTACCCTGTCCCAGTGGATTGTGGACGTTCCAACCATACTATCATGGGGATAGTAGTGAGGATGCCGGTCATGGGTGGGACAGCCCGACCCACACCGGTATACAAGGTGGAGAACATTGGGATCATTCAAGGGGGTGCACACGTCCGCTTCGCAGAGGTCCCACCTTATGTCATAAAGTGGGAGCACGCTATGACAGGTGCAGATCTCTCTGGGTGTCGGAGCCGGGGAGCACACATAATACTGTGTCTCCAGCACTTAAACGCTGATTCTAGACCACAGTGCGGGTTTAAAGCTGCTGGCGCACGACCTGTGAACTGTACGATGGAGGTAATGGCACAAGGCCATGTTTCCCCACAGGTAGCATTCATAGGGGGTGGGACATATTGCGTCACCACAAGTACGCCCCACTACCGGCATGGACAGCACATCTGGTGTCCGGTGAGTGACAGAAGTTTCTGTTTTAAACCCGAGGTAGAAGTTCAAGTGGCCCAGGAACGGATTGTACCCATCCCTGAACCCTCAACTGTTCACCTCACTGTCAGAGAAAACATTACAAACCTGCAAAATTATGTAACACATTTCGGCTATGAAATTCCCCCTCTACCAGAACATCTCACCGCCCTATTAAAAGCAGTGGTCATATCACAGAATCATTTCTACACGTTAGAGCAAAAGACAGTCGAGATCTTGGATATCGTAGTTCCACCCTGGTGGGATATTTTTGAAAATATAGATGTCCCTTTTTGGATCAGACTGGCTTCACATATTTTAGTGGTTTGCCAGCTCGGTATAGTTTTCTACTTACTGTGCACAAAGTGCAAGGGGAGGGGCAGGATGCTCCGCTTCCAACATGAGGGAGCATGGGGCAAAAATAAAAATAAAGTCTATGACCAGGTATAGAACGAACCTTGACCGTTACTAAAAATAAAGTTTGATGAGTGAATGTGTCATTATTTTTCCTATGTGTGTGTAATTTTCCAAGTGGTGCAGGGGTGTTGGACCCCCTCCGTGCTTGGATGTGAATGTAATCAGATTTTTCGTACCTTGTATATCTGTGTAAACACTACACCTAAAGGGGAACGGGAGAGTGTTCTGTTTTAGGTTTTAGTTTAGATAATACAGGGGAAGGTTGGCTCCCAGGGATCAGGAATTTTGCTCACCCAGGATGATACTATAGATTTTAAAGTATCACAGGGGGGAATGTAAGGTTTGCAAAATTCTACAGATTCCCCCAAACCAAGAAGAGAAGAGATTTTTGGACTGTTTAAAAGAATATTGGGCCAAAAAGGGGGCTTAAAGTCAAAACCCCAGGATTTTGGCTATTTTAAAAAGGCATGTCCAGGCCTGTGCAAGGCTGCGACAAAGGAGATGGGATGGGCTCCTGTAAAACAAACAGTTTGAGTATTGGCATAGGCCAGATGGTCTGGGAATGTTCTGGACTGTCTCAGGCATTCATACATAATGACAATAGGCCTACGGAAGGACAGTTCCCACCAAAATTACAGAGCCATCAAGAATATGAATAACACAGTACATGCCACTGATCAACAAAAGGGACCCTGACCCCAGCAGGAGAAGACAATCGAACAACAGTTTAACCACTCAGAGAAACATCCAAAACCACTTCACATGCTTAAACTTATTTCGAAGCAATCCCAAAACTAGTTAAAAATCAATTAAAAATAGATGGGACCAAGTCGAAACTCAATAAAGAATTTTAAACTATTAAAGTTAACGAGCCCGCCAAAATTAACAATGGGCCAGAGAAGATTTGGCGGGCAGATAAGCAAGGCCTCAAACGGTATAATTGAGGCCTGTTTGTTCAGTTGAAATGAACATTCATCCTCATCATCACACACAGTCTGAGAATCGGAGACTTGAGGAAAGGAGAAGGAGAATGCAAGGAGAAAGGAATCGTGGCAACCAAGGGCCCCAAGAGACAAACAACCAACAATATTACCAACAACTCGGTAATATTGGGCCACCGCGACCAACAAGAAACCAACCTGGAAGAAACCGAAGATTCGCAAGTTTGTTTCCACTCTAGAAGCTATCCTGACTTACCCCTGGGTAAGGTTTGATGGAAAAGACTCTAAACCCTATACCTAACCAAAGGAAATTGGGAACTTACCCAATAGATCCAATATGCACCCGACCGCATCAGCGGACACGCGAAGACTGAAAAACCAACACAGTTGAAGTCTTTCGCCATGTCCAGGTTACGGCAGGCCCCAACCGCCACACCTAAAGAGAATCCCGAAATCGCGAACCTCTACAACTGTCAAGAAAGTCGTTTGGTGAGCATTTCCCTGGTCCTCTGGTATCCAACCTAGTTAGTGCAGTGGGATTGGGAGGGGTGAAGTATCTTGTCTATTGTCATTCCTTCCCTATCTTTCCTGAACACTTTATAACCAGGAATATTTAATACCCAATCCTGCTCTTTCTTGAGTCAGGTCTCATGGGAATATGATGTTATTGCCACAACATCATATTCCCATGTGGCTATTTGTGCCTGCAGCTCACTGACCTTGTTCACTACGCTTCATGCATTCACATACATACACTGTAAACCCATCTTAGACCATCCTGTGTTCTCTCTTAGTTTGACTCCCCCTAATAACTTATTATTTCTTACTTTAGCGCTCTCTGCCTCTCCCAATCCTTTGAGCACTTTATTTCCCCTTTCTAATGTTACACCCTGGTGCCCATCTTCCTGCCAAATTAGTTTAAACCCTCCCCAACAGCACTAGCAAACCTCCCCGCGAGGATATTGGTTCTGGCCCTGTTGCGGTGCAACCCGTCCGGCCTGTACAGGTCCCACCTCCCCCAGAACCGGTCCCAATGCCCCAGGAATCTGAAGCCCTCCCTCCTGCACCATCTCTCCATTCATCTGATCTATCCTTCTATTTCTATACTCACTAGCGCGTGGCACCAGGAGTAATCCGGAGATTACTACCTTTGAGGTCCTGCTTTTTAATCTCTTTCCTTGTTCCTGCCTGCAGGACCTCATCCCTCTTCCTACCTATGTCATTGGTACCAATATGGACCACAACCTCTGGCTGTTCACCCTCCCGCCTCAGAATGTTCAGCAGCCGCTCAGTGACATCCTTGACCCTGGCACCTGGGAGGCAGCATACCATCCTGGAGTTACATCTGCGGCAGCAGAAACGCCTGTCTGCTCCCCTAACTATCGAATCCCCTACCACTATTGCTCTCCCACTCTTCTTCTTCCTCCCCCCCTGTACAGCTGAACCATCACCCTCACCAGTACGCAGAACAGAATACTGGTTGTAGCGCGCAATGCACTCAGGGAACTCCTGCACGACCTGCCTGGTCCTCCTCTTCTGTCTGGTCGTCACCCATTCCCTTTCTGCCTGTACACTCTTATGCTGCGGGGTGACCACCTCCTGAAACATGCTATCCATGAAGCTCTCAGCCTCACGGATGCACCGCAGTAACGCCCGCTGCTGCTCCAGCTCCAAAATCCGGATCTCGAGCTCCTCCAGCTGATGACACTTCCTGCACAGGTGGTTGCCCAGGACACGGGAAGCGTCCTGGAGTTCCCACATGGCACAGGATGTGCATTCTACGGGACTGAGCTGCCCTACCATGCCTTTACTTAATAGACTATTAACTAGAAACACTTACTAGCTACTCACCAATCAGCTCCTTTCCTGGTTGTGATGTCACTTTAGCTGTTTTGCTGTTGTTGTTTTCACTGGAGGTCCTCCGCCTCCTCGCTGCTGACACTGCTCCGGTCTGCTCTCTCTCTCTGGGCCTCCCACTCGATTTATACTCCGCCTCCTCGCTGCTGACGCTGCTCTGGTCTGCGCTCTCTCTGGGCCTCCCACTCACAGAATCACAGAATCACAGAAACCCCACAGTGCAGATAGAGGCCATTTCGGCCCATCGAGCCTGCACCGACACATATCCCACCCGATCCCCGTAACCCCTACACCAACACATATCCCACCCTATCCCCGCGTATTTAATCCCCCTAACACTAAGGGTCAATTTATCATAGCCAATCAACCTAACCTGCACATCTTTGGACTGTGGGAGGAAACCGGAGCACCCGGAGTAAACCCACGCAAACACGGGGAGAATGTGCAAACTCCACACAGACTCGATTTATACTCCGCCTCCTCGCTGCTGACGCTGCTCCAGCCTGCGCTCTCTCTGGGCCTCCTCCTCGATTTATACTCCGCCTCCTCGCTGCTGACGCTGCTCCGGTCTGTGCTCTCTCTGGGCCTCCCACTCGATTTATACTCCGCCTCCTTCAAACGATTATTTTTACCAACCAATCACCTACCTGCTCTCCTGTGACAGCACTCCTTGTTTGTTGTTTTTTTTATGCCACCGCCACATCTTTAATTTTGGACGTAAGCTGTTCTTACAAATTCCTCAAAGCTCCAAAGCGATCTCTGACTTCCAGCATAACTGGAAGAAGCCTTGCCCTGAATTGCAATTGAGCACTGTCCTTTCCTCTAATACCTAGTGCGGGCTTCAGTAATTCTCTGCTGATTTTTGTACTTCTCCCTACTTTCTTGACAATTAAACCTTTTGTGCCTGGTGAATTTCTTAGGTTAATTTCTCCTCAAGCCCCTCTAATTAGCCATTTAGACTTGACTTTACTTTGAACCCTCCGTTTTTCTCCAGAGACATAAGCCTTCTTGATGCTTACACAATCGGGCAGCAAAGCCACAGTCAACAGCAAGGTTAATATCTAAAAAGCAGCTTTGCAACATGTCAACAAGTCTAAAGGAAGTCCATCGATAGTTCTGGATGGAGTAAGCTGGAGATTCCTGCACAGAAACCCTTACTGCCCACCCCATGTGCCCTTGAATATTTGCCTCTCGTGCAGTAACAGGAGGCTTCTTGCCGTCGCTGAGGGTAACCTCAGGCTCTGTCAAATGTCTTCATAGGCCGGTGAAAGTGAAGATGTGACATGGGTTTAAACTATTGATGTACGAGGTTTAGTTAACATGTTATGAAGCTGCTTCGCAGACAGCAATCTTCCTACTGGCATTGTACTGAGGGTTCACTGTCTCCCTACATTAGCGTCAGCTGTAACCGTAGCAACATAGAGACACTTGGACATAGACACAGTCAACTTCATCCGCCTTCTCTGTTTGATCCGCTCTACAGTTGTCCAATTCCATGCACGCAGCCTCCAATCCAAAGGCTTTCATTTGGATCATGATTGAAATAACCTGGAAGGACTCCTGAGGATTCCTGCTCCGGGTTCAAAGCTTTCCTGCAAGGAAATCCCACATTCCAAGAGTTCTCCAGCACTGGGGGTTTTCCTCACCTCATATCTGGGTCTGTTGTGGACTGATTGATAGGGATTGATCGCTGTGATTAGTCAACAACTCCATTATCGTTTTATCACGCGACTACCAGGATGTAGAAGACGAAGAAGGAGAACCTTGGTCTTTTTCCGTCTCGCGATTCCTATGTTCCTATGTGACATTAGAAAGGCAACGAGAATAATTGAAAAATTCAACAGCTTCGTAGGCGCTTGAACTTCCTTGTTGAATTTGGTGTAAAAAGGACATAATCTGGTGGGTGGATCTGGAAAACGTCACAAGACCTGGTTATACCAGGGTCCCTTCCTCCCTGCATCCTGCATGTCAAACTTTCTCTTGATTTTGAGGCTGGTGTGTTAACATGCAATGCAAATGAGAAACAGAAACAGGAGAAGACCATTCAGCCCCTCGAACCATTCAATCAGATCATGGCTGATCTGTACCTCAATGCCATTTTACCAACTTTGCTCCACATCTCTTGCTACCCTTACCTGTTATGTATTGTGTGTTCTATTGTGTGTTCTCCTCCCACCTGTGGTGGCGCTGTCACAGGAGATAAATGGTTGGGTGTTCTCGGTTAAGCTTAGCTCTCTTTGTTCGGAAATTTCCAGAACTTCCTTTCCTTCCAATAAAGCACTTTATGTTTGAATCTCTGAGTTCTGAGTCCTAAATTGTGTCTCGGTAGAAAGGTACCGACACAACAAGTGGCGACGAGGATCGGATGAATCTGTGTTGTGGGAACTTTCTTGTTTTTGACTACAAAACACACGGAACAGAGACGGGTGCAGTGAGTAAACAGAAATTTTAATTTGAAACGTGAGATGGCTACTATATTAGGAAACATCGGTGATTTTGATGAAAATGTGGAGCAATGGAGCGCATATACGGAACGTTTTGATTATTTTGTCTTGGCGAATGCGGTGGCAAATGAAAAGGTCGTGCCTACCTTTTTGAGTGTAATCGGGCCGAAGACATTCAATTTACTTCGCAGCCTCATGCAACCAGATAAGCCAGGAACTAAAACATATAAGCAACTAGTGGAAATTCTTGGAGCACATTTTTCACCAAAACCTCTGGTTATTGCTGAGAGATATAGATATCACAAACGGAATCAAGAGGCGGGGGAATCAGTGACGATGTTTATTGCTGCTTTAAAACGGTTATCAGAACACTGCCATTTCAAGGAGGTGGTGAAGGACATCATTAGAGACAGACTCGTATGTGGTCTGCAAAATGCAGCCACACAGAAGCGCCTTCTTACTGAGGACAACCTTACTCTTGAAAAGGCCATTGAAGTTAGTGTCTCCATGGAGATGGCGGAAAAGGAGGCTCACCAGTTGAGTTCAACAGGGAGAGTTCACAAGGTGTCGTCTGAGCCTAAAGGTGCGCGGAACGGCACATGTTACCGTTGTGGGAAAACGGGCCATCACGCTAATGACTGCTGGTGTACGGAGCTGGAATGCCGAAATTGTAGCAAAAAGGGTCACAGTGAACGTGCCTGTAGAGGTATAAAAAAGAACAGACAGAGCTGGGAAGCATGGAAGCAAAATGTCTGTATTTGGACAAGAGAGGAAAAAGAGTGTTCATTCAGTGCAGTATGATGGAACAAGCAAAACAAAGGGGAGCGACACCTCTGAGGAGGAAGAGGTGCACATACTGATGGTTGCAGGTGATTCAAATGGCTACTGGGTGTCACCACTGGTGGAGGGACAATCAGTGCAGATGGAGGTGGACACAGGCGCGGCTGTGTCCCTTGTTTCAGACACTGTCTACAACAAAATGCTAAAGCATCTTACCCTTCAGCCAACAAACATTGTGCTAAAGAGGTATACCGGCGAACCTGTGGCCATGACAGGCGCCATTGAGGTGACAGTTAAATTTAATGGACAGACTGCAAAACTGCCACTATATGTGGTAAAGGGAAATTAGCCATCGCTACTGGGACGTGCGTGGCTAGAGAAAATCACGCTGGACTGACCTGCAGTCCGCATGATGTCAAAAGGGGAGTCAGGTCTGACTGCAGTGTTAAACAAACATGCAGAAATCTTCAATGGGGAACTTGGGAGCATGAAAAAGATTAGCGTGAGACTGGACATTAAACCTGACAGCAAGCCGAAGTTTCACAAAGCCCGACCTGTACCCTATGCAATTAGGCCAAAAGTTGAGGCTAACTTGGAGGCCTTACTCGAGAATGGAGTCCTGGAGTCTGTGAGCGTGAGCAAATGGGCCACACCCATTGTTCCTGTCCTGAAAAAGGATGGATCTGTTCGAATCTGCGGGGATTTTAAGGTGACTATTAACCCGGTGCTGTCTGCGGAACAGTACCCTCTTCCCATCATTGAGGATCTTTTTACGGGCCTGGCTGGAGAACAAAAGCTCAGCAAAATAGACTTATGCCAGGCTTATCTACAAATGCATGTCGATGACAAATCAAAGAAGCTGCTGACAATTGTGACACACAAGGAGCTATACAGGTACTGCCGCCTTCCGTTTGGAATTATGTCGGCCCCTGCTCTATTCCAAAGGGCAATGGATCAGATTTTGAGTGGACTGCCAGGAGTCCAGTGCTACCTGGACGACATCCTTGTCATTGGGACAAATGAGGAGGATCATCTTCTGAACTTGGATGCGGCACTACAATGACTGAAAGAGTACGGACTCAGAGTTCGTAAAGACAAATGTGAATTCTTTCAGTCTTCAGTTGAGTACCTGGGGCATGTGATTGACGTTACTGGCCTGCATAAGGCGCCGCCAAAGGTCAAGGCGATCGTGGAGGCCCCAGCACCCCAGAATGTGAGCCAGTTACGTTCATTTCTGGGGCTACTTAACTACGATGGGAAGTTTATTCCAGACTTAGCAACATTGCTGAAGCCATTACATCAGTTGCTATGTCAAGGCAAAACATGGAAATGGACTGATCTGTGCAACGAAGCTTTTGCCCAAGCAAAGAAAGCATTGCTGAAATCGGAGGTCCTGACACACTTTGACCCAAAGCTACCCGTGCAGCTAGCATGTGATGCATCACCATATGGTGTGGGAGCAGTCATATCCCACATCATGCCTTCGGGTGAAGAGAAACCTATCGCCTTCGCATCACGCACCTTGAACAAGGCCGAGAGTAATTATGCGCAGATCGAGCGCGAGGCCTTGGGAATCGTTTATGGAATTCGAAAATTTCATCAGTACCTGTTTTGGAGAAGGTTCACACTCCTGACAGACCACCGTCCATTGACTTCAATCTTCGGGCCCCACACCGGAATTCCGTCTCTCGCTGCAAGCAGGATGCAAAGGTGGGCTTTACTGTTGTCAGGACACACATACGACATCAAATATCGCAAATCAGACTTGCACGGCAACGCAGACGGTCTCTCGAGGCTACCCTTGCCTGTTACTCCCCCAGAGCCTCGTCAGATAGACATCTTCTACTTTAGACAAGTGGAGGGAGCACCTGCCACTGCAGTTCAGGTGCGAAGGTACACCCGCAACGATCCAGTCCTGTCTGAGGTAATGGACGATGTCATTCGAGGGAGATCTATAGGAGATTCTCCTAGTTTGAAACCTTACGTTTTAAAAAGAAATGAGCTCTCCGTCCGGGCAGGTTGTCTTCTTTGGGGACGCCGTGTCATCATTCCGCCACCTCTGAGGGAACCTATACTGCAACAACTTCATACAGGCCACAGTGGGATGGTTCGGATGAAGGAAATGGCAAGAAGCTACTTCTGGTGGCCAGGTCTCGATGGGAATATTGAGGAGAAAGCCAAAACATGTTCCCCATGTCAAAGGGTCCGGAATGTTCCACAGCTGGCAACCCTACAGCCCTGGGATTGGCCTGCAGATGTGTGGCAGCGAGTACATGTGGACTTCGCCGGTCCTTTCGAAGAGAAGATGCTTATGTTGGTTGTAGATGCTCATAGCACGTGGCCGGAGGTCACTGTGATGAGGTCTACCACGGCAGAGAAAACAATTGAGAAACTTGGTGAGATGTTCAGCCATTATGGCTCACCGGAACAACTCGTAAGTGACAACGGTCCACAATTTGTATCACAGGAGTTTGCAACCTTCCTGCATGTGAATGGCGTCCAACACATCAGGTCTGCACCCTATCATCCCTCTACTAATGGCCAGGCAGAAAGGTTCGTGCAAACTTTGAAGCACGCCTTGAAGGCATCGCAAGGTCAGGGCAAAATCCACCAATGTCTGAACAGCTTCCTGTTGTCCTACAGGAACGAGCCGCATGCCACAACCAAAACTTCCCCCGCTTCGCTCATGATGAAGAGGCAATTGCAGACAAGTTTTGACTTACTCAAACCTCCAAGGGCAGAGCAGGTTGTCCATCGTCAACAACAAGCTCAAGTTGAAAAGAGAGAGAAAAGAGCCAAGGAGAGACGGTTTCATCCGGGAGAGCACGTCCTAGTTCGAAACTACAACACTGGACCGAAATGGGTTCCTGCTACGGTGACCGCGCAGATGGGCCCTGTGTCTTACACGGTTGAGACTGCTGAGGACGTCGTCTGGAGAAGACACACAGATCAACTGTTGCTAGGAGCAGAGACAGCCACAGAGGCTCCAACGGCTGGTTGGCCTGAACTGTTTCCGGATGATACTGCAAACCAGCATCCCTTGCCACAGTGCTCTTCTCCAACACAGGAAGTCAAAGAGACTGTTCCACCTGTGCAAACTCCTGACTTTAAACTGACACAGGCACCTTCTCCATCTAGGCCTGTGTCAATGCCTACTGCTGTGGAAGCCAGCGATGACCACCGGTATCCTGTCAGAGAGCGGCGGCCTCCAAGACGCTTGGATCTGTAGGCTTAGTGACTTACCCACGGTCATCGCGGGCTTCCACAGCAGTAGGCATTGACACAGGCCTGGATGGAGAAGGTGCCTCTGTCAGTTGAAATTCAGCAGTTTGCACAGGTGGAACAGTCTCTTTGACTTCCTGTGTTGGAGAAGAGCACCCTGGCAAAGGATGCTGGTTTGCGGTATCATTCGGAAACAGTTCAGGCCAACCAGCCGTTGGAGCCTCTGTGGCTGTCTCTGCTCCTAGCAACAGTTGATCTGTGTGTCTTCTCCAGACGACGTCCTCAGCAGTCTCAACCGTGTAAGACACAGGGCCTGTCTGTGCGATCACCGTAGCAGGAACCCATTTCGGTCCAGTGTTGTAGTTTCGAGCTAGGACGTGCTCTCCCGGATGAAACCGTCTCTCCTTGGCTCTTTTCTCTCTCTTTTCAACTTGAGCTTGTTGTTGACGATGGACAACCTGCTCTGCCCTTGGAGGTTTGAGTAAGTCAAAACTTGTCCTCAACTGCCTCTTCATCATGAGCGAAGCGGGGGAAGTTTTGGTTGTGGCATGCGGCTCGTTCCTGTAGGACAACAGGAAGCTGTTCAGACGTTGGTGGATTGAGCCCTGACCTTGCGATGCCTTCAAGGCATGCTTCAAAGTTTGCACGAACCTTTCTGCCTGGCTGTTAGTAGAGGGATGATAGGGCGCAGACCTGATGTGTTGGACACCATTCACATGCAGGAAGGTTGCAAACACCTGTGATACAAATTGTGGGCCATTGTCACTTACGAGTTGTTCCGGTGAGCCATAATGGCTGAACATCTCACCAAGTTTCTCAATTGTTTTCTCTGCCGTGGTAGACCTCATCACAGCGACCTCCGGCCACTTGCTACGAGCGTCCACAACCACCATAAATATCTTCCTTTCGAAAGGACCGGCGAAGTCCACATGTACTCGCTGCCACACATCTGCAGGCCAATCCCAGGGCTGTAGGGTTGCCAGCTGTGGAACATTCCGGACCTTTTGACTTGGGGAACATGTTTTGGCTTTCTCCTCAATATTCCCATCGAGACCTGGCCACCAGAAGTAGCTTCTTGCCATTTCCTTCATCCGAACCATCCCACTGTGGCCTGTATGAAGTTGTTGCAGTATAGGTTCCCTCAGAGGTGGCGGAATGATGACACGGCGTCCCCAAAGAAGACAACCTGCCTGGACAGAGAGCTCATTTCTTTTTGAAACGTAAGGTTTCAAACTAGGAGAATCTCCTATAGCTCTCCCTTGAATGACATCGTCCATTACCTCAGACAGGACTGGATCGTTACGGGTGTACCTTCGCACTTGAATTGCAGTGACAGGTGCTCCCTCCACTTGTCTAAAGTAGAAGATGTCTATCTGACGAGGCTCTGGGGGAGTAACAGGCAAGGGTAGCCTCGAGAGACCGTCTGTGTTGTCGTGCAAGTCTGATTTGCGATATTTGATGTCGTATGTGTGTCCTGACAACAGTGAAGCCCACCTTTGCATCCTGCTTGCAGCGAGAGACGGAATTCCGGTGTGGGGCCCGAAGATTGAAGTCAATGGACGGTGGTCTGTCAGGAGTGTGAACCTTCTCCCAAACAGGTACTGATGAAATTTTCGAATTCCAAAAACGATTCCCAAGGCCTCGCGCTCGATCTGCGCATAGTTACTCTCGGCCTTGTTCAAGGTGCGTGATGCGAAGGCGATAGGTTTCTCTTCACCCGAAGGCATGATGTGGGATATGACTGCTCCCACACCATATGGTGATGCATTACATGCTAGCTGCACGGGTAGCTTTGGGTCGAAGTGTGTCAGGACCTCCGATTTCAGCAATGCTTTCTTTGCTTGGGCGAAAGCTTCGTTGCACAGTTCAGTCCATTTCCATATTTTGCCTTGACATAGCAACTGGTGTAACGGCTTCAGCAATGTTGCTAAGTCTGGAATAAACTTCCAATAGTAGTTAAGTAGCCCCAGAAATGAACGTAACTGGCTCACATTCTGGGGTGCTGGGGCCTCCACGATCGCCTTGACCTTTGGCGGCGCCTTATGCAGGCCAGTAGCGTCAATCACATGCCCCAGGTACTCAACTGAAGACTGAAAGAATTCACATTTGTCTTTACGAACTCTGAGTCCGTACTCTTTCAGTCGTTGTAGTTTCGCATCCAAGTTCAGAAGATGATCCTCCTCATTTGTCCCAGTGACAAGGATGTCGTCCAGGTAGCACTGGACTCCTGGCAGTCCACTCAAAATCTGATCCATTGCCCTTTGGAATAGAGCAGGGGCCGACGTAATACCAAACGGAAGGCGGCAGTACCTGTATAGCCCCTTGTGTGTCACAATTCTCAGCAGCTCCTTTGATTTGTCATCGACATGCCTTTGTAGATAAGCCTGGCATAAGTCTATTTTGCTGAACTTTTGCCCTCCGGCCAGGCCCGTAAAAAGATCATCAATGAGGTGGAGAGGGTACTGTTCCGCAGACAGCACCGGGTTAATAGTCACTTTAAATTCCCCGCAGATTCGAACAGATCCATCCTTTTTCAGGACAGGAACAATGGGTGTGGCCCATTTGCTCACTCTCACAGGCTCCAGGACTCCATTCTTAACTGAGGCCTGCAAGTTAGCCTCAACTTTTGGCCTAATTGCATAGGGTACAGGTCGGGTTTTGTGAAACTTTGGCTTGCTGCCAGGTTTAATCTCCAGTCTCACGCTGATCTTTTTCATGCTCCCAAGCTCCCCATTGAAGAGTTCTGCATGTTTGTTTAACACTGCAGTCAGACCTGACTCCCCTTTTGACATCATGCGGACTGCAGGCCAGTCCAGCGTGATTTTCTCTAGCCACGCACGTCCCAGTAGCGATGGGTAATTTCCCTTTACCACATATAGTGGCAGTTTTGCAGTCTGTCCGTTCAATTTAACTGTCACCTCAATGACGCCTCTCATGGCCACAGGTTCGCCAGTATACGTCTTTAGCACAATGTTTGTTGGCTGAAGGGTAAGATGCTTTAGCATTTTGTGTCCACCTCCATCCGCACTGATTGTCCCTCCACCAATGGTGACACCAAGTAGCCATTTGAACCACCTGCAACCGTCAGTATATGCACCTCTTCCTCCTCAGAGGTGTCGCTCTATCCTCTGTTTTGCTTGTTCCATCATACTGCACAGAATGAACACTCTTTTTCCTCTCTTGTCCAAATACAGACATTTTGCTTCCATGCTTCCCAGCTCTGTCTGTTCTTTTTTTACCTCTACAGGCGCGTTCAATGTGACCCTTTTTGCCACAATTTCGGCATTCCAGCTCCGTACACCAGCAGTCATTAGCGTGATGGCCCGTTTTCCCACAAAGGTAACATGTGCCGTTCCGCGCACCTTTAGGCTCAGACGACACCTTGTGAACTCTCCCTGTTGAACTCAACTGGTGAGCCTCCTTTTCCGCCATCTCCATGGAGACACTAACTTCAATGGCCTTTTCAAGAGTAAGGTTGTCCTCAGTAAGAAGGCACTTCAGTGTGGCTGTGTAAGGGGTCGTTTTAACGAGCTTATGGTGTGCTAAATCGGTTTTGATTTTCGCACTACTCGTGAGCGGTTTCGAAGCGCTCCCCCCTCACGGTTCTAGACACTGGGCTTATTGCCAGACAACCTTTGTGTGTTGGCCCAACTCGTGACTCGGAAGACAAATGGTCAGATGAGACAGATTGAGTTTTAAATCAAAACGATCTTTATTTTTGAAAGAGAATGTACACAGAGAAAAATGGCAAGAATAAATGCAGACAAAAAATAACGTTTCTCACAGAGGACTAAATTATACACTGAGAAAAATAACTTTAATGCATATAAACAGTTCTAAAATAGCGATAAGCTAAAAGTGGGGGTGAGGGAAGCGCACGGACACATCGAGGGATAAATCACACTCCTGACTTACAAATACCCTTAACGTTACAAACCCTCCCGTTACTGAATATACCTCAATTATGTCAGTTAGGTAGAGTTGGGCCTTTATGCTCACCAGAATTTCAAAACCCCTCTGGACCTTGGTACTTCTTGTTACGTCTGGAATTTCCGATCTTCCTTATGGGACCGGCTCCTGGACCCTGTTACTTGGTGTCGTCCGGGACCTCCGACCTTCCTTATGGGACTGGCTCCTGGACTCGCTCTCCTGTACAAACTTTGGAAGTCCTCCGAAATCCTCGAGCCGTTTTCTGTTCCGCACGGTCCTCGAACTCCTGATGGTAACTGGACTTGGACTTCACGGTGCGAACCGTCTCCGGAGGAGTCTTCCTTACTCTGGTCGAATCTTAGACTGACTTGCTGATGATTTACCTGAACGGTTATACTCTTTTCTGGCCCTAATCTTGGCGCCAAATCAACCATTTTCCTTTGTTAAGGTTGCTTTAACAAAAGCAAGCACATTAATTTTAACTGCTTGCAAATCGAACGAATGGGAATCCGATTAGTGTCCCTTCGTTTGTGTGTGCTCAGCAGTTTCTGAGATCGGTTACCGCTTTGCCATAATGGGAATCCGTTTAGTGTCCCTCCGTTTGTGTGTGCTCAGCGGTTTCTGAGATCGGTTACCGCTCTGCCAGCGATTAGCGCACCTCCAGGTGCTAATAGTTTTGTTTACTGCTGTAACCACATTACAATATCAAAAACAGTAAGGTTCTGGATTCTTCTAATCGATGATGACTCAGACTGCTGTTAGGTACTGTGTGTGTGTCCTTTTGAACTGGGCCATGAGAACTGCCAACTCTATTCTGTGTTCTCACAATGTGGCCACTTCAGGGGCCCTACCCGTATACTGTATTTCATGGATTTTTGCGAATCCTACAGTCCCCCCTGTGATACAATGAGCATCTTCAATCGTCTTTGTATCATAAAATGTCTTTGGGTGAGCACAAATCCGTTCCCTCCCCAACTGACCTTCCCCGTAATTTACCTTGCTAAGGAGTGTACCTCGCCCGCACTTTCCTCATTCCGAACAACGAAGTTTGAGAAAACATTTCCTATTGGAGACAAACCTTTAAACAATATACAGACTCACCTAGAGTCATAACATAATCTTATTTCAATAATACAAAACCATCCAATGTACAAAACAATCCAATGGAATACCTTATACATTCATTCTAAAATAACAATAACTAAACCTTATTCCCCAAAACTATATATATCTATGTACATCTGCCGCCCGTCTCCGGACGGCCAGCTTATAATCTGCGGGGACTGTCGCAGGCCTCCCCCTGCGGCGTTCCCACATCAGCCTCAGCTGCTAGTCCCTGGCAGCCTGTAGCTGCTGGCTGTGAACTGTTTAAAATTCCCACAGCTTTCCTACGGGGGTATCTTTTTACAGTAACCGGCGACCAGACCTTTTCAATGCTACACTGAGGGGCAAGACCTAAGACATCTGGCTCCTCCCCTTTGCCGCAATCGGGGGCGGGACCTTCGTCCTCCGACTCGGCTCCATTATGACCAGGGACAGGACCTGGGACCTCCGGCTCCTCCCCTTCTGGGTGATCGGGGACAGGACCTGGGACCTCCGGCTCCTCCCCTTCTGGGTAACCAGGGACAGGACCTAAGACCTCCGGCTCCTCCCCTCCTGGGTCCCAGAACAATGGGGGAGTCTCCCGTTTAGATGAGACCACTCCTCCCCTCATGCAGGCTGCACGTCCAGCCTGTGTGACCTGTGGCTGCAGCTCCCCTACAGCGTTTAACTCTTTACTGGCCTTTTCAGCTCCTGCTGTCTGTTTCCCTGCCTCCGGCTTAAACAGCTTGCACTGTTTAATATACCTGGCAGCTAGCCAGTAATCTAGTTTAATCTCCTCTTCCCTACCCACTCCTGTACTGGGGGCAGGTATCCACTCACCACCCGCTGCTGGTGGCTGAAAATCTTCATGAACCATTTTAAAAACCTTTAGCTGACCCTCTAAACTGCCAGCCCTCGCTGTTAACCTAGCGTTCTCCTCCCTTAAAGCCTGCTCAACTAACTTAGCCTCCGCAACCTGGCACCGCAGGTATTCCTCCATTTTACTGGAGGTCTTTTCCTGTGCATGTCTTTCTGGGGGACATAGGTTGACAGGCTGCGCTGGCTCTATCATTGTGGGGGGGCAGAGGTGGGGGAGGGAACTACAGCAGCTGTACTTCCCTGGCCAGTCAGAAGAGACCGCATGGCCTCTAAAAATGACTCGATCCCAGCGGGAGCAATTTCTGTCTCTGCCTTTTGGACTGGGGCTGTGGGAACCTTTTCCCTTGTGTCCTTCCAGGGATTCTTACAGTCCCTGCGCCAATGCCCCTCCTTCCCGCAACCGTAGCACGTTTGCCTGCTTTGGTTGGGACGGCTCCCTTCCTGGCGCCACACTTTACGGGGCTGGTCACCAGGCCTGACCTCACAAACCTCCCCTTTTTGCTGGGGTGTCTCACTATCCCTCCCGTTTCTAAAGGTGACAGTGAGTTGGCGGATTACCGTCGCCTCCGTGGTCAGAGGGTTTCGGGGGTCGAACCAGGCCATTGCCTGCATTCGAACGTGGGGCAGGGAGTTGTTCATAAGGCACCTTAGCCAGTGAACTAACTGTTCCCCGTTCAGGCGCGCTCGCGCCGGCATTCCCGGGCACGCATCCTGATAGACTGGCCACAGCCTGTCCGCGATCGCTTGCGGGAATTCCCCGGGGAGCTGGACTGTTTTCTCTACCCGGGAGAACGGACTCCCCTCGTTCATCCCCATGGCCTCCAGGATCTCTTCCTTGAGCTTGCCATAATTCTCCTGACCCCTCTTACACTCATCGGGTAGCATCTGGAGGAGATCGCTACCCAGGGAGAACAGCATCATTTTGGCCTTTTCTGCCTCGTCGCAGTCATTCACACAGGCCGACTGCTCTATCTCCCTAAAGTGCAGGGAAGGGTCCCCCCTCATGGTGAGCTTGGGGATGTGGCTCACCATGGAACGCAATTGTTGCGTACCGTGTGGAATCTGGAATTGGTTCTGGATGTCCCCAGTTTCCCCGTCGTTACCGGGTGGTCCGTACCTCCGCTGTATAACGGGGTACACCGGTCCTGGTCCCTGACTCTCTCTTGGGCTAGCCTGGTCTACCTGGGGTTCTTCATCCCCCACCTGCTCCTGTTCCCAGACCTCTGGAAAACTAGGGGCTGGGGTGGTGGCTGTGCAGCCTCAGGTTCCCTAACCCGTTTTGTTCTGGGGGCTGCCTGCGGGAGTGCCCTGACTGGGTTGCCGTTAAATTTGGCCTGGCCGATTTTTGGGCTAATGAGGCATATCATCCCCTTTGCTTTGGCCAACTCCATACGTAGGCTTTCAATTTCCTGCCTACAGGGGCTGTGGTCTGCTTCCTCAAACCCCTGAGTGCAAGCCACCTTATAAGTTGCTTTTACCTCGGCTACTTTCTCCTCCTGTGCCTTAAGTTCCCCCGTGAGACTGCTAATTTCTGCCTTTAACTTCCTTTCTCTTTCCCTAGATTCTCTTGCTTGGTACTCAACATGTTCTACCCTAAAACTAGCACTCCCCTCTAACTCAGCTATCTTGCCCTTTAGCCTTCCTACCCTGGCTTGGTGCTCACGCTGTACTTCAGCGGCCTGGCTTTCCAAGGGCTCTACTTTCGCCCGATGATCCCGGACCATCGCTGCCCTCTCTTGGCTTATTGCCTCCAGGGCCACTAACACTTTCCCTTCTGCTGCAACCTTTTCCTGCAGCTCTTGGGACAAATACCTAATCTTAGATTCTTTACTGGCCACCGCATGGTCCAGTACCAGAACCTGCTCTTTGTAACACATGAGCCATACCGCTTTCTCAATGCCCTTGTGGTGCTTTTTACTAGCCGTCCACTGAGCGGCTGCCTTTAGGGGGCGCTCGGCTCCTAACATGTCATACACCCATTTTTTCACTACATTGACTTTCTCACACACGTAGGAAGCTAACTTATCTTCCAGCACATCTGTCTCACCCGAGTCTTTGTCCACCACACAAGGTTTCTGTAGCCAGTGTCCTGCCGCGGTCGCCATTCTGTAAGGGGTCGTTTTAACGAGCTTATGGTGTGCTAAATCGGTTTTGATTTTCGCACTACTCGTGAGCGGTTTCGAAGCGCTCCCCCCTCATGGTTCTAGACACTGGGCTTATTGCCAGACAACCTTTGTGTGTTGGCCTAACTCGTGACTCGGAAGACAAATGGTCAGATGAGACAGATTGAGTTTTAAATCAAAATGATCTTTATTTTTGAAAGAGAATGTACACAGAGAAAAATGGCAAGAATAAATGCAGACGAAAAATAACGTTTCTCACAGAGGACTAAATTATACACTGAGAAAAATAACTTTAAAGCATATAAACAGTTCTAAAATAGCGATAAGCTAAAAGTGGGGGTGAGGGAAGCGCACGGACACATCGAGGGATAAATCACACTCCTGACTTACAAATACCCTTAACGTTACAAACCCTCCCATTACTGAATATACCTCAATTATGTCAGTTAGGTAGAGTTGGGCCTTTATGCTCACCAGAATTTCAAAACCCTTCTGGACCTTGGTACTTCTTGTTACGTCTGGAATTTCCGATCTTCCTTATGGGACCGGCTCCTGGACCCTGTTACTTGGTGTCGTCCGGGACCTCCGACCTTCCTTATGGGACTGGCTCCTGGACTCGCTCTCCAGTACAAACTTTGGAAGTCCTCCGAAATCCTCGAGCCGTTTTCTGTTCCACACGGTCCTCGAACTCCTGATGGTAACTGGACTTGGACTACACGGTATGAACCGTCTCCGGAGGAGTCTTCCTTACTCTGGTCGAATCTTAGACTGACTTGCTGACGATTTACCTGAACGGTTATACTCTTTTCTGGCCCTAATCTTGGCGCCAAATCAACCGTTTTCCTTTGTTAAGGTTGCTTTAACAAAAGCAAGCACATTAATTTTAACTGCTTGCAAATCGAACTAATGGGAATCCGATTAGTGTCCCTTCGTTTGTGTGTGGTCAGCAGTTTCTGAGATCGGTTACCGCTTTGCCATAATGGGAATCCCTTTAGTGTCCCTCCGTTTGTGTGTGCTCAGCGGTTTCTGAGATCGGTTACCGCTCTGCCAGCGATTAGCGCACCTCCAGGTGCTAATAGTTTTGTTTACTGCTGTAACCACATTACAATATCAAAAACAGTAAGGTTCTGGATTCTTCTAATCGATGATGACTCAGACTGCTGTTAGGTACTGTGTGTGTGTCCTTTTGAACTGGGCCGTGAGAACTGCCAACTCCATTCTGTGTTCTCACAATGTGGCCACTTCAGGGGCCCTACCCGTATACTGTATTTCATGGATTTTTGCGAATCCTGCAGCTGCATTTTGCAGACCACACACAAGTCTGTCTCTAATGGTGTCCTTCAGCACCTCTTTGAAATGGCAGTGTTCCGCCAACCTTTTTAAAGCAGCAATAAACATCGTCACTGATTCCCCCTCCTTTGATTCCGTTTGTGAAATCTAAATCTCTCAGCAATAACCAGAGGTTTTGGTGAAAAATGTGCTCCAAGAATTTCCACTAGTTGCTTATATGTTTTACTTCCTGGCTTATCTGGCTGCACGAGGCTGCGAAGTAAATTGAAAGTCTTCGGCCCGATTACACTCAAAAAGGTAGGCACGACCTTTTCATTTGCCACCGCATTCGCCAATACAAAATAGTCAAAACGTTCCGTATATGCGCTCCATTGCTCCACATTTTCATCAAAATCACCGATGTTTCCTAATATAGTAGCCATCTCACATTTCAAATTACATTTTCTGTTTACTCACTGCACCCGTAACGTACGCAGATTCATCCGCTCCTCGTTGCCACTTGTTGTGTCGGTACCTTTCTACCTAGACACAATTTAGGACTCAGAACTCAGAGGTTCAAACATGAAGTGCTTTATTGGAAGGAGAAGAAGTTCTGGCAAGTTCCGAACAAAGAGAGCTAAACTTAACCGAGAGAAAACCCAACCATTTATCTCCTGTGACAGCGCCACCACAGGTGGGAGGAGAACACACAATAGAACACACAATACATAACACATTGAAAGTAACTTACCTGTTGAGGAATAATGTGGACCTTCCATTTAAGAGGGGAGGAAATGTTATGTATTGTGTGTTCTATTGTGTGTTCTCCTCCCACCTGTGGTGGCGCTGTCACAGGAGATAAATGGTTGGGTGTTCTCGGTTAAGTTTAGCTCTCTGTGTTCGGAACTTTCCAGAACTTCCTTTCCTTCCAATAAAGCACTTTATGTTTGAATCTCTGAGTTCTGAGTCCTAAATTGTGTCTAGATAGAAAGGTACCGACACAACATTACCCAACACAAATCTATCGACCTCAATCTTGATGATCACAGAGGGATTGACGAATTACTGTTGGGAAACCACAACACTTAAAACTGGGCAATTGTTTTAGGATCTATATAAAGCCTTGGGCAGAACAGCTGGCTCACTTACTTGGTTTTAGCACTTGCCACAGCGAGTGCCCCAGCAAATGTCACGGGCACCGGCTCAAATATGAAAATACTGTGACCCCAGAAAGTGGGCCTGGGGTTAGGGGCATAGGTTGGCAGATGCCATACCCCATCATGCTTCCGCCAGTTGCCTGAGGCCAGAGTAAATCCAGCCCCAGGGTGTGCAGGAATGATTTCATTTTGTTTTAAACAAGGGAAGCAGGTGCATGGGAACACTGTCACCTCCATGTTCTCCTCCAAGTCACGCACACTATCCTGACATGGACAGATATTGCCGTTCCTTCATGTCACTAGATCATAATCCTGGAAATTCCTACTCGGCAAGGCATCAGCTTTGGCTCAGTGGGTAGCACTCTCACCACTCAAATCAGAAGGTTGTTCGTTCAAGTTCCACTCCAGATACTTGAGCCTATAAACTAGGCTGACGCTTCAGTGCAATACTGAGGGAGTGCTGCACTGTCAGACGTGTCCTGGCCAATATTTATCCTTCAATCAACATCACTAAAAACACATTATCTGGCCATGATCTCATTAACATTTGTGGGAGCTTGCTGTGTGCAAATTGGCTGTCTCATTTCCTACATTCGAACAGTGACTACACTTCAAAAGCACTTCATTGGCTGTAAAGTGCTTTCGGGTGTTCTGAGGTTGTGATGGGCACTATATATATTCAAGTCTTTCTTTCTAACAGCACTGTGGGAGCGCCTTCACCACACGGACTGCAACGGTTCAAGAATAAGGCTCATCACCTTCTTAGGACATCTAGGGATGGCCAGCAAAGCCCACATCCTGAGGATGAATAATAATTTCAAAATTCCTACAGTTTAATATAGCAATATGTAGAATATAGCAATTGCCTCCTTCTGTGTGGTAATAGGTCAATGGGTCTATGGACTGCCCCAAACATGTGTCTTTAAGGACCGTTACAACCAGCCGAGACTAGGCTGAAGTCCAACTTAGGTTTGACAATTGAAAGACAGTGTGCCAACTCACTGTGCCAACCAATTCTCATGGGCTTCTTAATTATTGAAGTGAATGAAGATCAAGATGAAATGGATTATAACAAGTAATTATCTTGAAATTCTCTACAGGGCATTTCTTGCCCTCCGTAGTGAACTCCCAGCACATGGGTTTGGAGGAGCTGACTGAATGCACCTCACGTCACAAAGATTTACAGAATGTAACTGCTACATATAATGTCACCTGGGTCTAATTATGTAATATAAATAATGTCAACAAATAACTTAAGACCATGCGTGGCTGAATGAAGGTAATTTTACTTGACAATTTATCACACTTCCAAGGGAAGCCCTGCTGAAGTGGAGTTCAAGCAATCAACTTGACTATAACAGGGCCTCCCTGAAGTCAACAAGTCTCCCAGCCAATGTCTACTCCATGGCTCTTGCCTCCGAGTACTGGCAATGCCTACAGTGAGCAGGAGCACAGCAGGACTTCCTAATAGAAATAGTAGCACCTAGATCTGCCACTGTGGTTTTTTGAAAAGTTAAGGACTAACAAATATAATTGCATCGTTAGGCAAATTTGTCGGCATTGCTCCTCAAGATCTTGCAACAACTGGGAAGTTTCTAATCTTTTTCACCTGGTAGCTAGAGTTTAAATGGGAGCTGCTTTCCTTCACTGAGTTGCAAAATGACAAAGATGTAGTGTGGCCAATTTTAGCCTCTGTTACGCCCCATAAATGGGAGGCCACAGAGACCCGAATGCAGCAAAACAATGGGCAGAGATGAGTTCCGTCAGATCTCCTCTCATTTTATGCCTGATGTAAATTTCAGGTCAGGATGCCATTCAATGGTAGAAACACCACCAAAAATGGGTGGGAGCTGCATCATTTGGTGCAGGTAGGAATGTCTCGGAAATATCCACATCATTTTCCCGTCTCCTTGGAATTGTCAGAAGAGCAATACATACAGAGACTGTGGAGCACTAGGGAGACTGTATCAGTGTAGATACCAGCTGAACTTCAGCCAAACTCCAGAGAGGGCACAACATTGCACATTGCTGTAAAGGTCACTGCAGCCCTCAACTATCTTGCCTCAGGCTCCTTCTAGGCTGTCACAGAGGACATTGGCATTTGCCATTCCGCTGTCCCATACATACGTAACGCAGGTGTTTGATTCATTGTTTATTTGTACAGTCATTGGATACAGGTGGTGGATAGGTGCAGGTGTGTTGTCATCCAGAGAGACAGCAACATCACCTATGGCCATGCCATGCCAGTACCTGCCACTATCTTAATAGGCCTTAGAATCATAGAATGGTTACAGCACAGAAGGAGGCCATTCGGCCTGTCGAGCCCGTGCTGGCTCTCTGCAAGAGGACTTCAGCTAGTCCCACTCCCCCGCCCTTTCCCCGTAGCCCTGCAAATTTCTTTCCTTCAGGTACTTATCCAACTCCCTTTTCAAAGCCATGATTGAATCTGCCTCCACCACCCTTTAAGGCAGTGCATTCCAGATCTTAACCACTCGCTGCGTAAAAAAGTTTTTCTTCATGTTGCCTTTGGTTCTTCTGCCAATCACCTTAAATCTGTGTCCACTGGTTCTCGACCCTTCCGCCAATGGGAACAGTTTCTCTCTGTCTACTCTGTCTAGACCCCTCATAATTTTGAACACCTCTATCAAATCTCCTCTCTACCTTCTCTGCTCTAAGGAGAACAACCCCAGCTTCTCCATTTGCTGAAGTCCCACATCCCTGGAACCATTCTTGTAAATCTTTTCTGCACCCTCTCTAAGGCCTTCACATCCTTCCTAAAGTGCGGTGCCCAGAATTGGACACAATTCTCCAGTTGAGGCCGAACCAGTGTTTTATAAAGGTTCATCATAACTTCCTTGCTTTTGTACTCTATGCCTCTATTTATGAAGCCCAGGATCCTGTATGATTTTTTAACCGCTTTCTCAACCTGCCCTGCCACCTTCAATGATTTGTGCACATATACCCCCAGGTCTCTCTGTTCATGCACCCCCTTTAGAATTGTACCCTTTAGTTTATATTACCTCTCCTCGTTTTTCCGACCAAAATGTATCACTTTGCACTTTTCTGCATTAAATTTCATCTGCCACGTGTCCACCCATTCCACCAACCAGTCTATGTCCTTTTGAAGTCTATCACTATCCTCCTCACTGTTCACTATACTCCAAGTTTTGTTTCATCTGCAAATTTTGAAATTGTGCCCTGTACACCCAAGTCCAAGTCATTAATATATATCAAGAAAGCAGTGGTCCTAGTACTGGCCCCTGGGGAACACCACTGTGTACCTTCCTCCAGTCAGATAAACACCCGTTCACCACTACTCTCTTGTTTCCTGTCACTTTGCCAATTTCATATCCATGCTGCCACTGTCCCTTTCATTCCATGGGCTTCAACTTTGCTAGCAAGCCTATTATGTGGCACTTTATCAAACACCTTTTGGAAGTCCATGTACACCACGTCAACCACATTGCCCTCAACAACCCTCTCTGTTACCTCATCAAAAAGCTCAATCAAGTTAGTTCAACACGGTTTGCCTTTAACAAAACTGTGCTGGTTTTCCTTAATTAATCCACACTTGTCCAAGTGACTGTTAATTTTGTCCCTGATTACTGTTTCTAAAAGTTTCCCCACTAGCGAGGTTAGACTGACTGGCCTGTAGTTGCTGGGTTTATCCTTACACCCTTTTTTGAACAAGGGTGTAACATTTGCAGTTCTCCAGTCCTCTGGCACCACCCCCGTATCCTAGGAGGATTGGAAGATTATGGCCAGTACCTCCGCGATTTCCACTTTTACTTCCCTCAGCATCCTAGGAGGTATCCCATCCGGTCCTGGTGATTTATTTACTTTAAGTACAGCCAGCTTTTCTACTACCTCCAATTTATCAATTTTTAACCCATCTAGTATCTCAACAACCTCCTCTTTCACTGTGACTTTGACAGCATCTTCTTTCTTGGTAAAGACAGATACAAAGTACTCATTTAGTGCCTCAGTCATGCCCTCTGCCTCCATGTGAAGAGCTCCATTTTGGTCCCTAATCAGCCCCACCCCTCCTCTTACCACTCATTTACTATTTATATGTCTATAGAAGACTTTTGGATTCTGTAAAGTCTGTGGGTTGTATAGCGAAGTAATACACAGGCTACAAGAGTAACTTTAACAGGACTTTACTATTCGAAGGTCAGGGCGAATCTGCCCAATAAATTCTGCCACAGCACTTATATACCGGTGTGGTCACCGTCGGTATTACAGTATACAGCAGCCAGGATAAAGTAGTGCCACACCTAAAATAGTTCTCTTAAAGGTGGACGGTTACATAAAATAGTTCTCTTAAAGGTAGAATGGTTACATACACTACAATCCTCCTTTTTTAGCTTACAACATACTTATTCTCCATTAAACATACATGTATTCAACTTCATGTAAAACAATTCACAGATATAGTCTCTGTGGAAAACAGCTCACAGATTTAGTCTCTGTGGAGGCGTCTCCTGTGCTTCTTAACTCAGTCCGGACAACGCCTCCGTGGTGTAGCAGTTCCCGGTGGTGTAGTCGGTTCACGTTGCTGGAGTGACTCATCCAATAGTCCTTCCCTAAACTTAACAGCTTGAACTTCCGTCACTTCTGAACCAGCATTGCTGACTTTTAAAAACCACTGGATTCCTTGGGAAGTTTTTCTACTTCCAACTGATTTGGCTCCATTTGGAGGGAGCACGTGCGTGGTCTGGTAGAGGTGATAATGGTTCAGATGGTCATTATTTTCTGCTTCGTCTTTTCCTTTTCTGCTTCTTGGAGACTCTCTGGGCTCCACTGTCAGCTGCCAGCTGCCTGCACAGTTCCTCCCGTAGTAGCGCCACCATCTCCCGATGTTCCTTAGACTTTTTGTGATTCATCAAGGTTTCTGCACTTTGGGAGTTTTCATCACAAGCTGGGCAGAACAGGTCCTCGTAATATTCGGTGTCGCTCAACAGGTCATGGTCATATTCGGTGTCGTCCTGAGCTAAGCCAGCGGGAGGGTCTTCTATTTCCTCCCTACCCAGCTGGATGTTAGCCAACTTTTGTTCCAAATCCTGACATCTTTCCTGAAGAGACTTCTTCATGTGTTCAGCTTCATCCCGCTTTTCCTGGGCTTCCTGCAAGTCTTTTACTAATGACATCATTTGTGATTTCAATACTTCAACTTCATTCAGAGATTGATTGATCGGACTATTCAATCCCTCTACTGAAGTAGCTGTTTCCGTATTCTGTTGTTCTGCATTGGCGTGAGGCAGCGTACTTTCGGCATCCAAGAGCGGCTCCGCTGCAGTCTTCTCAGTCTGCGTTGCCACCTCAGCTATTTCAATAACTTTTGAGAGTTCCGAACCCCTTTTCTTTGAAGATTGAGGCTCGTGTTCAAGTTTTTCCCATTTCGGGGTCTTGTCCCTCAGCATATGAAGAAGTTGGCTGACTGTTAACTCTTCAGCCATCATCCGTTTCCCATTAGCTGCAGGGCTGTTTACAAACTTGCCCTGGGGCTCCTTTGCTGTTTCTACTTTGCCATCATCCGCAGCCTCCACCATTCGGATTCCCACAAATGAATCGTCCGGTGATGCTGCACCCAACTTCAGTAGGAGCTCGGAAGTCATGTCGACCAACTCAGCCTTTTCTGCCTGCAACCTGCTAACAAGTGCCTTCAGTTGCTGCACATCTTGTTCCACCAGATTAGAGCACGCCCCTTCAGAAACCGAATCAGCTTTGATTCGTTTGGCCTCCTCTCGCAGACGGTTTGTGTGCTCCTGCTCCCTTTTCTCCCTCAGCTGCTTCTGTTGTCTTTCCAGATTCTCCCATTCGGTGTCATAGAACTTTTTCATTGCTTTCATCTCTTGTTCGAGACGGCAACTCAATTGCTCTAATTGCTGTCGTAATTTGAAATAAGTTTGAGTTCGAGCTTGGTGTTCCTCAGTAATGTATATGTCTGTAACTTGAACAGACTCAGAATTCTCTGTCAAGCTATGTTGTTGTTGTTCAGAGGAATTCTGTTCTGAAACTTTGTTCTCCTCTGGAGCATAAGCCTTTATGCCCACATTCGTTCTACCAACCTTAGTCAGCAAGTTCATTTTAGACTTGTCTTTCATGCTTGGGCTGGTCTTATCGTCATCCGTTTCAGAGTCTGAGCTGATTGTCTGCCCCGAGTCCTCACTCGTTATTGCTTTGAGGTAGTGCCATTCCATGTCTATTTTCTTGATCCACTCCCGTCCTAGAAGTGGTGGTCCTCCCTCAGGTAGTACGTATAAGTCCATTCTGGGGTGTTCTTTGCCCCTGTCTCTCACCTTGACTCTTATCTTTCCCATGGGGTATACTTTATGCCCCATGTATGTCTGCAATACGAACTTGGTATCTCTCAAGGGTATATGTGAGAATAGCCGGTTGTAATCCCTTCGATTTATGACTGATAGGGCTGATCCAGTGTCCAACTCCATTTTCACTTGGACTCCGGCTATTTTTAGCTTGACCCAGATAGTTTGTAGGTCAGCTTTCTTACTCACATTGTGAATTCTCAGACTACCCAGTTCCTGGCCGTTTGGGTCTGAATCCGAATTCTGTTCGTCTGAACTCTTCTCAGCCACCTTGTGTACTTTGTTGTACTTTCCCTGTGATGGCTTTTTTTGGTTGTTGGTCTTCTTTCCTGACCGGCATACTTTAGCTATGTGACCCAGTTTGCCACATTTTCTACATTCCTGGTTTTTAAACCAGCATTGGTTCTGGTCGTGTGTTGTCTTCCCACAACGATAACATTTCGTTGTACCCGAAGTAATTTGATCCACACTGAGTACCGCTGCCTTTAGCTGCATTTCCGCAGTTCCTTTCGCTGCGGCTTCGTGCGATGCTGCAATAAGGACAGCCCTCTCAAGTGTAAGGTCGTTCTCTTCGAGTAGTCGCTTTTGCGTTCCTTCCTTCGACAACCCGCACACGAACTTGTCTCGCAATGCTTCTGTCAGATTTCCTCCAAACTGGCAGTATTTCGCTAGTCTACGCAGTTCGACCAAGTATTCTGCGTTGCTTTCCTCTTTCCGTTGCGTTCTCGCATAAAATTTGAATCGTTCCGCCAACATCAGCGGTGTGGGGTTCAAGTGATCCTTCAGAACAGCAACAATATTATCGAAAGTCTGATCCACCGGTTTAGCTGGTGATAGAAGATGCTTCAATAACCCGTATGTCTTCGCGCCCATCGAGTTTAGCAAGGTTATAGCTTTATCATCATCTTCTATTTTATTGGCCTCACAATATATCTCGATACGTTCTACGTACGTGGCCCAATCTTCCACCTCGGCATCGAAGTTGTTGATGTTACCATGCTTAGGCATCTTCACTATCTCTCACTATCTTTCTGCGAAACAACAGGATTTCTCTTTAACTTTTTAACTTTTTCTTTTTTTTTTCCAAAAATGGCGGTTTCCCGCGCTTGTCTTCTTCCCCGCCTACTGGCAAAATGGCGGTTTCCCGCGCTTGTCTTCTTCCTCTGGTGGGAGGGGTAAGCTTTGCCCTCGGGCGACGACCGCTGGTTTACGGGGTTTGTAGCCTGTGCGCCGGCTTCAGTTTATTCTGAAGCGCGCGCTAGAAAAGCCGATCGCGTTCCTTGTTCCCCCCCCCACTTCTTCTTTTCGGCAGGGCAACCGGCGCTGGGGACAACCAGTTGGCATCAGACAGATCCAGCTCCTGGTCCTTCATGGCAGCTGCTGCAAGCCGCTGGCCGGAACCTCGCTCGGTCTCTCTCTCGGGCTCTGTCTCTCCCGCTCGCGCGTCTCTCGCTCGCTCTCTCTCGGGCTCTGTCTCTCCCGCTCGCGCGGCTCTCCCTCAGTGGCTTTAAACGCCTCTCCCAGACCTCCTGCAGTCCGGTCCTTTCCTCCCCGGCTGCGGCTGATTCTTCACGGGTTATTTAGTTATTTATTTATTTATTGCCTCCGCGCCTTATGATCCCGGTCGCAGCGCCTCGCGGCCTCGGTAGGTGCCCGGCCTTTTTCGCTCCAATCGCGCCTCCCAGCCCTCTCGCAGTCCGGTGCTTTCCTCCCCGGCTGCGGCTGAGTTCTCCGCGGTTTATTTATTTTTATCTCTTCCCGCGCCTTACGATCCGGTCGCAGCGCTTCGTGGCCTCAGTTACTGTCTGGCCTTTTTCACCCCAATCGCGCCTCCCAGCTTCTCGCAGTCCGGTGCTTTCCTCCCCGGCTGTGGCTGAGGCCTCCGTGGCTTATTTATGTTTATATCTTCCCACGCCTTATGATCCCGGTCGCAGCGCCTCGTGGTCGCGGTATTTGTCCGGCCTTTTTCGCCGTCGCGGTCTAGTCGTCTCACGACGCTCCCCAGCCCGCTTGTACCGCGGCTTCTGCTCCACGCTGCCCCAGTCTCAGCACCTCTGGGCCCGACTTCTGTCCGGCTCCTTTCCCCCTCGACCGTGGTCGAGTGCACCGCCCTTATCCTTCGTTTATTTGTTTCTATTTTCCCTTTACTCACAGTCACCGTGGCCGACTTGCTTCTCGTGCTAATTGGCTCACTCCCCACCGTGGCAGAAGGGACAATCAGTGCCTGTTGCTGATGGAAGGCGTCTTGTTTGAAGTCTTCCTTCCTTCTTGCTCTGCAGCTTCGAGTTTTCTCTCAGCAAAACGACGAGGGCGGTTGCCTCTTCTCGACGCTCGTTAACTGTTTCAGAAGTATTGTTGCCGCAGGGTACGATCGAACTCGTCGCCACTGTAAAGTCTGTGGGTTGTATAGCGAAGTAATACACAGACTACAAGAGTAACTTTAACAGGACTTTACTATTCGAAGGTCAGGGCGAATCTGCCCAATAAATTCTGCCACAGCACTTATATACCGGTGTGGTCACCGTCAGTATTACAGTATACAGCAGCCAGGATAAAGTAGTGCCACACCTAAAATAGTTCTCTTAAAGGTGGACGGTTACATAAAATAGTTCTCTTAAAGGTAGAACGGTTACATACACTACAGATTCCCTTTTATGTTAGCTGCCAAATCCTTTCTCGCACTCTCTCTTTGCCCCATTTATTTCCTTTTTCACTTCCCCACTGAACTTTCTATATTCAGCCTGGTCCTCACTTGTATTCTCAACATGACATCTGTCATACGTCCCCCTTTTCTGCTTCATCTTACTCTATCTCTTTTGTCATCCAGGGAGCTCTGACTTTGGTTGCCCTACCTTTCCACCTCGTGTAATGTACCTCGACTTTACCCGAACCATCTCCTCTTTAAACGATAGCAAAATACTGCAGATACTGGAAATCCGAAATAACAACAGAAAATGCTGGAAAAACTCAGCAGGCCAAGCAACATCCGTGGAGAGAAAATAGAGTCAACGTTTCGGGTGAAAACCCTTTGTCAAGACTAAGGAAGCACAGGAAATGAAATAGATTAAGAGGCCAGGCTGGAAGAGAATAAAAAAGAAGTGAAGAGACATTAAGATGTATTCAAAACGAGACGAGATGGTGATAGGACTAGTGGAGACAAAAGACGGCTCTAGATTAGGTGTGAAACGCACTGGCAGAATGGGAGACAGCTGCCATGTGGGAGAGAGAAAAAAAAAGAAAGGGGGGGGGGAAAGGCCAAAACAAAGGTGTGGATAAAAAATATCAGTAAAAATGTAATAGGGGCCGAGGTTATGATCTGAAAATGTTGAACTCGATATTGAGTCTGGAAGGCTGTAAAGTGCATAATCGGAAGATGAGGTGCTGTTTCTCGAGTTTACGGTGAGCTTCCGTGGAACAATGCAAGAGGCCGAGGATGGTGAGGTCCGAGTGGGAATGGGGCGGTGTGGTGATTATTCTTGTTTTATAAGAAGCATTGTAATTGGTTGCCTGTTTTCCTGCCTTGAGATATATGCTGTAAACTTATTGGTTAGTTGATTCCATGTGACCTGTGGTGGCCATCTTAAATTCAGTTTTCTACAGCTTGGTTGAGACTGGGTGCTCAACATGTACTTGCTGGTTTTTTAAGGTTAATAAAGCCTAGCTTTTGAAAGGCAATCTACTCTTTATCTCAATTTATTAACCTTTTGCTGTAATGGAACGATATCTTCGACCGGAACGATTTAATGCTGACCCTAATTCTGCAGGAGTGGATGATCAATGGAAACATTGGTATCGTACATTTAAAAACTTTTTGGGTGTGTTGGATCAGCAATCTCTAAATAAGTTGGACATACTAATCAACTACATTGCTCCGGATGTGTATAAGTATATTTTGGACTGTGAAACTTATGAATTGGCTATTGCTACGTTGGAAAAAAAATTTGTTAAACCCAAAAATGAGGTATTTGCACGTCACCTTTTATCTGCCCGTAGGCAGCAGGTGGGAGAATCCTTGGATGCTTATTTACAAGCATTCCGGCGCCTTGGTGCTAACTGTAATTATAAGGCCGTGTCTGCAGAAGAACATAGGGAAGAATCGGTATGGGATGCATTTATTAATGGATTACTGTCTAGATCAATTCATCAGCGGTTATTAGAAAATAAGATCTTGGATCTTAAGAGTGCTTTTGAGCAAGCCTCTACATTGGATTTGGCTCAGAGAAGTTCGGATTCTTATGCTCTTTTTGATCGGCCTGCGACCGTGGTTTCGGCAGTTCCGGATGAAAGGGAGTTACGTGGATTTAATAGGAGTGGTTTACCAGATTCCGAAACAGTTTCTACTTCAGCAGCTGTTGCCTCTAGGATTCAGAAGTGTTATTTTTGCGGGAACGCCCGGCACCCCCGTCTGAAGTGCCCTGCCCGGGAGGCTGTGTGTAGTAAATGCGGCAAGGGAGGTCATTACGCACGTGTTTGCAAATCGGTTGCCTCCTCTGCGACCATTCAGCCTTTAGATAGGGCGTTTATTGCATCAGTTTCTGCCGCCTTTTCCCATGGCCTAAACAAAGCTATAGTTATGGCCCAAGTTAATGGGTTAGAAGTGAAGGCCCTTATAGATACGGGCAGTACTGAGAGCTTTATAAGTCTTCAGTTTGTCATAGAGTCATAGAGTCATAGAGTTTTACAGCACAGAAAGAGGCCCTTCGGCCCATTGTGTCTGCCCCACCCATCCATCCCTGTCCAGTCTAATCCCATTTTCCAGCATTTGGTCCATAGCCTTGTATGCAATGGCATTTCAAGTGCTCATCCAAATGCTTCTTGAATGTTGTGAGGGTTCCTGCCTCTACCACCCTTTCAGGCAGTGAGTTCCAGATTCCAAGTGAAAAAGTTCCTCCTCAAATCCCCTCTAAATCTCCTGCCCCTTACCCTGAATCTATGCCCCCTTGTTCTTGACCCCCCTACTAAGGGGAAAAGTTCCTCTTTATCTACCCTATCTATGCCCCTCATCATTTTGTACACCTCAATCAGGTCCCCCCTCAGCCTTCTTTGCTCCAAGGAAAACAACCCCAGCCTGTTTAGTCTTTCTTCATAGCTGAGGTGCTCCATCCCAGGTAACATCCTGGTGAATCTTCTCTGCACCCTCTCCAAAGCAATCACATCCTTCCTATAGTGAGGCGACCAGAACTGCACACAGTACTCCAGCTGTGGCCTCACCAGCGTTTTGTACAGCTCCATCATAACCTCCCTGCTCTTATATTCTATGCCTCGGCTAATGAAGGCAAGTATCCCATATGCCTTTCCAACCACCTTATCTACCTGTTCCGCTGCCTTCAGGGATCTATGTACATGTACACCAAGGTCCCTCTGACCCTCTGTACTTCCTAGGGCCCTACCACTCATTGTGTATTCCCTTGCCTTATTTGTCCGTCCAAAATGCATCACCTCGCACTTTTCAGGGTTAAATTCCATTTGCCACTTTTCCGCCCATTTGACCAACCCGTTTATATCGTCCTGTAGCCTGAGGCTTTCCTCCTCGCAATTTACCACCCCGCCAATTTTCGTGTCATCTGCGAACTTACTGATCATACCTTTTACATTCTCATCCAAATCATTTATGTAGATCACAAACAACAAGGGACCCAGCACCGATCCCTGAGGTACCCCACTGGACACAGGCTTCCAGTCACAAAAGCAAACTTCGACCATCACCCTCTGCCTCCTGCCACTCAGCCAGTTTAGGATCCAACGCGCCAAGGCACCCTGGATCCCATGGGCTCTCACCTTCTTGACCAGTCTCCTATGCGGGACTTTGTCAAAAGCTTTACTGAAGTCCATGTAAACCACATCCACAGCATTTCCCTCATCCACCCCCATAGTCACCCCCTCAAAAAATTCAATCAGATTTGTCAGACATGATTTACCCTTGACAAAGCCATGCTGACTATCCCCGATTAATCCTTGCCTCTCCAAGTGGAGACTAATTTTGTCCCTCAGAATTTTTTCCAATAATTTCCCTACCACAGATGTTAGGCTCACTGGCCTGTAATTCCCTGGTTTATCCCTGCTACCCTTCTTGTATAATGGTACTACATTAGCTGTTCTCCAGTCCTCTGGTACATCCCCTGTGGCCAGAGATGATCTGAAAATTTGTGTCAGAGCCCCTGCAATCTCCTCCTTTGCCTCCCACAGCAGCCTGGGATACATCTCGCCCGGGCCTGGGGATTTATCCACTTTTTGGCCTGCTAAAACCGCTAACACCTCCTCCCTCTCGATGCTAATATGTTCAAGTATGTCACAGTCCCCTTGCCCGATTTCTATGTCTGCATCGTCTCTCTCCATAGTGAACACAGATGCAAAAAATTCATTTAAAACCCCACCTACATCATCTGGCTCTACACACAGATTGCCACTTTGGTCCCTAATGGGCCCTACCCTTTCCCTGGTTATCCTCTTGCCCTTAATATACTTATAAAACATCTTAGGATTTTCCTTTATTTTGCTCGCCAGTGTTATTTCATGGCCCCTCCTCTCCCTCCTAATTTCTTTTTTAAGTATGCCCCTGCACTTTTTATACTCCTCTAGGGCTTCTTCCGTCTTTAGTCTTTTGTAACTGCCAAAAGCCCCCCTTTTATTTCTAATGCATTTTTGTATATCCCTTGTCATCCAAGGTTCCCTATGCTTGTTGGTCCCCCCCTTGACCTTTACAGGAACATGTTGGCGTTGTACTCTCTCTATTTCCCTTCTGAAAGTCTCCCACTGTATTGATGTGGATTTTCCTATAAGTAGCTGCTCCCATTCCACTTTGGCCAGATCCTGCCTTATCATATTAAAATCGGCCTTCCCCCAATTTAGAACCCTTATTTCCGGGCCGTCTCTGTCTTTTTCCATGACCACCTTAAATCTCACCGAATTATGGTCACTGTCGCCAAAATGCTCTCCTACTGATACTTCCACCACTTGCCCGGCTACATTCCCCAGAATTAGGTCCAGTATCGCCCCCTCTCTTGTAGGACTTTCTACATGTTGGCTCAAAAAGCTCTCCTGGGTGCACTTTAAGAATTCTGCACCCTCTAAACCTTTCACACTCTGACTATCCCAATTAATATTGGGGAAGTTGAAATCCCCCACTATTATTACCCTATTATTTTCGCACTTTTCTGAGATTTGCCTACATATCTGTTCCTCTATCTCCCCCTGACTGTTTGGGGGCCTATAGTACACTCCCAGCAAAGTGCTTGCCCCCTTTTTGTTTTTAAGTTCTACCCATATGGCCTCATTAGAGGAACCCGCTAATATATCATCCCTCCTTACAGCAGTAATTGACTCCTTAATTAATATTGCAACACCCCCTCCCCTTTTACACCCCCCTCTGTCTCGCCTGAAGATTCTATACCCCGGAATATTGAGCTGCCAGTCCTGACCCTCCCTCAACCATGTCTCCGTGATAGCAACAATATCGTACTCCCATGTGTTCAACAACAACTTCAGTTCATCCACCTTATTTGCAAGACTCCTTGCATTAAAATAAATGCCTTCCAGCCCTGCCATATTCCCTTTTGCCTTCACATATTTGCTCTGCCTTGTTTTTTTCTCTGTATTTGGCTGTAAATCACCCCCTGCTATAGCTCCACTCTGTACCCCATCCCCCTGCCAAGTTAGTTTAAACCCCCCCCAGCAGCGATAGCAAACCTCCCCGCAAGGATATTGGTTCCCCTCTGGTTCAGGTGTAAACCGTCCGACTTGTACAAGTCCCACCTTTCCCAGAAGCAGACACAGTGATCCAGGAAACTAAAGCCCTCCCCCCTGCACCATCCCTTTAGCCACGCATTCATCTGTTCTATCTTCCCATTCCTATACTCACTTGCACGTGGCACCGGGAGTAATCCAGAGATTACAACCCTTGAGGTCCTGCTCTTTAATCCTTCACCTAGCTCCCTAAATTCTTGCTGCAGGACCTCATCCCTCTTTTTACCTATGTCGTTGGTACCAATGTGGACCACGACCTCTGGCTGTTCACCCTCCCCCTCCAGAATGCCCTGCAGCCGCTCAGTGATATCCTTGACCCTGGCACCAGGGAGGCAACAAACCATCCTGGATTCACGTCTACGGCCACAGAAACGCCTATCTGTTCCCCTTACTATAGAATCCCCTACCACTATTGCTCTCCCACTCTTTTTCCCCCCTTCCTGGGCAGCAGGATTACCCCCAGTGCCAGGAAGTTGGCTGCTGCTGCCTTCCCCTGGTGAGTCATCCCCCTCAACAGTATCCAAAGCGGCATACCTGTTTGAGAGGGGAATGGTCACAGGGGTCTCCTGCACTACCTGCCTGCTTCTATTGCTCCTCCTGGTGGTCACCCATTTCCTATCTTCCTGTGCAGCCCTTCCCTGCGGTGTGACCAACTCACTAAAAGTGTTATCCACGAACCTCTCAGCATCGTGAATGCTCAACAACCCATCCACCCGCAGCTCCAGCGCCTCAATGCGGTTTGCTATTAGCTGCAAATGGATGCATCTCTGGCACACATGGTCATCAGGGGCACCGGGGTCCCTGAATTCCCACATAGAGCAAGAGGAGCATATCACGGGGCTGTGCTCACCTGGCATGACCTTCCCTTTACTTAATTTAAATTAATTTACTATCACCAATTAAAAATATCTCTAAGGCGCTTGTATAGTCTACCAACAGTCCCTGCTACACCAGAAAAGACCCTAGTAACTATAAACTACAGAGTTTAAGTTTAAAAAAGAGAAATACTCACCAACCATTCACTTACCTGCTCCCTGGTAACTTGACACTCTGATTACTTTTTACCTCTCTCCTCTGCTGTTGATTTGGTATGCCTCGGTCTTCGCGCCGGTTTTTATACCGGGCTCACCTCCTCTCTGCTGCTGCTGCTCCCTGGAACTGGTCGGGCCTCGGTCTTCGCGCCGGTTTTTATACCGGGCTCACCTCCTCTCTGCTGCCGCTGCTCCCTGGAACTGGTCGGGCCTCGGTCTTCGCGTCGGTTTTTATACCGGGCTCACCTCCTCTCTGCTGCCGCTGCTCCCTGGAACTGGTCGGGCCTCGGTCTTCGCGCCGGTTTTTATACCGGGCTCACCTCCTCTCTGCTGCCGCTGCTCCCTGGAACTGGTCGGGCCTCGGTCTTCGCGCCGGTTTTTATACCGGGCTCACCTCCTCTCTGCTGCTGCTGCTCCCTGGAACTGGTCGGACCTCGGTCTTCGCATCGGTTTTTATACCGGGCTCACCTCCTCTCTGCTGCCGCTGCTCCCTGGAACTGGTCGGGCCTCGGTCTTCGCGCCGGTTTTTATACCGGGCTCACCTCCTCTCTGCTGCCGCTGCTCCCTGGAACTGGGGGAGAAGCGTTTGAAAATTTCACCTGTTTCCTATCAGGTGTGTATGGCTCAGACGACTCTCACCTCACAAGTAGCTGGTTGTTGCCTTGTGAAATTAATTCTCCTAGGTAATACGTATACTGATATACGCCTATCCGTTCTGCCTAATCTCTGTGCGGACATTTTGATTGGTCATGATGTGCTTCAATTACATGAGTCCCTCAGTCTTTCTTTCGGAGGAACCAAGCCACCTTTGTCTATTTGTGGATTAACTTCTTTATTCATTTCTCCATTATCACTTTTTTCCAATTTGATGCCGGACTGTAAGCCAATTGCTACCAAGTCAAGAAGGTATAGCAGTCAGGATAAAGAATTTATTAATTCTGAAGTTCAACGTCTTTTATCGGAAGGAATCATTGAACCTAGTTTTTCGCCGTGGCGGGCACAGGTAGTTGTCACCACTAATGAGAGACATAAGAAGTGAATGGTGATAGACTACTCTCAAACTATTAACAGGTATACTCAATTAGATGCGTACCCCCTGCCTAAGATTGATGAGCTTATCAATAAAGTATCTCAATATAAGGTTTTTAGCACTATTGACCTAAAGAGTGCTTATCATCAGATTCCTATCGCTAAGAGGGACAAACCATATACGGCCTTTGAAGCTGGCGGAAAGCTGTACCAGTTTTGCCGAGTACCATTCGGTGTTACTAACGGTGTCGCCTGTTTTCAACGGGCAATGGATGCTTTTATAAGTGATAACTCTCTCTCTGACACCTTCTCATATTTAGATGACATCACGGTGTGTGGCAAATCAAGGGTGGAGCACGATTTTAATCTAGAAAGATTCCTTCAAGTTGCGGAAAAAGTTGGCTTAACTTTCAATAAAGAGAAGTGTATCTTTTCAACCACCGAGGTAAATTTACTGGGGTATATTATCTCGGGAAACAAGATTTAACCAGATCCAGAACGGCTGCGACCACTGATTGATTTACCTTGCCCTACTAATTCTAAGGCCTTGCAACGAGTTGTTGGACTGTTTTCTTATTATTCTAATTGGATTGCAAACTTCTCGCAGAAGATCCGGCCCCTTATTCGGGTTACGACATATCCTCTATCATGGGAGGCCAGGATGTGTTTTGATAATCTTAAAAAGGATATCCTTGGAGCAGTTGTGCATTCTATTGATGAGCAGGTTCCCTTTGTGATTGAGACGGATGCTTCCGATTTTGCAATTGGGGCTACCCTGAACCAAAATGGAAGACCTGTGGCCTTTTTCTCACGTACTCTGAGCAATAGTGAGCAGAGACATTCATCAATAGAGAAAGAGGCGTACGCAATAGTAGAAGCACTGCGTAAATGGAGACATTATTTATCTGGGCGACATTTTACGTCAGCAACTGACCAAAAATCTGTGTCCTTCATGTTTGATGTCAAACATTTTGGAAAGATTAAGAATGATAAAATAATGAGGTGGAGGATCGAGTTGGCATGCTACCATTTTGATATAGTCTATCGTCCGGGGAAGGATAATGTTGCCGCTAATGCGCTGTCGAGGGCTTATTGTTCTGTGCTTCACGGAGATATGCTTATTAATCTTCATAATGCTTTGTGCCATCCTGGTGTTACGAGGATGATACACTTCGTACGCAGTAAGAATTTGCCCTTTTCAGTTGAAGACGTCAAGCGGATGACTTCGTCATGCTCTGTCTACGCCCGGTGTAAACCAAATTTCTTTAAGCCTCAACGAGCTCATCTTATAAAGGCTACTTCTCCCTTTGAACGCCTGAGTGTTGATTTTAAGGGGCCTCTTCCTTCAACGACTCAGAATCGATATATATTTACTGTTGTGGATGAGTTTTCAATGTTCCCTTTTGCTTTTCCTTGTGCAGATGTATCAGCTGCTACAGTTATTAAATGTCTGACTCAACTTTTTGTCATCTTTGGGATGCCTGCGTATATCCATTCGGATCAGGGAAGTTCTTTTATGACTTCCCAGTTGAAGGAATACCTCCAGAGTCGGGGAATTTCTACTAGCAGAACTACCCCGTATAATCCCCAGGGTAATGGACAGTGCGAACGATACAATGGGGTGATCTGGAAGGCAGTTATGTTGGCTTTGACATCCCGGAACCTTAAGAATACACAGTGGGAAATGGTACTGCCTGATGCCCTGCATTCCATTAGATCATTGCTTTCAACGGCTACTAATGTGACCCCCCATGAAAGGCTCTTCAACTATCCGCGGAGATCCACTATGGGATATTCGGTACCTTCATGGCTTACTATGCAGGGACCTGTGCTGCTCCGATGCCATGTTAGACTGTCAAAGTATGATCCTTTAGTGGAGGAGGTGGAGCTATTGGAGGCAAATTCCCAATATGCTCACATTCGATTCCAAGATGGGAAAGAAAGTACGGTTTCAGTTAAAGACTTAGCTCCTTGTGGTGGCCAGCCCTCTCCTGAGGACATTAACAATAGCCATAATTCAGATAATGTTGATGTCATCACAGATACTATGAACATTTCCAATCCTATTGCAGACACTTACAATTCTCTTTGTCTGCCCCCGATGGATGTTCATGACCCTCCCAGTCTACCTTCTAATGGGACTTCCAATTCGGAAACTGTTAATAATCGGGATATTGATAGCCTCCCTGCAGAAGATATTTCTGTGTCTCCTGGTGTGGGAGGGCAAGGAACTCCACCAAGGCTAAGAAGGTTGACACGAACAAGATATCCGGTCGACCGATTAAAAATGGACTTTTAAAATAATTAATAATTTAATAGTAAAATTTTAAAATTGTTGAAGGCATTATATATGTATTGCTCTAGTCATAAATAACTAATTGTAAACTGTAAAGGCTACCTAGGTTGAAGTATATTTTAAAAGGAGGGGTGAATGTGGTGATTATTCTTGTTTTATAAGAAGCATTGTAATTCGTTGCCTGTTTTCCTGCCTTGAGATATATGCTGTAAACTTATTGGTTAGTTGATTCCATGTGACCTGTGGTGGCCATCTTAAATTCAGTTTTCTACAGCTTGGTTGAGACTGGGTGCTCCACATGTACTTGCTGGTTTTTTAAGGTTAATAAAGCCTAGCTTTTGAAAGGCAATCTACTCTTTATCTCAGGCGGTGAATTAAAATGACAAGCGACCAGAAGCTCAGGGTCAACCTTACGGACTGAACGGAGGTGTTCCGCAAAGCGGTCACCTAATCTGCATTTGGTCTCCCCAATATAGAGGAGACCGCATCATGAGCAGCGAATACAGTATACTAGATTGCAAGAAGTACAAGTAAATCGCTGTTTCACCTGGAAGGGGTGTTTGGGGCCCTGGACAGTGGGAAGGGGGGAGGTATAAGGGCAGGTGTTGCATCTCCTACGCTTGCACGGGAAGGTGCCGGGTGAAGGGGAAGGGGTGCTGGGGATGATAGAGGAGTGGACTCGGGTGTCTCGGAAGGAGCAGCCCCTACGGAATGCTGAAAGGGGAGGGGAGGGGAAGATGCGCTTGGTGGTGGGATCACTTTGGAGGTGGCGGAAATGGCGGAGGATGATCCCTTGAATGTGAAGGCTGGTGGGGTGAAAGGTGAGGACAAGGGGAACCCTATCGTGGTTCCGGGAGGGAGGGGCAGGGGTGAGGACAGAAGTGCGGGAGATAGAACAGACACGGTCGAGGGCCGTGTCAACCACGGTAGAGGGGAATCCTCGGTTGAGAAAAAAGGAAGACATGTCGGAAGCACTGGTGTGGAAGGTGGCATCGTCGGAGCAGATGCGGCGGAGATGGAGAAACTGGGAGAATGGAATAGAGTCCTTACAGGAAACAGGGTGGGAGGAAGTGTAGTCCAGGTAGCTGTGGGAGTCAGTGGGCTTGTAGTGAATGTTGGTCAATAACCTATCCCCAGAGATGGAGACGGAGAAGTTGAGGAAAAGAAGGGAAGAGTCAGAGATGGACCATGTGAAGGTGAGGGATGGGTGGAAATTGGAGGCAAAGTGAATGAAATTGTCTAGTTCTTTAAAGGCAGCCCATTGTTCGATTACAGTTTTGCCTGCCAATCTTTGATTCCAATTTACCCGGGCCAGATCCATTCTCAACCCACAGAAATTGGCCTTCCTCCAATTAAGTATTTTTACTCTAGATTGCCCCCTGTCCTTTTCCATAGCTAATCTAAACTTATGATACTATGATCACTGTTCCCTAAATGTTCCCCTAATGACACTTGCTCTACTTGACCCACCTCATTCCCAAGAACCAGGTACAACAATGCCTCCTTCCTCGTTGGGCCAGAAACGTACTGATCAAGAAAGCTCTCCTGAACACACTTCAGAAATTATTCCCCCTCTCTGCCCTTTAGACTATTACTATCCCAGTCTATATCAGGATAGTTGAAGTCCCCCATTATCACTACTCTATAGTTCTTGCTATAATTGTAATGTCCCTGCAAATTTGCTCCTGCATATCTTTCCCACTAGTTGGTGGTCTATAGAATACACCTAGTAGTGTAATGGCACCTCTATTGTTTCTTAACTCTGACCACATAGACTCTGTCCTTGACCCCTCCAGGACATCCTCTCTCTCTAGCAATGTAATACTTTCCTTAATCAATACTGCCATACCACCTCCTTTCTTTCCTTCCCTATCTTTCCTGAACACCTTATATCCAGGAATATTTAGTATCCAATCCTGCCCTTCTTTGAGCCAGGTCTCCGTTATCGCCACAACATCATATTCCCATGTGGCTATTTGCGCCTGCAGCTCACCAACCTTATTTACCCACTTCGTGCATTTACACACGTGCACTGTAAACCTATCTTAGACCTTCTTGTATTCTCTCTTAATCTGACCCCGCCAATACCATTCTATTTCTTACTCTAGTGCTATCTGTCCCTCCCAATCCTTAATGAATAGATTGATAAATGAATAGATTTGCACGAGAGGAGAGCCAGGGACAGCATTGCGGTCAGTCAAGTCCTTATCAATGGCTGCATCCATATGTTCTCCAAGCCTGTCCAAGAAGGAAGAAGCAGTGAAGCTCTAGACCTGGATAGCAGCAACAGAGCGAGCAACTTTCCCAAAGGACAACCAGCAAGAGCAGGAGGGTTTCTTTCCAAAGTGCAGGATTTCCCAGAGTCCAAGTCACTGCTGATTGCACATATGTAGTCCTACATGCTCCTATGCAAAGTGCAGTGTTTATTGACCACAAAAGCTTCCATTTGATCATGATCTATCTGCACAGGATCGTGTAGGCAAATGCCCACTTTCCTGACACCCCCACTATTTGACCCTGGCAAAAGAAGTGCCAGGTGGCTCCTTGGAAACTGGGGCTGCCTTTTGCAGCCCTGGCTTATGACACCTGTACAGCATCCATATATACCTGCTGAACCCAGGCAAAATGAGGTCCAGGCATCAATGAGAGCCACTATAGACATGATAAAGCAACGGTTCAGGTCTGAGGGCTTCCTACTGCACAACCTGGCCAAAGCATCACCCATCATTGTGGTTTTCTGTTTGCTGCACAACTGTGCTTTGCAACAAGGAATAAATGTACAGCACCCAGCGGAGGACCCTGAGCCTCTGTAGGATTCGCAAAATTGGACTTTATATTAATAAGGGTCAAATGGCAGAAGAGGCCGTGTTTTTAAAGGCTGTTTTAAAAGAAGCCCAGAAAAAGGGGCATACAAAATGGCCACCATACCATGTGACCAGCTTATTGGGACACTTTAAAATGGTTCCTGCGCAACCTCAGACAGATTTGTGGATTCAACCCACAGTAAGTTCTGGAAGCTGTTTCGGAGAGAACGAAACCAAACCCGCACGTATGCATATGGATTAAATGCAGATCTAGTCAAGATCGGCCTGGAGACAGAGGCCATCAAAATGTTGCCCCAGACAAAAGGGGACAACTTCATATTCATGAGAACAGCACCCAGGACTAGATAACGAGATCAGCAGGACATTAAAAACAATGGAGGTAATTCCAAACCAGAGATGGGCCTGTTACCAGCCGTTTAAGACATTTTAAAATATAATGGCTACCCCACTGTGCTCGCAGCCCGCCAAAAATAAAACAAAGACTAACCTGATTTTGGGCGGGAAGTGAAGCCTCTGGAAGAAAGGTATATCTGGAAGACTTTTTCGGCGATTACACAGCAGCAAGCTCTCGGGACAGTCAGAAAACGCCGTGTTGGAGAGCTGGAAACACGCAGCTTGAATCCGGACACCCAGAAGAAGGAGCAGTCAATCGCAGGAGGAAGAAGAAAGCCAACATCGAGAAGGCCGTCTCGAAACCGACGTTCCGCCCCGGGAAAGCACATCGGGAGATCATCGACCGTGCCCGGGCCGTTGACGGAACGAGAGGCCATCGACCCAACTTGGGAGAAGAGAAAAAAATAAAGTTCCCAAGCGAAGAAACCTTCCAGCCACCCCGGCTCGGGAGAAGAGAGAAAAGGAACCTGAAGAAGTGATGGGAGCCAGCCCAAAGCTCCTTTAACCAGGGTCGAGCCGACGATCCTCGACCCCGCCGACATCCAGGCCCGCCGGTGTCCAGCCGCCCCCGACCCCCACCTCAGGAGAGAGGTGTGGCGCAGCTCGCAGGGGCACCACGATCCACGTGGAGACGAGACGCCTGAAAGGACCAAACACAGACTCGATTTCAAAACCTTGCACTTCCTCGTGGGATTGGTGAGCATGTTTCTGGCCCTTCACAATCAGATCTAGATAGGTTTAATAAGGGGGTGGATTTAAGGGTACAATTAACATGAGTTGTTGTCCCTCGATGTTCCGTGTGTTTCCTTATTTAATGATGATCTTTGTAGAGCATAAGATGCCTGTATTTGCTTTAGTTAGTACTGTGTCGTTATGATTTGTTTGTGTGTTTTTCCCTCCCATGTACTCCCTCATCTGCTTGCATTTGATTTGATATTTTTCCTTATGCAATAAAGTTTCATTTTGTTTCATCAAACTTGGTCTACAAGAGTTTTCTCTACATTGTAGTTCCTGCCCCAAAGTCCAGTGTATAGAATCTAAGGGGCGAGTGGGTCGAACCACTCAAGGTTTACTGTGCAAGAGAGAGAGGCCTCTAGAGAGAGAAACCTCAGGGAAACCTCTCGAGAAAAACCCCTTACAGAAAATGGTGACCGCGGCAGGACTCTGGCAGCAGGATTGCAATGTAGTAGATCCAAGTTTGAATGGTCGAAATGCAATGGATGAGAGGATAGCGGATTATGTCTTTGGGAAGGTAAATCTCACTAAGCAGTGGATTTCCGATCCCTTGCTGGATGGGCGTCCGGTGGACGCAGCCATCAGGTGGACAGAGAGCAAAGAGCATAAGAAGTCAGTGGAAAAGGCAGTATGGCTGATGTGTTACAAGGAGCAGATCCAGATCTTGGACCGGGTCGTTGCAGCACAGGCAGCCAAGATCACAACCCAGGCAGCGGAGATAGAGGAAAAGGCCATGGGTGGGGAAAAACTCATCACAGCGCTTCACGCACTGAATCAGGAACGCCAAGTGGTAGCTAGTCAACATCAGGCTAGGATAGAGTACCTGGAGTGCCAGGTTACTGAAGCAAAGATTAATGAAACGAGGATACGGGAGAAAAGCGCCCGCCTCGCACAACAGCTAAGAGCGCAGGAGGAGAGAGTAGTGGAGGTTAAGGCAGCTTACAAGCTAACCCTCGAGCACGGGTTTGAGAGCACAGACCATGGACCCTGCCAAAAGACCATAGAGGACCTAAGAACGGCCCTGGTTAAGGCAAGAGGCATGGTGTGTCTCGTCAGCCCGAAAGCCAGTCACATGGACTTTTTAAAGGAATCTAAACAGCCGATTCCAGCTGAGGTAATTGTGGTGCCAGCCACCGAGCCCTCAGCTCCGCCAAGCTATAGTGAGACTTGGTCGGAAAAGGAGGGGGTAGCGAAAGAGGAGGTAGCCGAGGTGGATTGTGTGGAAGAACCACTGGTCGAAAAGCCGGGACCGGCACCAATGTGTCTCGCTCGGCACCAGAGGTTCGGTCCCAACGCTGTCAATGGCAGTATCGGACCCCACCAGAACCAGCTCGTGGTGCCCTACGCTGGCCCGCAATTAAGGTCCATGGTGAGCCACCTCACACGACTCACAGTAAAGCGAGATCCCTCGATTCATTTCAGGGAGATAGAGGAAACAGCAGCCATTAATGACTGTGATGAACAGGAACAGGTCAAACTGTTGCTTTTCTCCCTGGATCCCATAATCCTTCAGTGCCTCTCAGAGGATGGTAAGAGGGGACGGAAAGGGTATGCGGATCTCAGGGAGGAAGTTTTAGAAGTAATGGGAGTGGACGATGGTAGTCCGTTCGACCGTGTGGAAGGGAACGTGCAGCTATCTGGAGAACCCCCACGGGTTTTCGCGGAGAGGCTGTGACCAGTATATCGACGCAGTTGTCCAGGTATGCCTGAACGGGCTTTAATGAGCAACGAACAGCGGGTTCATTGGCTCCGTTGTTTGGTTACCAACAGCTTGCCAGAGATACGGGCCCTAGCCAGATCATGGTTTGATCCCCAAGGTCCCGGTGTCACGGAGGAGACGGTACTCCGTCAGTTAAATGTGGCGTATAAGAATTGCAGAGGTCAGGAAACACCACCCCAGAAGGGAAAGGTGCATGAGGCAAAACCTGCAGCCCCAAGCAAGGAGGAGTGGTGTCAGGAGGGGAATCGCCCTGTCCAAGCCAAGCTCAATTGCTACGGGTGTGGGAAGGATGGACATTGGCGCAAGGACTGTAGAAATCTGTGGAAGGATAGTAAAGGGAGATTTCCCGCAGTCCAAGCCCAAGCCCAGACTGCCGCCCCAGCACCAGCCCAAACCCAAGCCGTAGCTCCTGCCCCAGCACAAGGAGCTGGTGCAGTTATGAATCCTGCTGCGATTGAATCGATTTTAGAGACAATGCGGTCTCTGATGATTTCGCAGGGGAAAGTAGCCGTCATCACCGGTCTTGTCGCTCCCGAAACCCCAACCGCTGTGCCCAAATGACTAGAGCCGGCGCAGCCCGTTTACTTGTGTGCGCTGCGATATGATACATGGAGGCGACCCCTCGTGGAGATGGAAGTGCAGGAGGTAAAAGGGACCTATTTGTTGGATATGGGGGCATCGTGCACCGTGGTCCACACAGATAACCCCACCGCCTGGCCTCTGTCCACCGGGGTCCCATATGTTCTGTCGGGCTTCACAGGCAAGGAACAGGCTGGCGCACATTCCATTCCCCTCTCCATTCATTTAGGACCACTCCGCACCAAGTGGAGGTGTATACTGATGAAGTGGGAGGTGGAGAATGGGAAAGGGATCCTCGGGTCCGATTTCTTGGTCGAACACGGGATCCTCATGGACCTAAGAAATCATTGTCTTTGGGGAGCGGGTAAGGGTGAGCCGGGCAAGGTAGTCGTCATCCCAGGGGAAGGAGAAAGAGGGACCCTGTGCACCGTGAAGCCAAAAGAGGGCTACGACCTCGAGCTCATGGTCGCGGGTGTCCCACAAGGTTTGCAGACATTCGTGTGCGACCACCTGGCGATGTTTGCCACTCACAAGCACGTTTGCGGGAGGGTCACCGGGTTTGAGGTTAGCGTAGATGGGGACCCCATGGCCCGACCCCAGAAACAGTACAACTTCCCCAGGGAAGCGGAGCCCAACATGGAGACAGCAATATCTTCACTGGTGCAGCAGGGCGTGTTGAGACCGATAGCCACCCATGTAAACTCTCCGTTATGGCCGGTGAGGAAGCCGGACGATTCCTGGAGAGCCACGGTGGACTACAGAGTCCTCAATAGCAACATCCCAGCCTGCGCGCCGACAGTAGCAGCAGTTGCCGACCTGATAGGAGGTATCCCAGCCTCCGCGACCACGTTCACGGTACTGGATATTTCTAATGGGTTATGGTCCATCCCTTTACGGAGGGAGGATCAGTACAAGTTTGCCTTTATGTTTAAAGGGCAACAGTACACCTGGAACTGCTTGCCACAGGGTTTCCACAACAGCCCCAGCATTTTCCATCAATGCATGGCAGGGAGTTTAAAAGAGTTCAGCCAGCCCAATCAGCTAGTGCAGTATGTGGACGACCTGCTCCTGTTCACAGACTCAAGAGAGGAGCATGGCCCACTATTGGCCGAGTTATTGGAGCTGTTAGGGAGAAAGGGTTTCAAAGTAAACCCAAAGAAGGCACGGATCGGCCAGCAGGAAGTGAAATTCCTGGGTCTGACCATCCGCGCCGGTGAGAGAGCCATAGATAAGGCCAGACGGGAATCGGTGCAAGATCTACCGATCCCCACCACCGGAGCCCAGGAGTGGGAAATAGGAGATAAGGTCATGGTAGGGGACTCTGCCCGAGTGGGGAGTTCAGAACCACTGTACCGGGGACCCTACAAGATTGTAGGCAAAACCAGCCCCATGGTATACGCAGTGAAGTTGCCCCGGCGCACTAAGTGGTTCCACATCAACCAGTGCAAACTGTTTAAACCAGGTGCAAGAGCATCAGCAACCGAAGCCAGGTCTGAGGATAAAGAGCCTCAGCCTGAGGCGCGCGATGAGTCACAGACCACACAAGCTGGTGGTGTAGCCTGCTTGGAAGGAGAAGAGGTCCCGCCCACCTGGGGGGAGGTTTCTCCGATGGCCTGGGACTCGGACAAGGAGGGGCCCGAACAACAAGGTCCCGCCCTCGACACGATTCTGGAAGAGGTGGAGTCGGAGGACGGAGATCCCACCCTGGACTCGAGCGTGGGGGAGGTAGAAATTGGGGGCAGAGATTCTCCACCTGTAGGGACAGGTGAGGAGGAGCCGTCTGCCACAGGCCCAATTCCCGAAGGGGCGGAGCCTGAGGGGAGGGAGCCGAAGCCTACAGTCGTGGAAGAGCCATGGGCTGTGAGAGCTGAAGTCCCACCCGAAGGTCCACTCGCCAAGGGAGCCTGCCCAGATCCCAAAGGGGCAGAGCCTGAGGGAAGGGAGCCGAAGCCTACAGTCGTGGAAGAGCCACGGGCTGTGAGAGCTAAGGTCCCACCCGAAGGTCCACTCGCTAAGGGAGCCACGCCCAAAGTACCTTTTCACAGGTCGACTCGAACGCCTCAGCCAGTAAAACCTTGGCCCGAGTCCCCCGCTCCCAGTAAACGCCGACTTGAGAAATCCTTGACAAAACACAGTCCCCGATTAACAGCAAAAGGCTGCGGGGAACCAGAGCCACAGGTCACTGCAGCCCCACCACAGGGAGCGGCGAGCTGCAGTCCAATCAGGGATTACGCAAGCCGCCCGGGGACGGGCGGCGCTGTACATAAGTTAGGTTTAGGTTTAAGTTTAAGGTGTGTAAATATTAAAATGATTAGAGTTTAAGTAGTTTTAAATCTGCCCAGTATATGTGTTGTTTTGGATCGAGGTCAAAAGACCCGATCATGCCGTCACCTAAGCCAGAATCTCTCAGGAGCCTGGCTATATCGTTTGATTTATTGCAGGAACCAGGAGAAAGATGAGAGGGATCCTCGTCGCGTTCGTGGAAATCGGATGGAGCTGGGCCTATCGGGGCCGCACCAAGGACTCCACCATATACGGGTGCTCTGGAAATAGAGGCCCCATCGCGACTGACGGAACCGGCCCACGGGACGCTGAAGAGACTGCTGCCTACTTCCATGAAGGGAGATGGCCAGGCTGGCTGGGGTCGAACTCCACTGAATACTCCAGCCAGACGGGGTTTGCATACAGAGAAACGTCTCTGATGTGCCCCAGGGTGCGGATCATTGCGCCCAGGATCAGCGTCACCGTGGGCAAGACGATTTGCCTTGTTTGCAACGGACATGTACCTTTGGACCGCTGGTGGTGACTGTGCAAGTTGAGCAGCACCATAAAGAACTCGACCGTGGAATGGGAAAGATTGGGTAATAACACCCATCGGACAATAACGGGAACTCACGGGGGGTTGAGTGTCTGTTGGGACAAATGGTGGGAACCAGATGAGGGGATCTACATCTGTATGTGGGGTTCAGAACGCACTTGCCCCACAGGCGTCTCCATCTTTTTCCAAAGACAGTGGCAGGATGCTGGACAAGGAATGAGGTGGGACGTCAGCACACGGGCGTGCGGAGTCCCATACTCTCAGATCCCAGTAAACGCCACTGAGCTCATCACCCGACCCCGCAAGCCCCTGCCCACAGTTCCAGTAGCTAAAGCCCTCAAGGAAGGGTGCCCCACCACGACAAAGGGACCCGGGAACGGATTGGTATTGGTACCCACAGGTCAGGTACTGTACCAAGGGGTCCGCTACGTGGTGGCTTCGGTGATTTTAAACCTCACTGAGGTACGATTGCCAGAGTGGTGCCCCAGGGAAACGGAGCAATTATACCAGGTCCTGTTAACAAACATGTTTAAACAGTTTTACGAATTCGACTTTGCCGATGTCGACAGAGCCGAATTGTACACCACACCACATGAGGTCTTGGACAGAATAGGGAGGCAAAGAAGGGGTGCAGTAAATGATATTTTCACAGCTTTTAATACAGGAACTTCCGTCATCAACACACTGGATGACGTGGAGCTGCAAACCCAGATTAATGCTTTAAAAACACAGTTAAGAAAGATACTGACTGGTGAGAATAAGGTAGTGGGTTCTGAGTTACATGAGGACCAGGCCATGACACTACACTTAAAAGAGATAATAGTAGAGCTGGAGAAACACGCCAGAACAGTAAATGCTTTCATCAGGGAGGATCGGAATGCGTCCGATCAGGCTGCGCAGAACGAAGCTTGTGTGCTGTATGGGGTGTGGTTACTGGGCGAGGGCCGCAGTAATCTGGAGGATTTAAAGCAAGGTTTAGTCCCCTCCTGGATCAGCAACAAGCACCTCGCAGCCCTCCACCCTTTTGAGAATACATTGAGTCCATGCCAGCTCAGACTAGCTTCAGAGGCCTACCCAGTCCCAGTGGAGTGTGGACGGTCTAATCACACCATTATGGGTATAGTGGTAAGAATGCCGGTGATGGGAAAGACAGCCAAACCCGCCCCGGCATACAGGGTGGAGAACATTGGAGTCATTCAGGGGTGTGCGCACACTCGCTACACGGGGGTCCCACCCTACGTCATTCGATGGGAGCATGCAATGATGGGTACCGACCTCGCGGGGTGCCGGAGCCGGGGAGCACACATCATCCTGTGTCCCCAGCACTTGAATGCCCATTCAAAACCACAGTGCGGGTTCAGAACTGCTAGCACGAAGCCTACAAATTGCACCATGGAGGCAATGGCACAAGGCCATGTGCCCCCGCAGGTGGCATATATAGGAGGTGGGACATACTGTGTCACCACTGCAGCGCCCCACTACCAGCATGGACAGCACGGTTGGTGTCCGGTTCATGACAGCAGCTTCTGTTTCAAGCCCAGGGCAGAAGTTCAAGTGGCCCATGAGCGAATTGTCCCCATTCCTGAACCTTCCACTGTTCACATCACTGTGAGAGAGAATTTCACCAATTTACAGCGATTCGTTGCACATTTTGGATACATCATTCCCCCTCTCCCTGAACACCTCACCAAGATATTAAAAGCCGTTGTTGTTTCACAGAAACACTTCTACACACCGGAGCAGAAGACTTTAGAGATAGGGGCAGACATATTGGACATAGTGACCCCACCGTGGTGGGACCTGTTCACTAATATAGAAGTCCCTTCCTGGATTAGGATAGCCTCCCACATTCTTGTAGTGTGCCAGGTTGTCATTGTAGTGTATTTGTTGTTTGTACACTGTAAGAAGGTCAAACACTCGCAAAAGTATGAGAATAGAGGGGAATGGAGGGAGCATTATGTGCGGGTAGAAGAAGAGACACCCGTTTAGATTTTGCTGCTTTTATAAAGTTAAAGTTTTCCCTCCCTCCTCTGTACTATTTTTGATATGTATTCATGTGTATCTTGAATTTTTCGTGTATGTACTTTATTTTTATTATTGCATTTGAATTAGATGTGATGTCATTATTAGAAGGTAATGTGTATGCCCTAGGTGATGTAGGAGTATAAGGACCCCCTCCACACCTGGAGGTAAGTTGTTAGATTTTTAACTCCAAGGTATTGCCATCTATAGATGCTTAATGTACACTAGATTTTTCTGAAATGGGAAATGCATGTGTCGTGGGGTCATAGATGGTTAATACTGGGGATGGTTAGATTGTGGAAAGTCAGAAAATTTTGCTCACCCAGAATTATGATACTTCAAGCAAGTTACAGTATCATCAGGGGGGAGTGTAGGATTCGCAAAATTGGACTTTATATTAATAAGGGTCAAATGGCAGAAGAGGCCGTGATTTTAAAGGCTGTTTTAAAAGAAGCCCAGAAAAAGAGGCATACAAAATGGCCACCATACCATGTGACCAGCTTATTGGGACACTTTAAAATGGTTCCTGCGCAACCTCAGACAGATTTGTGGATTCAACCCACAGTAAGTTCTGGAAGCTGTTTCGGAGAGAACGAAACCAAACCCGCACGTATGCATATGGATTAAATGCAGATCTAGTCAAGATCGGCCTGGAGACAGAGGCCATCAAAATGTTGCCCCAGACAAAAGGGGACAATTTCATATTCATGAGAACAGCACCCAGGACTAGATAACGAGATCAGCAGGACATTAAAAACAATGGAGGTAATTCCAAACCAGAGATGGGCCTGTTACCAGCCGTTTAAGACATTTTAAAATATAATGGCTACCCCACTGTGCTTGCAGCCCGCCAAAAATAAAACAAAGACTAACCTGATTTTGAGCAGGAAGTGAAGCCTCTGGAAGAAAGGTATATCTGGAAGACTTTTTTGGCGGTTACACAGCAGCAAGCTCTCGGGACAGTCAGACACGCCGGGTTGGAGAACTGGAAACACGCAGCTTGAATCCGGACACCCAGAAGAAGGAGCAGTCAATCGCAAGAGGAAGACGAAAGCCAACATCGAGAAGGCCGTCTCGAAACCGGCGTTCTGCCCCGGGGAAGCACATCGGGAGATCATCGACCGTCCCCAGGCCGTTGCCGGAATGAAAGGCCATCGACCCAACTTGGGAGAAGAGAAAAAAATAAAGGTCCCAAGCGAAGAAACCTTCCAGCCACCCCAGCTCGGGAGAAGAGAGAAAAGGAACCTGAAGAAGCGATGGGAGCCAGCCCAAGGCTCCCCTAACCAGGGTCGAACCGACGATCCTTGACCCCGCCGACATCCAGGCCCGCCGGTGTCCAGCCGCCCCTGGCCCCCACCTCAGGAGAGAGGTGTGGCGCAGCTCGCAGCGGCACCACGATCCACGTGGAGACGAGACGCCTGAAAGGACCAAACACAGACTCAATTTCAAAACCTTGCACTTCCTTGTGGGATTGGTGAGCATGTTTCTGGCCCTTCACAATCAGATCTAGATAGGTTTAATAAGGGGGATGGATTTAAGGGTACAATTAACATGAGTTGTTGTCCCTCGATGTTCCGTGTGTTTCCTTATTTCATGATGATCTTTGTAGAGTATAAGATGCCTGTATTTGCCTTAGTTAGTACTGTGTCGTTATGATTTGTTTGTGTGTTTTTCCCTCCCATGTACTCCCTCATCTGCTTGCATTTGATTTGATAATTTTCCTTATGCAATAAAATTTCATTTTGTCTCATCAAACTTGGTCTACACGAGTTTTCTCTACATTGTAGTTCCTGCGCCTAAGTCCAGGGTACAGAATCTAAGGGGCGAGTGGGTCGAACCACTCAAGTTTTACTGTGCAAGAGAGAAAGGCCTCTAGAGAGAGAAACCTCAGGGAAACCTCTCGAGGAAAACCCCTTACACCTCAGGCACGAAGACATAGAAGAGGAGGCTCAGGATGCTGCTGGTACTCATGTCTTGTAATATTGAGAACCATTTGGCAGATTTTGATTAAGCAGACCATCTCATAATTATCCCATTGGCCACTTGCATGAAGGGCCCTCCCAAAAGAAAGAAGAAAGTCTTTCACAACTTCAGGATGTCCCAAAGCGCTTTACAGCCAATGAAGCATGACTGAAGTGGAGTCACTGATGTAATGTAGGGAATGTGGCAGCCAATTTGCGCACAGCAAGGTCCCACAAACAGCAATGAGATAAATGACCAGGAAATCTATTTTAGGTGTTTTTTGAGGGATAAATATTGTCCAGGATACCAGGGATAACCCCCCCCCTGCCATTTCCGTGGGATCCTTTACACCCACTGGACAGAAGGGGCCTCGGTTTAATGTCTCATCTGAAAGACACTGGGAGTATCAGCCTAGTTTATGTGATCAAGTCTCCAGAGTGGGGCTTGAACCCATGATCTACTAACAGAGAGGCGAGGGTGCTGCAGCTGAACCATAGTTGGTACCAGATGGAAGTCAGTACATTTTGTTAAAGGCAAATCGTGTCTGACTAACTTGATAGAATTCTTTGAAGAGGAAACAGAGAAGGTCGATCAAGGTAGTGCAGTAGGTGTTGTATATATGGACTTCCAGAAGGCATTCGACAAAGTACCACACAGGAGGCTTATTAAGAAGATGGAAGCCCATTGAATTAAGGGGAAAGTGGCAGAATGGATATGACATTGGCTCAGTGACAAGAAGCAAAGGGTGGTGTTGGATGGATGTTTTTCAGAGGTTTGCAGTGGTGTTCCCCAAGGGTCAGTTTTGGGTCCGTTACTCTTTTCAATTTCTATAATTGAAAAGAGTAACGGACCCAAAACTGACCCTTGGGGAACACCACTGCAAACCTCTGAAAAACATCCATCCAACACCACCCTTTGCTTCCTGTCACTGAGCAATATCTCGAGTCCGTATAAATATTTACTTTCATCCCTTCTGATAATTCGCATGCTCTTGCTAGTGCGTGCAATTCTGCTTTCTGTGCTGACCAATGATTTGGAAGTTTACCTGATTCTACCACATTTGGTGATTCTATAATTGCGCATCCTATCTGTCCTTCACCTGTATCTGATCTAGAGGCTGATCCATCCACAAAGTACTCATGGTCTGGGGTATTCAAAGGCACGTCCTTTAAATCAGGTCTGATTATTGTTTGGGTCTCAATTTTTGTTACACAGTCATGTATTGGTTCACCGACATGTTCTGTGGGTTAATCTCATATCTACTTATCCTTGCCGACGTCATGTGCTGTGTGGATAAAATGTTCAGTAATCGGTAGTAGTCACATACAACCTAAATAGTCTATCATACATTGGTCTTCCTAAGGGCGAGGCCTCTCTTAAGGCTTGTTTTAAAGAACTGAACGCATCTCTTTGTGCTTCTGATAGAACGAACGGTTCTCTAACCTGTGATCCTGTTAGTATAGTTAGGGGCCTCGTATGTTTAGTGATTTCTGGTGTCCATCTGTCCTGCAGGGGTTCCGGATGTTGGGATATTGTTTGGGTCCTTTCTGAGAGCAGGACTTTTTCATCTGGTGTCAGAATGTGCCCTGAATACGTGACACGCTTTTTGCAAAATTGAATCTTTGCTTTTGATACTACAGCTTTTGATACTACATACCCTTCCCTTGACAAATGGTTCAAAATTAATTTTGTATCCATTTGACAATTCATCGCTGTTGCCGAGACTGAGCTGAAGCCAATAATTCCCCCAATCTCACCAACGTTTGAGTGATAATGTCATCATACGCTGATGCTCAATCGTATGGCAATTGTTCAAAAGCTTGTTTCGTAATTAACATATCCTGCTCTACTTTATCCACAGCTGCCTTCGCGTCTTTAGCCGATTTGTCAGCCATCGGGTACACTCTCATTTCGTAATTCATTGCACATTGCACATTAGTTGACACACACACGCACCATGCAACTTCAATCACAACTTCTAGCCGCAGTCATGATCGCGAGAGAGAGAGAGCGAGAGAGAGAGAGAGAGAAAGCGCGCAGCCTGTGACCTCGAAGAGGGAAGCACAGGCTTTTAAAGGGACAGCACACTGAAGATGAATGAGCACACACTCGGCAGGTTTTTTATTATTCTTAACTACATCTTACACTCTCAATCACTTTCCTTTAATTACCATTCATATCTCATTCATGAGTCCTGGAGAAACTTTACTTTCCAGTACAATATTTAAGATAGAAAACATAGATCAAACGTTCTCACTTGATCCAAGTTATTAACACTTTTTTATTTATCATTATTTTAGAGGATATTTTATTTTCCCAAAAGTAACCTAATATATAGTGCCTGAGTCCATTTCATCATTTCAAAATTATCCCAAAAACCAAACAGCAGTATTATTGTACCGGCAGGTTTTGTCAATTTTCAATTTCATTTCTATCAATTTATCCTCCATTTCCAATTTCAGAAACAAGTAATTCTCAGGCTAGTTAGCTTACACAGTGTTTTAACATTAGTGACAGAAGTGCTGCAATTAGTTTACAAGGTAACTTCCATATAACAAAAGAAAGAAGAGACTCCATTGTGACTCTGCTTAGAGCCCAAATGGTTAAGCTATCAAATCATAAAGTCCTTCTGTCACTGGGGAAATATTAACTTAAAATTAAGAAACTTAAATTATTTAACGTCCAATATCTTTAAACTTCATACTAAAGTTGGGTTAACTCCTTTGCAGGATTCTAAGAAGGTGGAGCAAAACATTATCAAATGCACGTCATTATGTAAAAAAATGGCGGCGCGCACGGATGCAGCGGCTTTGTCTCTCCCGAGACTGAGCGTTTTCACCCTCTTTCTGAGTCTCTTCTGGACTCTGCTGATACGGGAATTGAGGGCAGACCTACTGTACAGCCGGCAGACGCTCCTTGACATCGGGGCCGACTGCGTGCGGCTCACACTCGGCGCCATCGATCTGCCTCCCGACATCGCCCGACCCCCGGGACCAGCGTGGCGTCCTTCCCCAGCCGGAAGTCAGCGCAGACCGCGCAGGGAACGCAAGCAGAAGCGGGGTAAGAGGGCCGGAATCCAAAATAGGCTGAAGAGGGCCCCACACAAACCCTCCCTCCCAAGTATTTTCCTGGCCAACGTCAGGTCACTAGAAAATAAAATGGATGAGATCAAACTTGATCTCTCCTCACAGAAAAGGACAAAGGAATGCTGCGCCATGATCTTCACAGAGACCTGGTTGAACAACGGCATCCCTGACACCACCATCCAACTAGAAGGACGCACAGTCTTCCGCGCCGACAGAACTGCAGACTCCGGTAAGAGCAAGGGAGGCGGTTTGTGCATTTACACTAACAATGCCTGGTGCACTAACACGGACATAATCGATAGATCCTGCTCGGCTGATTTGGAATTCCTCATGGTAAGGTGCAGGCCCTTCCACCTGCCTCGGGAATTCACGGCTGTTATCATCACTGCGGTCTACATCCCACCACATGCTAATGCCAAACTAGCACTGAAGGACCTCTACAGGGCCATCAGCGAACAACAAACTGCACACCCAGACGGAGCTTTTATCGTCGCGGGGGACTTCAATCACATAAACCTAAAAACTGTACTACAGGTAGACTACCCTTTATCTGGACTTCCGAAAACCGAAACCCTCTAAAAACCGAAGGTTTTTTCGGTCAGCGTAAGTCGTGCACACGACATGACCAGAGTGGCGCACGACTTACAGGCCTAGCCGGATAAGGGATAGTGTAGCATTTTTCCGCACTTCTGAAAACCGAAATCGCTCAGCGTAAGTGTACCAGCCTTTATCCGCACATCCGAAACCAGCACTACAGTATTTATAGTCGTTATTTATCCCACCCTTTCGGATAAGGGATAGTGTATCCTTTATCCGCACTCCCGAAAACCGAATTACCTCTGAAAACCGAAGTGTTTTCGCGCACCTTCCGAAATCCGAAATTTTCCTAAAACCGAAACACGGCTGGTCCCGAGGTTTTCAGATAAAGGATAGTCTACCTGTACCGAAATTCCACCAGAATGTTTCCTGCCCCACAAGAGGGGAGAACACACTGGATCAAGTCTACACGAGCATTGTAGACGCTTATAAGGCCATTCCCTGCCCCCACCTTGGGAAGCCTGACCACCTCTCCCTGTTTCTAGCTCCGGCATACAAACCGCTCATCAAAAGAGTGAGAACATCAGTGAGATCAGTGAAAGTATGGCCAGAGGAGGCAGTCTCAGAGCTTCAGGATTGCTTCGAACGCACTGATTGGGGCATGTTTGCCCATAATGACATCGAGGAATACGCATCCACAGTGCTATTCTACATTAACAGTTGCGTCGAGGTCGTCACGACCCATAAAAATATCAGGACATACCCCAACCAGAAACCCTGGATGAACGGAGAGGTCCGCTCGCTGTTGAAAGCACGTGACGCAGCATTTAAATCTGGCGACGCGGCGGCTTACAGTGCAGCTAGGACCAACCTAAAAAAGGGTATCAGGACTGCCAAAAGGAAACAGACACTGCGGATAGAGGATCATTTCCACAACAACTCGGACCCCCGGCACATGTGGCAAGGCATCCAGTCCATCACTGACTACAAGAGCAAAAACTCCAGCCCCCCGGTTAGCGATGCCTCCCTTCCGGAGGAGCTTAACAACTTCTACTCTCGCTTCGACAGGGACAACAGGGAGCCGGCTACCAAAGCCTTGCCACCCCCGGAAGACCAGGTGCTCACTCTGTCGACCTCCGACGTAAGGGGTGTTCTACGCGGAGTGAACACACGAAAGGCTGCTGGACCGGATAGCATCCCTGGACGGGTACTCAAGGAATGTGCTGATCAGCTGGCTGATGTCTTCACTGCCATCTTCAATCTGTCATTGGCCCAGGCAGTAGCCCCTATATGCTTCAAGGCCGCTACCATTATTCCTGTGCCAAAACAAAAACAGCTGTGACGTGCCTGAGCGACTATCGGCCTGTCGCACTCACACCCATCATAATGAAGTGTTTCGAGAGACTGGTCCTGGCTCACATCAAAGCCAGTGTTCCCGCCTCTCTTGACCAACACCAGTTTGCCTATCGTGCAAACAGATCAACGGAGGATGCAATCACAACTGCTCTACACTCTGCACTGAATCACTTAGATGGTAAAGAGACCTACATCAGAATGCTGTTCATAGACTACAGCTCAGCATTCAACACTATTGTCCCCAACAAGCTGGCCACCAAACTCCACACTCTTGGCCTGAACACTTCCCTCTGCAACTGGACCCTGGACTTCCTAACAAACAGACCCCAGTCTGTCAAATTAGGTAACCACACCTCCCCCCCCCTGACCCTGAACACGGGGGCCCCACAAGGATGTGTGCTGAGCCCCCTCCTCTACTCCCTCTTCACCCACGACTGTGTGGCTGTTCATGGTTCCAACACCATCATCAAGTTTGCGGATGATACCACGGTAGTAGGCCAGATCACCAACAACGATGAGTCAGCCTACAGGGGGGAGGTCTAGCATCTCGTGAAGTAGTGCGCCGATAACAACCTGGCCCTTAACATCAAGAAAACCAAAGAAATCATTGTGGACTTCAGGAAGTCTAAAGGCGGAAATCACCCCCCCATCCACATCAATGGGGCTGTGGTGGAAAGGGTGGACAGCTTTAAGTTCCTCGGAGTCCACATCACGGAAGACCTCTCCTGGTCCCTCAATACCTCCTCTCTGGTGAAGAAGGCCCAGCAGCGCCTATATTTCCTAAGGAGGCTGAAGGGATATAACCTGTCACCCCTGATCCTCTCTAACTTTTACCGCTGCACAATAGAGAGCATCCTGACAAACTGTATCACAGTATGGTATGGCAGCTGTAGCTACTATGACCGGAAAGCCCTGCAGCGGGTAGTCAAAACTGCCCAACGCATTACCGGCACCCGGCTACCGACCATAGAGCACATATACCAGAAACGCTGTTTACGGAGGTCACGGTCCATCATCAAAGACCCTACCCACCCCAGCCACAGTCTGTTCACTCTCCTGCCATCTGGGAGACGCTACAGATGCATTCGCACCCGTACGACCAGATTTAGGAACAGCTTCTTTCCCAGGGCTGTCATCCTACTGAACTCCACAAATAAACACTAAAGCCTGCACATCTGCCAATGCACTTTATTATGGTTATGGTTATGTTTATGTATTACAAGCCAAATGTATGTTGAATGTTTAAATGTCTTAATCTAAATGTACACTCTCGGGAGCCGCAAGTCTACATTTCGTTGTACTGCACTTATGCACTAACAATGACAATAAAGTTGATTATGATTATGATTATTATGATTAAACTTAAAAAACTTTCCCGATCGAAAAAGACAGTTGTGTTTTTACACTTTAACCAAACATGAACACGGAGGTAATATGGACAAAGACGGGATTGAGCAAAATTCACAAGCTAAGTATTATTCAATGCGGTCTACACAAATTCACACCAACCAGAATTTCACCGTGGCCACAATGAAAGTTTGGTTTTAATAGGTTAATTAACCTCATAACTCCAATTTAATCCAGATCTTGTAAACATTCAAATTAATTTTCTTCCAAGCACATCGGCGACTGTAACTTTAAGGCAGAAGCCCATCTTTTGTAAAACTATGAACAGACAAATAAAACAAAATAGCACATTCTTGCAGAAAACAGTAAATTACGTCATATTTCCTTATTGTCCTTTCTTCAGATGTCTTTCCAAAATACTGTAAAAACATGGAGTATAACTGGAGAAAATTTAGTTTTTCACATTTAAACAAATCAAATCAAACTGCTTTAGAAGATTTCACCATAGCAACTGCGACTCCAAGGTTAAATCTTAGACTGAAACTTAATGGGCCAGAAATTGCTGAACGGGGCTTGCAGCCCCGTTTTTGCACTTACCCCGCGCTCCTGCCGATCAGCTCCAGGGACGCCTGCACTTGCTGAAACAGAAAGAAGAATCCCGGGCAGCGTATGACGTCACGCCGCCCAGGAGTGCAGCCAGCGCGAAGCCAGGAGCGTGCAGTGCAAGTGAGACACGCCCCTTGAGGTCTCAGTTTCACTGGACACGCCCCCAATGTTTCTGTCAAGCTGCTAAGCATTTTTACATGCAAAGCAGCAGTTTGAATAGGTTTTTGGAAGTTTTTTGAAGATTTTGGTAACTTTTATAAACTTTTTTAAATGTTTACATTATTTTGAGTAATCTGAAGTAGTTTTAAAGAGAATTAAAGCAATTTAAAGACTTTTAAAAGCCCTAAAAGAATTTTTTTAATTCCATTTATTTATTTAGCAATGTCGTCGTCATACGTGTCTTCACACTGTTCCCTTTGGGGAACTGTATGAAGTGGTGGAAGGATTTATGGCCATGATTAACGCTCATTCCGTGACCGTAACCATCTTTGAACCAGCCATTAGGGCGGTTAGTCCTATGGCGGGAGGGTTTTATGGGCTCCCACAAGTTATACAAGGAGGGGGGGCCACCCACACCCACGGACGCAAATATCCCACTGGATGTCAACCCAGAATTTAGAGCCGGAGCTCCGACTCCACTTGCCGGGACTGTCTGGAGCGGGGTTCGAAACCCTACCCTGATCTGGCCCAGCGGCGGGGATCCTACCGCTAGGACAAAGGCCCAATCCGATTAGCAACGTGAAATGGCAGCATAGGGCTCCAGTCACGGGGAGGGAAAAGGCGCAGGAAACGTATGGGTGTCACCTTTTGTGCGGAGTGGGCCTTTTGCGTAGCAGTAAGCATCCCCGCCGCTGGGCCAGAAGGAGTAGGGTTTTGAACCCCACTCCAGACAGTCCCGGCAAGTGGAGTCGGAGCTCCAACTTTAAATTCTGGGTGGACATCCAGCGGGATACTTGCGTCCGTGGGTGTTGGTGGCCCCCCCCCCTCAGATGGGTTGTGGGAGCCCGTAAAACCCTCCCGCCATAGGACTAACCACCCTAATGGCTGGTTCAAAGATGGCTACGGTCACGGAATGAGCGTTAATCACGGCCATAAATCCTTCCACCACTTCATACAGTTCCCCAAAGGGAACAGTGTGAGGATACGTACGATGATGACCTCTTGCGCAATGCACCTCCTTGGACCCTCAGTCGCAGATGCGAGGGGGCAAGTCGTGCAATTGTTAAATTTTTCATTTTATTGACATGTAAAATGTTGGCCCAGTAATTCCCTTCCAAATGCGCGAGTACGGTCGGGGTACTTACGCATCTGGCTGGATGAAATGCCGGTTTTCAGCATGCACAGTGCATGTGGGGAAAACCAGCATTTCCTGTCCTCTGAACGAAGGGGTTCAGAGGCAGAACACGTGCGACTGCACAGGCAGCGCGTGCGCAGTATAATTCGCCGCTTTCATTAATGCTTTCAGTGAGGTCAAGTCATTACAACTTACACATGAAAAAAGCATGGGTACAGTTGCTCCAGAGGCTGCGGAGGAAGATATTTATTATCGTGGAGCTTCTGAAAGTATGTATGTCTGTATATATTCCTTTGCGTGTTATGTATATATTCCTTTACTTATGTGTATGAATGTATTATTTAATTATGACTTTCAGAGAAAGTAACTTATTGGAAAATCATAATTAAAAACATACATTCATACACATTAGTAAAGGAATATAAAACATACATACATATACGTAAAGGAATATATGTGGACATACATACATAACTCATTCTCACATTCCATTCACACAGCCACAATTGCTCCTTCTACCTACCGTTCTGAAAACCCTTTTAAAAAAAAAATTTTAACTTTAAAACTTACTTAAAATTTCTTAAAATAACTTCCCTCCCTTTCCCAAACAAAAATATTGCATTTCAGAAGCTCCACGATAAAATATATCTTCCTCCGCAGCCAATGAACAACTTTACACTTGCTTTTTTCAAGTGTAACTTCTAAGGACTTACCCTCACTGAATCCATCATTGAAATCCACAAAGTTCACTGCGCAAGCGCTGCCTGTGCAGTCGCATGCGCTGTGAATAGACCTCGGGTCTGGAAATGCCGGCGTTCCCCGCATGCGCTGTTCCTGCTGAACGCCGGCATTTCCAACGGCCAGATGCGTGAGTACCCCGACCGTACTCACGCTTCTGGCCGCGAATTTCTGGCCCATGCTTTTGAAAAACAAACTTTTGTTGTTCTTCTCAGTTTTTACACACCATCACTTTTAAATTGTAGTTCAAAGATTTTTTCTCTTGGGGCACAATCTTATTCGCACATTCTTAAAACTTCCAAAATCAAATCAAAATGCTTTTAACACAGAGAAGTGGGTGGAGCTAAAACACACATAACAGAATCTTTCTTTTAAAGACAGACTTTTCAGACAAAAGAAATACTGTAACTTCTTAAACATTCATAGTCAGGAAAACAGTCACACTTTCACACAAACTGAAATTCCAGCATATTTTTTAAGGATCCTTTCACTCAGCAAATCTTGTGTTTTATTTGTCCCGGCACAGATGTTAATAACTTCCATGTCGGTAAAGCTTTAAGTTTTTTGGGTTTTTTTCCCTTTTTTTTCAATTATTATATCCAATGGAGTTTTCAAACCCCCGATCTCCGTCAATTTACTATTTCCTGCCCCCATCTTTTTCCCCTTTTTCTTATTTTGTTCAATTATTATATTTCCTGCCCCCATTTTCCAATTTTTTCCTTATACGTACTTGATTTATTCCAATTTTGTACGTACTTGATCCAACCGGTTCAACGCGCTTTTAACCTGTTTATGGGACTACGAACCCAAAGGCCTTTAACCTGTTTATGGGACTACGAACCCAAAGGCCTTTAACCTGTTTATGGGACTACGAACCCAAAGGCCTTTAACCTGTTTATGGGACTACGAACCCAAAGGCCTTTAACCTGTTTATGGGACTACGAACCCAAAGGCCTTTAACCTGTTTATGGGACTACGAACCCAAAGGACTTAAACCTTTTTATGGGACTCACACCCAAAGGCCTTTAACCTACCATATGCTTTATCTGACTTTGCGGTTTAGGGTAATCTGACTTTGAGAAAGTGTTATCTTCTGAATTCCTACCTAAAGATTCCGTCGGCACAAGGCCAGGATCACAGCGAATACGCCAAGTCACTTCGTAACAGACAGAGCAAAGAGGTAAAAATCTTACCTGTGGCCACTTAGTTGCTCAGTAGTCCGAAAGCGACTTGTCAGCCTAGACCGCTGCGATTTGGACCGAAGTGCCTTGGAATCCCATCCTCGTCGCCAGAATTGTTAACCCCTCGCTTCTGTGAGGAGGATCTACCCCTAACTTGGGGTCAGGGTTCGCTGCTTTAGGAGACTAAACACGCCGGTCAGTCTATCACTTTCTCAGTAATACACAAAGTCAGAAACTGTAAAATAAGTAAAGTTTTATTAAGGTACCTGGACTTCACTCTGAAAAACCCAATTGTGTTTGCACACAAGTATGCCTCCCAAAGAGTGCGCGCTTAGACTCACGGGGCTACAATATTTATACATTTTCATAAATTGCAAGTCATCATGAGAATACAGAAAACTAGGCGATCACACGCTGCACTAGTCATTTGTTTCTTTTTACAGAGTTCTGTTTAAAATTCACTTTTGCTTTCAACAAAATTCGACCATGAGACTGTCTCCAACAGTTATCTAAACATTCTGTTCCTGTCCTTTCTTATCTATGTGTACTGCATTCCCACAGTCCTGCATCGGTTTTTTACATTTAAACTATTCACTGCATGTCAAGTAGTCCATCATGCTTTGCGAATCATTGGTAAGGCAGTATGGGATTAATCCAGCTTAACAAAACGACCTAGACTCTGGTGTAGGGCGCAGCATTATAAAGTGTGCAGATGATACAAAGCTTGGCAAAGCAGTAGATCATGATGAGGATAGTTATAGGCTACAGGATGACACAGACAGGTTGGTGAAATGGGCAGAAGCACGGCAGATGGAGTTCAATGCGGAGAAGTGTGAAGTGATGCACTTTGGGAGGACGAATATGGAAAGACAGTAAACTATAAATGGCACGATTTAAAAAGTGTAGATGAGCAGAGAGACCTTGGTGTCCATATAGACAAATCCTTAAAGGTGGCCGGGTAAGGTGATAAGTGGCTAAAAAAACATCTGGGTTACTTGGGTTTATAAATAGAGGGATAGAATATAAAAACAAAGATCATTCTAGAACTTTATAAATCACTGGTTAGGCCTCAGCTGGAGTATTGTGGACAACTCTGGGCCCCACACTTCAGGAATGATGTAAAGGTTTTAGAAAGGGTACAGAGGAGGGTTACCAGGATGTTACCAGGGATGAGGGACTTCAGTTATGAGGAGTGGTTGGAAAAGTTAGGAATGTTCTCCTTGGAACGGAGAAGGTTAAGAGGTTTTGATAGAGTAGACAGAGAAATACTATTCCCTCTGGTGAGTGGGTCAATACCCAGAGGTCAGAGATTCAAAACCATTGGCAAAAGGTCTCGAGGGGAGATTAGGAGAATATTTTTCACTCAGAGAGTTGTCGGGATCTGGAACGCTCGACCTGAAAAGGTGGTGGAAGCTGATTCCATCAATAATAAAGAGAGTTGGACGGGTTCCTGAGGATGAGGAACTTACAGGGTTACGGACAAAAAGCGGGGATGTGGGACTGAGCAGGATTGCTCCCTCAAAGAGCCAGCATAGGCACGATGGGCCGAATGGCCTACTTCTGTGCTGTAAGTGGCTATGATTCTATGATTTCTCATTCTTTGCGACAAGATATTCTTCCTGATATCTGATTTAAATTTACAGTTCCACCTTAATTCTCGGGTTACCTAACCTATCCCATTTAGCATTGAATATATGATTAACCTACTTCTTTCCAATCCAACTTCACCAGACTTCAGGCAGCTGCAACTCACCAAGAGACCAAACATCGAAGTTCATGGTAAATCCCCAGGGGAAACTCAATGGGGAAGGGTGGGAGCAGCTGGTGAGGGTAGAGATGAGGTGGGGGAGTGGGCAGGGCAGAGTTGACTGTTCAATCAGAAGTACTAAACCTCTGAAACCAAATACTATTGACTCACAATTGTAGGAAGGAGCTATTCCCTCTCTACTGAGCATTCGCTTCCAATCACATAAATCACTGTTTGCCATCAGTAAATATTTCATGGTGTTACCTTTGTGTCCCAGCATTCAGAAATAGCTTGGCTTCTCCTTCCCGTCTTTTGAAGTACAAAGGCAGAGCTGTACATGACACAACTGAAACGCCTGGTGAAATATACATTCCTTTATTGATTTCAACCAGTTTACATTGCAGTGTCTGCTAGACATTGCTCAGGTCCCCCACAGCCACAAATTACACAACTCCTTGCCACATAAAAGATTGCAATTGATTGATAAGCTGCAGAATATTACAATACTTTATAATTAATATTCATACTTTTTGCGCTCATCTAGGTGAAGTATATCAGCTCTGGGAATGGGTTACTTTCCATTTTCAGCACCTAACTGTCCCATCAACAACTCCCCGGTCAGGTACAACAGGAGTATCTACTGCATCTAACCCGTGCTGTACCTGCCCTGGGAGTGTTTGATGGGACAGTGTAGAGGGAGCATTACTCTGTATCTAACCCGTGCTGTACCTGCCCTGGGAGTGTTTGATGGGACAGTGTAGAGGGAGCATTACTCTGTATCTAACCCGTGCTGTACCTGCCCTGGGAGTGTTTGATGGGACAGTGCAGAGGGAGCTTTACTCTGTATCTAACCCCGTGCTGTACCTGCACTGGGAGTGTTTGATGGGACAGTGTAGAGGGAGCTTTACTCTGTACCTAACCCGTGCTGTACCTGTCCTGGGAGTGTTTGATGGGACAGTGTAGAGGGAGCTTTGCTCTGTATCTAATCCGTGCTGTACCTGCCCTGGGAGTGTATGATGGGACAGTGTAGAGGGAGTTTTGCTCTGTATCTAACCCGTGCTGTACCTGCCCTGGGAGTGTTTGATGGGACAGTGTAGAGGGAGCTTTACTCTGTATCTAACCCGTGCTGTACCTGTCCTGGGAGCGTTTGATGGGACAGTGTAGAGGGAGCTTTGCTCTGTATCTAATCCGTGCTGTACCTGCCCTGGGAGTGTATGATGGGACAGTGTAGAGGGAGCTTTGCTCTGTATCTAACCCGTGCTGTACCTGCCCTGGGAGTGTATGATGGGACAGTGTAGAGGGAGCGTTACTCTGTATCTAACCCGTGCTGTACCTGTCCTGGGAGTGTTTGATGCGACAGTGTAGAGGGAGCTTTACTCTGTATCTAACCCATGCTGTACATGCCCTTGGAGTATTTGATGGGGCAGTGTAGAGGGAGCTTTACTCTGCACCTAAACCATGCTGTACCTCCTGGGAGTGTTTGATGCGACAATGAAGGGGCAGCTTTACTCTGTATCTAACCCGTGCTGTGCCTGCCCTGGGAGTGTTTCATGGGACAGTGTAGAGGGAGCATTACTCTGTATCTAATCCATGCTGTACCTGCCCTGGGGGTATTTGATGGGACCGTGTAGAGGGAGCTTTACTCTGTATCTAACCCGTGCTGTACCTGAATGTTTGATGGGACAGTGTAAAGGGAGCTTTACAGAGGAGGGTTATAGAGGGACTCCAGGAGCAAAGGAGGATGGTAATAAAAGCACTCCAGGAGTAACAGAGGAGGGTGACAAATGTGTGCAGGAGTAATAGAGGAGTATGTGGAGGAGCCATTGAGTGATGAAGGGTAGATTTCCTGCAACTGTCACATTGTGAGGACTATACAAACAGAAGTCAGGGGTTTAGGCTATAAGACTGTTTCTCATCCAAACTGTTGTGTCTCAAGGGGTTATCTATATAACAATTAAGAAGGACTCCGGGGTGGAGAGTTTAGTTAACGGCCATTTTATTTACAATGTGCTTCTTCACTCAATGCACTACATTTCCCATAGTGCATTGCAAATCACCACTACGGTATCCCATGTGGGACAATTCTAATACACGTTCAAAATACACAACATATTTCCCCCCCTTTAAAATAGAATGTCCACAAAACAGGATAACTGAAAATGACTATAACTTTGGAAGAGAGGGTAGACTGCCTCTACACTCCGCTAACCCTGGAGATTATTCTGCCCCATGCACACTGGTTAGCACTAACTGTAACGAAGGAGCTCTGGAGGCTGCCTTTCTCTTTGGGGGTAACGCCTAGTCTCAGGAGCCTGCAGGCATGGCACAAGAGTGGATGGTGCCACCGTCTCAGGGTTGGACGACCAGTCCCTGCTGGAGCCCCCAGCAGGTCCTTGATCCTCTGTTTCTTGGGTTACCTGTGGCGACTGTCTTGGCAGTAACTGGTCTACATGCCGTCTCCATGTTCGGTCGTCTCCGGTGCGGACTCGGTATGAAACAGGACCCGGCTTTTGAATGACCGTAGCCGGGACCCATCGCTCCGGGGTGGTGTAGTTACGCGCGAGGACTTTGCCCCCCACCACAAAGTGTCGTTCTTTGGACCTCTGAGCTCGTCTGCTGACTTGATCCTGCTGATTGGCGTGCACCACTGCTTCTGTGGACGTTGGCCTCAGCAGGTCAAGGCGTGTCTGTTGTGTATGTACCTTTAAGAGAAGAAATGATTCTATACTGCAGTACCGGCAGTGACCACCCCTGTATATAAAACCATAGCAGGCTTCTGTACGTCAGTCTTAAGTTACCCTCTGTTCAGCTGCAAGCACGAGCAGAGGGAGCAGCCAGACTTTGGAGAGTGGATTAAAGTGGTGGTCCCCTGACCAGGAAGAGGAGGAGAACGTTGGACCACCATCACCAACTCCACCATCATTACATCAACTGAGGTGCCTGGAGAGAGAGGACAGAGGAGGAAAAGGAGAAAGGAGGCCTACATCAACATCACTGCCTCCCCAATTTGGCCTCCACTTCAGGAGAGGGAGAGAGGGGAGAGAAACCAACTGCTTGAAAGGAGGGAAGAAAACTTCATCCGGAACATCTACAGGTGGGTGTTATTTGGGGCACTCTCCCAAGACTTTGTATTTTAGGTGGGGGGAGAAAAGAAGAAGCAAGGCCGGATCATCAAGGGGTGTAGTGTGTGTGTGTGTGTGCTCTTGTTAAAAGCTAGGCCACACACACCACTAATTAGCATCCCTTCTATTGCCTGCCCTGGGAGAGCTTGGAGCTGCCCAAGGTGAAGTCCTTAATTTAATTTAATTACATCGTTAAGACCTGTTGCAGGACTAAGCCTGGGCTTCTCCAGCTTTTCCAGGTGAAGACGTCTTCTCCCCCTGCCAGAAGACCACCATCACCAAAGACTTTTTCCATCGGAGAGTGCAACCCTGCCTACACCCACCCACCATCCTGAGTGGCAACACTGCCCTTTGCGGCCTCCCTCCTTCCCACCCCCCCACCTCTCTCTCTCTCTCTTTGTCTCTCTCTGCCTGTCTTTCTAAGGCACCTTAGTTTCATCTATTTTTTTAATTGCCAATTGAGCAGAGGGGCGAGGGCTCCTCTCCCAATTTAAATCAATAAGGAGAGAGGTGTGTCCTCATTTTAATCAGCTCCCTCTGCTCAATAGAGGACAAAAAAATATATATATATATACACCGAGGCCATTAACACCTTCAGGCCTGTGACTTGGGGTGAGTGTAGCCCTTAAAAAAAGCACCCCAGAATGGCGACTGCATCTTCGCCGGTGGCGGGGCCAGCCGGGACCTATGCGAGAGTGGTAGCCACAGCCACAGCTGCTCCCGCTGTTCCTGCTGCCCCGTCACCTTTTCGATTAATAACGAAAAAGCTTGGGGTGAAGAGCTACACTCACCCCACTATGACCATCGAGGCCTGCGTCAAGGCCATGGCTGGGGTTGTCGGCCCCTCAGCCATCGTCGCGGCCTCGAAAATGTATGGGAAGGCTGTGTTCTTCCTGGGGTCGGAGCGGGCGGTGTCCCTGGCTGTCGCCAAGGGGCTCACCGTGGGCGGGACCTTCCTGCCGGTGGATCCTCTCGAGGCCACCGCGCAGAGGATCATTATTTCCAACGTCCCGCCCTATGTTCCTGGTGAGCTCCTCCTTCCCCATTTGCGACAACTTGGGGAGGTGAGGTCGGGGATCACGCCCATCCCGCTCGGCTTCCGGGAGGCCAGCCTTCGCCACGTCTTCTCCTTCCGGCGCCAGCTGTTTATCCAGCTGGCGCGGGAGGAGGACACTGAAGGGGCGTTCGTTGTCCTCCACGAGGGGACCGCCTACCGCGCCTTTTGGACGTCGGACGGTGTGAGGTGCCATGCCTGCAGGGAGGTGGGGCACATCAGGAGGAACTGCCCTGCCTCCAAGGCCACCGGGTCATCTCGTGCGGCCGAGGCTGGCGCCGCTGCCGCCGCCCTTCCCCCCGGATCTGCCCGCGCGTCAAGTACGTCTGATGCGCGGTTGACGTCGGGGGCCGATGCCACCAAGGCCTCCGGCGGGGGGGAGGGAGCGTGTCCGGCCGGAAAGAAGGCGCGGGGAAAAAAGAAGCACCTTGGGGCAGGCCCCCCCGTGGATGGTGAGCCCTTGCCCCTTGAGCCCCTTACACCCGCGCTCCTCGCGGAGTTGATCAGGGCAGATGTGAGCGGGAGGGGCCCCGTGCCCGAGCCTGTGGCCGCAACCGCCGCAGCGGTAATGCCAATACCTGCGGCCGGGCTCGGGCCCGAGGAACCCGACAAACCTGCTCCGCCGGAGGGAGTCGAGGAGGAGGCCTTTGCAGACATGGAGGTCTCCCTCGCTCCCTCCGTGCTAAAAAGAAGGCGCGACCCCCTGGATGAGGAGGAGGACCGGGAGGAGGAAGGTCCCTCCGAGCAGGGGGAGTCGTCGCCCGCCGCGGGTACTGCGCCCCCCCGCCCCCCCAGCGCTGTCGTCATCACCAGCGATCGGCAGGGGTCGCCTGTCCCTCGGGAGGCTGAGGCAGATGTGTCTGTCCAGCACGTGCCTCCCGGGGATGAGGATGAGACCCTGCCCGTGGGGGGGGGTTGCAGAACAACCCGCGGCAGTAATTGAAGTTGACCTTTTATCGGTGTCGTTACCACTCGCCGGGTCGGGCAGCCTGGGGGCTGGGTCGGGCGAGCTCGAGGATAATGAGCTCGCCCAATGCGACCCGGACGTCTCCCAGGGGATGCTCGTCCTGGTAGAGCTTTTAATTCAAAACCCCCCGTCCGCTGGGTCGGAGGTTGGTGGCGGGGAGGAGGATGGCCCCCTGGCTGCGTCTCTGGTGCCGGACGTACTGGAGGAGCTGGAAATTGTTCTCTCCCCGGTTTCTCCGGTCGTTCCGGCGTCTGAGGCGGAGGGGAGCTCTGAACCGCCGCCGTCTTCTGGCCCGGCACCCCTAGAGGAGCCCAGGGAGAAATCCTCTGCCGCCGATCCTGGGGGTGGGATCCGGGCGGAGGCGGGGCTGGCTGGCGCGGCCGAGTCGTTCGCTTCGCACTGCGCGGCGGACGGGTCGGCCGCTGGTGACGACCCCCTGGAGGAGGATGGGGACTCGGTGATGGGCACGGAGGACGATTCGGACTCCAGCGCCGACGTGGCGATGGATGACCTCGTGCCCCTTGCCGAGTCTCCCCTCATTTCCGTAAGGGAACTCCGGGATTTTATGGCCACGTGCCTGGGTCAGCGCAATAAGGTCCGGCTGGCCCTCGACAGGTGGTCGGAGCTGGCGCTGCTCATCGATTCCGTCCGCGCCGCCGTTAAGATCTTGGGCGCGGACGAGGGTGTGAACCCGCTCGAGCTGCGTCGGCTCACAACGTTTCTCACTGGGCTGCTGAGGAAGTGGCGGCGGACCAGCGGCTGCGCTTCCTCGCCCCGTTAGGTGTAGGTAGAGGTTGCACTATGCTTCTGACATGAAGATAACCATAGCCAGCCTCAACATCAACGGCAGCAGGGAGGCGCGCCGCAGATTCAATAACTTCTCGGTCCTTCGGGACGGGAAGTATGCGGTGTGCTTCCTGCAAGAAACCCACACCGTTCCGGGAGACGAAGCCACGTGGCTCCTGGAGTGGCAAGGAGGGGTCAGCATGAGTCACCTCTCCAACAATTCCAGCGGGGTGGCTATCTTGCTGGCCCCGCATTTTCAGCCGGAGATCTTGGGGGTCAAGGAGCACGTGCCGGGCCGCTTGCTCCATGTCACTGTTCGCCTGGGGGGCGTGCCGCTCCATCTAGTGAACGTGTACGCCCCTCAGACCAGTGCGCAGCAAGTGCGCTTCTTCGAAGAAGTGTCCGCTCTCTTGGGCTCCATCGACGTGGGCGAGTGCGTCATCCTCGGGGGGGATTTTAACTGCACCCTCGAGGCGAGGGACCGTTCGGGTCCCCCGCGAAGCCCGGCGGCGATGGAGAAGTTGAGGGACCTGGTTGGGTCCTTCGACTTGGTGGACGTCTGGCGAAATCTCCACCCCGACTCCAGCGCCTTCACTAGCGTGAGGTCTGGGGGAGGAAGGTCCAGAATCGACCGCCTCTACATTTCCCGGGCGTTCGTCTCCTGCGTTCCGGCAGCTTCCATGCGGCCGGTGCCGTGCACGGACCACCACCTGGTGTGGGCAGAGCTCGCTCCGCTGCGCGTGCGGGGGGGGTCCGTGTACTGGCATTTTAACAACCTGCTGCTGGAGGACGCACGGTTCCGGGATTCGTTTCGTCGATTCTGGGCCGACTGGAGAAGGAAGCAGGGGGGCTTCCCCTCCTTGAGGCTATGGTGGGATGTGGGCAAGGCTCACATCCGTCTCTTCTGTCAGGAGTACGCGAAGGGGTCGACCAAGAGGCGGGAGGCCCGGGTCGGGCGGTTGGAGAAGGAGGTGCTCGACCTGGAGTCCCGTCTCGGTCAGGTCGTCGAGGACCCGGCCCTGCGGAAGGTGTACGAAGAGAAGAAGGGCGCGCTGAAGGACCTGCAGCTCGTCGGGTCCCGAGGCGCGTACGTGAGGTCGCGGATCCAGCTCCTGCGGGACCTGGACCGCGGCTCCCCCTTCTTCTACTCGCTGGAAAAAAGACGGGGGGTCCGTAAGCAGCTCTTGGGGCTGCTGGCCGACGACGGATCTCTGGTCTCGGATCCGGAGGGAATCAGCGCGGAGACCCGCGCCTATTACGGGGCTCTGTTCTCTCCGGATCCGTCCAGCGAGGATGCGCGCAGAGTTTTGTGGGAGGACCTGACTAAGGTTGGCCCGGAGGGCGCCGAAAAATTGGACGCTCCGCTAAGTCTGGCGGAGCTGACCGGCGCCCTCCGCCAGCTCTCTAGGGGAAAGTCCCCGGGGCTGGACGGGCTGACCGTGGAGTTCCACAGGGCGTTCTGGGACGTCTTGGGGGGCGACTACGCGCGGGTCCTGGGGGAAAGTCTGGCGACCGGGGAGATGCCCCTCTCTTGGCGCAGGGCGGTCATTGTCCTGCTGCCTAAGAAGGGCGATCTCCGCCTCCTTAAGAACTGGCGCCCGGTCTCCCTCCTCAGCACGGACTATAAAATCTTTGCCAGGGCCATGTCTGCTCGCCTTGGCACCGTGCTGGCCCACATGATCCACCCCGACCAGTCCTACACGGTCCCGGGCCGGACCATCCATGATAACATCCATCTGGTCCGGGACCTGGTCCACCACTCCCAGAGGGCTGGTCTGTCGGTCGCCTTCCTTTCCCTGGATCAGGAGAAGGCGTTCGACAGGGTGGATCACGAGTATCTCTTCGGGACTCTGCGCGCATTCGGGTTCGGGACGCATTTCGTCGCCCGGATCCGACTTCTGTACGCCGCCGCGGAGTGTCTGATTAAAGTTAACGGGTCCTTGACGGCGCCCCTTCGCTTCGGGAGGGGGGTGCGTCAGGGATGCCCCATGTCCGGTCAGTTATATGCCATTTGCGTGGAGCCTTTCCTGCGCCTCTTGCGGAAGAGGTTGACGGGACTGGCTCTGCAAGGGCCGGGCGTGGAGGTGGTCCTCTCGGCTTACGCCGATGACGTGCTCCTCACGGTCACGGATCCCGCTGACTTGCGGAGGATGCGGGAATGCCAGCAGATTTACTCGGACGCATCCTCCGCCAAGATCAACTGGGAGAAATGTTCCGGACTCCTGGTGGGTCAGTGGCGGGTGGACTCCCTGCCGGAGGAGTTCAGGCCTTTCGCCTGGAGCACCACGCACCTCCTCTATTTGGGAGTCTACCTTAGCCCTGCCGAGGACGCTTGGCCGGCGAACTAGCAAGAGCTGGAGGCCAAAGTCACCGCTCGCCTAGGACGCTGGACAGGACTGCTCCGAGTGTTGTCCTACAGGGGTCGAGCGCTGGTCATAAACCAGCTGGTGGCCGCCATGTTGTGGTACCGGTTGGTCACTTTGATCCCTCCCCCTGCGTTTGTCGCCAAGATTCAGAAGAAGCTCATCGACTTCTTCTGGGACAAAAGGAAGCACTGGGTCTCTGCCGCGGTTCTGTGTCTCCCGCTTAGGGAGGGCGGTCAGGCGCTGGTGTGCCTTCGCACCCAGGCTGCGACTTTCCGTCTTCAGACGCTGCAGAGATACCTGTACGTCGAGAATCCTCCGAGATGGTGTGCGCTGGCGACGTTTTTCTTCCGCCAGCTGCATGGCCTCAATTACGACACGCAGCTCCTGTTTGCGAAAGTGGGCAGCAGGCGTGCCGGCCTGCGGGAGCTGCCTGTCTTCTACCAGGAACTACTATGGGTTTGGAACTACGTCGCTTCCAGGCGGAGCTCTCCCCCGTCAGGAGCGGCGGCTCTCCTTCGGGAGCCGCTGCTCAGGAATCCGCACCTCCACGAACACGGGTTCGGGCGGCTGGCGGAGGGTAGGGCTGTGGCTGGCAAGGTGACTAGAGTCGGGGACCTGCTCGATGGCGGAGGAGCGGGCTGGATGGCGCCGGAGGAGCTGGCGCGGCGCCTGTCCTGGGCCAACGTCCAGCTCGCGGTCGAAACCATCGAATCGGTAAAAGCGGCACTGGGCCCCGACTCCACTAGGTGTATCGAGGCGGCTCAAGCACGTGGGGCGATCCCGTCCGAGCTTACCCCCGTTCGGACGGAATTCCTCATCGGCGCCCGGCCCCGAAACTCCCCTCGGGAACCGGCGCCTCACAACTTGAGCCGTCTCGAGGAAATACCCTCCGTGCCTTTTCATTCCGCGCGGAGGGGTTTCCTGTACGGGCTGCTCCTGCACACTCTCCACTTTGCCATCTTCGTCTACCGTCCGGACACGCCTTGGCGTGGCGTTTTGCCGACCGGCGGTAGCGGAGGTCCCCAATGGAGGGCTCTCTATGCGGGAGTCCTCCCTTGTTCCATCGGGGACTTGGCCTGGAGGGTGTTGCATGGAGCGGTCCCGTGCAATAAGGTTTTAAGTAGGTTCACGGACTCCCAGGCCGCCTGCATTTTTTGCGGCCTGGAGGAGTCCGTGTTTCACGTTTATATGGATTGTGAGAGGTTGCAGCCCCTCTTTCACTACTTGAAGGGGCTGCTCCTCGATTTTTGGTTGCACTTCAGTCCCACGCTCTTGATCTACGGTCACCCGGTGCGGAGGGGAGCAGACAGGTTGGAGGACCTCCTTGTGGGCCTGCTCCTGGGCCTGGCTAAAAGAGCCATCAATTGGTCCAGGCAGCGGGCGGTCGAGGGGGTCGTCCAGCCGGATTGCCTGCATCTCTTCCGCGGCCATGTTCGCGCCCGGGTGGCCCTGGAGATGGAGCACGCGGTGTCCGCCGGTGCGCTTGAGTATTTCCGCGACCGGTGGGCGCCGCGGGGACTGGAGTGCATCATCAACACGGAAAACCAAATTTTAATTTGATTTGTTAAGCTTTAGTTGAACTTTTGTTTATTTACAGTCGAATTGGTTTTTTTTGGGTCCAAATAAAAGAGTACCCTCTGTTCAGTAAAATACCTGTTTTATTGTTCTCCTGCAGTCCGTGTATTATTAAGGTGTGGACACTACAGTGGCGACGAGCAGGTTCGAACTCACCTGCAGTACTGCATCACCTCACGGGGATCTTTCCCTGAGAAGAAGCTTTTGGAGGTCGAAGTCAGAACAACAGGCGTCGACCGCGGGCAACCGCCCAAGGATCCATCGGAGTTCGGAGAGTTGCAGGAGAGGCTGTGGAGAGCTGGGCTTGGCTCCCCAGTCAAGGTGTTCCAGCAAATCGTGCTGGTAGCAGGTAGTGCGCTGACCCTTCCGGACTGCAGTGGGCTCGAGCTCGATCGAGTGGCTCTGCAAAGGGGCCGCGCAGCGTCGTCGGGAGGAAAAGAGCGAGAGAGAGGGTGGAGCGCACAGGGCGCGGTCAGTGCTCAAGAACTGGGCAGCGTAGCGAAAATAAAACAAGGGGAAGGAAAAGTGAGATGCGCTGAAGCCGCGGGTCGCTGCCATTACCCTGCAGAACGCTAGGAGCAGCGTGGCAGCAAGGGGAAGAAGGAAAAGTGCGGGAGGCGCCATTTTATTCCATTGGGGAAGAAGGAAAAGCGCGGGAGGCGCCATTTTAATCCATTGGCGAAGAAGAAAAAGCGCGGGAGGCGCCATTTTAAATCACCCAAGATGCCGAAAAGTGGCAGTATCACTGCTTTCGACAACGAGGTAGAAGACTGGACCACGTATGTGGAAAGAATTGAAGTGTACTGCAAGGCAAATGAGGTGGCCGATGGAAAGAAGGCATCGGTATTATTAAATTTGATGGGCGCGAGAACGTACGGCCTATTGCGGAATTTAATTACCCCAGCTAAACCAATGGAGAAAAGTTTTGAAGACATTGTTAATACCTTACAGGAACACCTAAACCCTACACCGCTGCTGATAGCAGAAAGATTCAAGTTCCATAAAAGAAACCAGCACAAAGATGAGAGCAATGCTGATTATCTTATGGAACTACGCAAGTTATCGAAGCATTGCCAGTTCGGAGCAGGACTGGCAGACACCTTACGGGATAAGTTTGTCTGCGGGCTCCAGAGTGAAGGAACCCAGAAACGACTACTTTCAGAAAAGGACCTGATGCTAGAACAGGCTTTCAGCGTGGCAGTATCCTATGAAGCAGCAGCACGGGGAGCTGCGGAAATACAACAGAAACCACAAGAATACAGCGCTAACGAAATGGCGTATGGAGCAGAAAAGTGCTATCGCTGCGGCAGAACAGCCCATGATCAGAAGGACTGCTGGTTTAAGGACAAAGTATGCAGGCAATGTGGGAAAATGGGACACATAGCAAGAGTCTGCAGGTCGGGAAAGAAAACCAACACTACAAGAACTATTAAGGAAAAGTACAAGAAAGTAAAGAAATTGACAGACAGTAGTTCGGAAGATCAGGAGAGTGATAAGGACTCCGGGAGCAGGAGACTAAGTTGTCTAAAGTTACACAACATGATCGCAAAGGAGGATCACCGAACCATTTGGGTCACCCTCATGATAACAGGGTCCCCAGTAAATATGGAATTGGACACAGGATCAGCCCTAACTGTCATGAATCGACGAGACTATGAGCGGCTATTCCCACACATACCCTTGAAGGACACGTCCATTGTATTGAAGACATACACGGGGCAAAAAGTCTACCCCAGAGGAAAAATAAGGGTGCCAGTTGAATACAACGGCAAGGAAACACAGAAACTGTATCTATATATACTACCAGATGGAGGACCACCATTATTGGGACGTGAATGGATCCGAAAAATACAATTGGATTGGCATTCCATTCAGGCGCTAACTGTGACTGATAAAAAGGATGATGACATCACACCTGGATGACTGTCAAAGATTCTAACTGACGCGAAAGAGGTGTTCCAAGAAGGACTTGGGACTCTAAAAGGAGTAACGGCAACGATAAAAATCGAAGATAACGCAAACCTGTGGTAAACCACTGTTATAGTTATCACTGTATATTGTTCTCACTGTTCTCACTGTCACATCACTACACGAGGTCGCCTCTTGTCGCACTGTTATACCTGGGCTGACCACCTCCGACTCCGCCCATTACCTGCCCAGGTATAAAGGTAGCTGACTGGCTAGTATTCCTCCCTGTTGGATCGGATCACCCACGAGGGTGGGCTCTGTTATTTAGCCAATAAAAACCTTCAGTTACGTTCTTAACTCGTCGCCTTTTATTGGACTAATTGATAGGCATATCAATTTTATTGGCTAAATAACAGACCACTGAACGACCCCCCTGATGCTCTTTCACGCATTACATGCGCCAGCGCGCAAAGTGATAGACTTCAGACCCTCCACAATGACCTCTGCCACCCCGGAGTCACCAGACTCTACCATTTCATTAAGGCCCGCAACCTGCCATACTCCATCGAGGAGGTCAGGACCATGACCAGGAACTGCCAGATCTGTGCTGAGTGCAAACCGCACTTCTATAAGCCGGACAGAGCAAGCCTGATCAAGGCCACCCGCCCCTTCGAGCGTCTGAGCATCGACTTCAAGGGGCCCCTACCGTCATCCGACCGTAATGTGTACTTCCTCAACATCGTTGATGAGTACTCCCGTTTCCCCTTTGCCTTCCCCTGCCCAGACATGACCAGTAACACGGTCATTAAATGCCTGAACAAACTCTTCGCCTTGTTCGGGTTCCCGAACTATATACATAGTGACCGGGGCGCCTCCTTCATGAGCGAGGAACTCCGTCAGTTCCTATTGGAGAGGGGTATTGCAGCAAGCAGGACCACCAGCTACAACCCCCGAGGGAACGGCCAGGTGGAAAGAGAGAACGCGACGGTATGGAAGGCCACCCTCTTAGCCTTAAAGTCTAAGGGCCTCCCAACCTCCCGCTGGCAAGAGGTCCTCCCGATTGCGCTGCACTCCATCCGGTCACTACTTTGCACTGCCATTAACACCACCCCCCATGCTCGAATGTTTGTCTTCCCCAGGAAGTCGACTACGGGAACCACCCTACCAACCTGGCTGACCTCTCCGGGACCCGTCTTGCTGCGAAAGCACGTGAGGGCCCATAAAACGGACCCCCTGGTCGAGAAGGTGAACCTCCTGCACGCCAACCCCCAGTACGCCTATGTGGCTTACCCAGACGGACGGGAGGACACTGTCTCCTTACGAGACCTCGCACCCTCACCCCCCCCTCCCAACCCCCCGAGTCCAGCCGAGGTAGACGGCATGCCGGAACCCCACGAGCCTTTGCCGACTACGCAGACACCAGCTTTAACACCGGATAATGTAACACCGCCGCTGCGACGATCGGAGAGGCTAACGAAGCCTCCGGACAGACTGACATACCAGAGCTGGTAATAAACTTCACCCCGCCGGACTCTAATCTAAACAAGGGGTGAATGTGGTAAACCACTGTTATAGTTATCACTGTATATTGTTCTCACTGTTCTCACTGTCACATCACTACACGAGGTCGCCTCTTGTCGCACTGTTATACCTGGGCTGACCACCTCCGACTCCGCCCATTACCTGCCCAGGTATAAAGGTAGCTGACTGGCTAGTATTCCTCCCTGTTGGATCGGATCACCCACGAGGGTGGGCTCTGTTATTTAGCCAATAAAAACCTTCAGTTACGTTCTTAACTCGTCGCCTTTTATTGGACTAATTGATAGGCATATCAAAACCCAAAATGCTTTAAGGCCAGACCGGTACCTTACGCGATCCGCCCAGCCATTGAAGCAGAGCTGGAGAGTCTGGAGCGTTCGGGTGTGCTGTCCAAGGTGGACTGGAGCGAGTGGGTCACACCCATCGTTCCTGTAATGAAGAAATCATTGAGCAGCACGCCTGGGGAACCGAAGAAGTTTCGCATCTGTGGGGACTTCAAGGTAACTGTGAACCCAGTCCTGCACACAGTACAATATCCACTTCCACGGATAGAAGATATTTTCGCCTCACTATCTGGAGGGAAACGCTTTACAAAGATTGATCTGGCCCAAGCGTATCTACAAATGGAGGTGGAAGAAGCATCTAGGAAATACCTCACGATAAACACTCACAAAGTCCTTTACCAGTACAATCGACTGGTATTCAGGGTAGCATCAGCCCCGGCTATTTGGCAGAGGGTGATGGAACAAGTCCTGCAAGGGATCCCGGGGACCCAGTGTTATTTGGACGACATCCTGGTTACGGGCGAAAATGACAGTGAACACCTTGCCAACCTGGAGCAGGTGCTCACGAGATTACAGGAATATGGGCTACGAGCCAACCGCCCCAAATGCGAGTTCTTCAGGAGACAAATCTCGTATTGTGGCCACATGATTTGATGAGGAAGGGTTGCATAAGTCGCCGGACAAGATTGAGGCTGTAGTCAAGGCTCCAGCACCGGAAAATGTGTCGCAACTGAGGTCGTTCCTCGGGTTGGTGAACTACTACCATAAGTTCTTGCCAAATTTATCTACAATTCTGCACCCACTGAACGCCCTGCTGCAAACTGGAGTAACATGGAAATGGAGTGATGAGTGTAAGCGTGACTTTCAGAAATGTAAATGCCTAATCACTTCAAAAGAAGTATTGGCCCACTACAATCCAACACTACCGATTCGGTTAGCATGTGATGCGTCTCCCTATGGCATCGGAGCGGTGCTGTCACACAAATTCCTTGATGGTTCAGAGAGGCCAATAGCCTTTGCATCGCGCTCGTTAACCTCAGCCGAGCGTAACTACGCCCAGATTGACAGGGAGTCCCTCAGCCTGGTGTGGGGGGTGAAGAAGTTCAATCACTTTCTGCACGGGCAGAAATTCACCCTACTGACTGATCATCAGCCCCTGGTCTCCATTTTTAACCCAAAGAAGGGCGTTCCGGTGATGACGGCGCAACGGCTGCAAAGATGGTCACTTTTTCTAGGGGCACATCAGTACGAAATAGAGTACAAGGGTACGAAACAGCATGGAAATGCTGATGGGCTGTCACGCCTACCGCTGCCTACGGTAGAGGAAGCACCTGCAGTGGACCCTGTTGAGATTTTCCATGCGACCATAGTCGAATGTCTACCTGTTACAAACTCAAGTATAGAGAAGGAAACCCGAAATGACCCGACACTCTCTCGGGTCTATGATTTGACGGTGAAGGGATGGCCAGCACATGGCGGCTCACTGTTGCCAGCATTCTCGCCAAGGAGAGAACAGCTGTCAGTGTGCCGGGGGACCTTGATGTGTGGATCCCGAGTGGTAATTCCACCCAAGTTGAGAGATAGAGTGCTCAATGAGCTTCATGAGGGTCATCTGGGAGGGTTAAAAATGAAGAGCCTAGCCAGGGCATTTGTGTGGTGGCCGGGAATCGATAAAGGAATCGAGGATATGACCAAGAGATGCACAGGATGCCAGAAGGTCCAAAACGCTCCACCACAGGCCCCGCTACATCCATGGGAGTGGCCCTCATCTCCATGGCAATGGGTACACATTGATTTTGCTGGTCCACTTATGGACTCAATGTTCCTAATCGCTGTGGACACCCATTCGAAATGGCCAGAGGTCATCAAAATGTCCTCCACCACCATGGAGAAAACTATTGCAGTCCTACGGACCATCTTCGCCAGGAATGGCTTGCCAGAACAGATTTGCTCCGACAATGGGCCACAGTTTGTGTCAGAGGATTTCCGGAGGTTTCTGAGGAATAATGGGGTGAAGCATTATACATCTGCCCCATATCATCCAGCCACAAATGGATTGGCTGAGAGGTTTGTTCAGACCTTTAAAAAGGCAATAAAGCAATGCATAATGATGACATACCACTACAACACAAGGTGGATAATTTCTTGTTTGCTTACCGGAATGCAACACATGCAGTCACCAACCAAGCTCCAGCCATAATGTTCTTCAACAGAAGGCTAAGATGTCGCCTGGATTTGCTCAAACCAAACATAAGACGAGATGTTGAGGATAAGCAATTCCAGCACTTAAATGAGAAGCCAACCAGGAGCTTCAAGATAGGGCAACCAGTCTTGGCCCGCAACTACCGAACAGAAAAATGGCAGCCAGGAACGATATGCACACAGCAGGGACCACTAATGTACACAGTGGACGTTGGAGAGAGCATCGTGAGATGCCATGCTGACCAGATTCTAGAGTCACAGGAACAAGCCAAACCCATACCACGAGCAGGTGCACCTGGTAATCAACCCGAAGTACAGATTGCGTCTACCTCAGAAGCAGTGGTATTGGAAGCTGACGAACCAACCAATGACAATGAACCAGAATCAACTCCGCCGCAAGAACAGGATACTCGAGAAAGGCGCTATCCAGTTAGGATCAGGAAGCCTCCTCAAAGACTGAACTTATAAATGATTATTTCAGTTGATGTATCTAGTACAGAGAAAATTGTAATTGTAATTAGTTATTATTTAGTTGTTAAAGGAATGTTGGCCTAGAAATTCGGTAGGCTTAGCGCCGCATTTGAGGCGCTAGAGGGCCTAGCGCCGGAGTTGTGGCCAGTTGAGAAATTCCCTGGGGCCCTAAATCGGCGTTGCACCGGTAGCGCTGCGCCGGCACCGATGACGTCATCGGTGTGCGCAGCGTCCCGGTTGCCGTGGTAACCCGGCCCCAAGCCGAAATTCAGTTGCGCCCGCCTCGCCCGTGGGAGGCGCAACTAAGACTCTGGCAACAGAGTCTTCCCCCAGTGTGCGCCAGCGCAGAGAGGTGGAGCGGCGGCCGGCCGCGTTCCCGGCGGCCGCCTGCCCGCACCTCCCTTCCCGGACTCCTGCATTCCCCCCCCCCCGCGGCCCTGATCAGTGTCTCATGCGAGCCCGGCACTTCCCCGAGGTGCCGGGCTCAGATGTCGGGTCAATCCGCCGGACAGTTGTCGGCTGCAGGCAGCTCCTCCTTAACAGGAGGAGGAGGCCTGCAGTTCCCCCGCCTGCCGCACCGCATCGGGTGCCGCAGCGGGGGATTAGCGCCGGGAAACCCAAGTTCACGCCCGTTTTGAGGCGCTAAAGGAGGGTTTTAGCGCCCGCCGCCGTCTGGGCCCGGCGCACCCGAATTTTCGTCGCGCGCTGCCGCATTACCGCTGACGCAAACTTTCTGGCGCTACAGCCCTGGCAAGACCAGAACCCAATTTCTAGGCCGTTATGTACTGTTTATCTAAAAGGGGAGGAATTGTTGTGTATGTACCTTTAAGAGAAGAACTGATTCTATACTGCAGTACCGGCAGTGACCACCCCTGTATATAAAGCCATAGCAGGCTTCTGTACGTCAGTCTTAAGTTACCCTCTGTTCACTAAAATACCTGTTTTATTGTTCTCCTGCAGTCCGTGTATTATTAAGGCGCGGACACTACAGTGTCCATAGCTGCCTTTCCATGAGTAGGTAAGCAGGAGATGCTCCAGTCGTAGCATGAGGCGTGTTTCGGTATTTCAGCAAGAAAGCATTCAGGCGCTGCTTTAGAGGAGCATCACTTCTTGCCGCTTTCAATGCGCGTTTCAGCGTTCTGACAAATCTCTCCACCAATCCATTCGTGGATGGATGATAAGGCGCGGAGAACGTGTGCTGGATTCCATTGCTCTTGAGGAACTCCTCCATCTCCTGGGATGTGAACTGTGTTCCATTGTCAGTCACTATCTGCTCCGGCAGACCAAATCGCCCGAACATCTCTCTGAGTCTCGATGGTTTTCTCTGCAGTGGTAGTGGACATTACTGCAACCTCCGGCCATTTGGAATGGGAGTCCACCGTGACCAGGAACATCGCTCCTTCCAGTGGTCCCGCGAAGTCCAGATGGATCCGTTGCCACGGTGTCGCCGGCCATTCCCATGGATGCAGTGGCGCTGCTCTTGGCGTATCCCTGGTTGTCTCGCATGATGGGCATGATTTCGCTTCAACTTCAATTTCATGATCCAGACCGGGCCACCAGAAGTAGCTTTGTGCCAGCTCCTTCATCCGGACAATACCACAATGTCCTGAGTGCAGCTCGTTGAAGACATGTTTCCACAGCTTTGGTGGTATGATCACTTGCATGCCCCAAAGGAGGCATCCTGACATGACAGACTCCCTCTTGACAGGTAAGGTAGGAGCTCAGGTGGTGCGTCTGACACCCGTGATCCGTCTCCTCGCATCACCCGATCCAGCACCTTGGATAGCGTAGGGTGCACTCTGGTCTCTTTCTTGACCTGCTGGGCCGTGACAGGGACATTGCTCACCATGTCAAAGTAGAAAATCTTCTGCTCACAGCCTTCAGAGGGCACAGGCAGCAGAAGTCTTGACAGTCCGTCCGCATTGCCATGTGCTGCTGACCTCCGGTATTTGATGTTGTAATTGTGAGTGCTTAACATCAGCGCCCAGCGCTGCATCCTGCACGCTGCCAGGGAGGGTATTCCTGTGTGTGGACCAAAGATCGATGTCAGAGGACGATGAACTGTCAGCAAGGTGAATTTCCTTCCGAACAAGTAGTGATGGAACTTTTTGATTCCAAAGATGATGCCCAAAGCCTCTTTTTCGATCGGCGGGTATTTCACCTCCGCCTTGCTCAGGGACCTTGACGCAAATGCAATCGGCTTCTCTTCACCTAAGGGAAAGATGTGGGACACGACCGCGCCAACGCCATAAGGTGACGCATCACAGGCCAGCTGAATCTGCAACAACGGGTCAAAGTGCGTCAACACTCTTGGGTCAGTCAAAGCTGCTTTGGCTTTCTTGAATGCAGCTTCGCACTCCTTCGTCCATGCCCAGGCCTTGCCCTGACACAGCAACTCATGTAATGGCTTCAACAGTGATGCCAGCTGTGGAATAAACTTTCCGTAATAGTTCAGGAGACCTAAGAATGACCGCAGCTGGCCGACATTTGTAGGTGCAGGAGCGTCGGCAATGGCTTTCACTTTCGACGGTGCTGTGTGTAGGCTGTCCGCTTCGATGACATAGCCTAGGTACTCCACTGATGGATTGAAAAATTTGCATTTGTCCTTGCGAACGCGTAAGCCATATTCTTCAAGTCTTCCCAGTGTCTTCGTCAGGTTCTGCAGATGCTCGTTGTCGTCCTTTCCTGTGACAAGGATATCGTCGAGATAACATTGTACCCCTGGAATGCCGCTTAAGATCTGGTCCATAGCCCGCTGAAACAATGCTGGCGCTGACGTTATACCAAAGGGTAGGTGGCAGTACCTGTAGAGGCCCTTGTGGGTGGTGATGGTGAAGTACTTCTGTGAGTCCTCTTCTACATGCATCTGCAAGTAGGCTTGGCATAGATCAATCTTGCTAAACTTCTGACCGCCTGCTAGACCCGCAAAAAGATCTTCAGTGATGGGGAGGGGGTACTGTTCAGCTGAGAGCACAGGATTCACTGTTACTTTGAAATCTCCACATAAGCGAACCACGCCGTCACTCTTCATCACTGGTACCACGGGCGTGGCCCACTCACTGTGCGAAACCGGCACCAGGACCCCTATCTTGACCAGACGCTCCAGGTCAGCCTCCACCTTTGGTCTGAGGGCGTAGGGAACGTTCCTGGCCTTCAGGAATCATGGCTGGCTGTCAGGCTTCACCTTGAGTTTGACCGTAATCCCCTTCATAATCCCCAATTCTCCGTCAAAGACAGCCGCATGCTTTGTCAACACTGCCGCTAGCCCCGCCTCTTCGACTGACACTGCATTCACTTTTTTCCAATCCAGATGAATTTTCTCCAACCATGGCCTGCCCATCAGGGATGGATAGTCACCCTTGACCACGTAAACTGGCAGCATCATGGTTTGTCCATTAAGCTCCACCTTGACCTCCGTCTTACCCAGCATTGGGACTATTTCCCCAGTGTAGGTCTTTAAGATGAGCTTGGCCGGCGTCAGTGATAGGTGGTTCAGTTTTTCTTTGAATAGCTTCTCTGAAATCAAGGAGATACGGGCCCCCGTATCCAGCTCCATTTTGACCGGTATTCCCTCTAGTAGTGGAGTGATTCCATAGCCTGATGAGCCTCCATTCACCGTTAACACATGGAGATTCAGCTCCCCATCAGAGTCTGTGTTACTGTCTTCCTGTTCTTGTTTCACCATGTGTAGGTTTTTCTTTTTAGAACGCCAGTTGGATGTGTTTTCTTGTTTGTTTTTGTGTGTCTCTGTGTAGGATTGTTTGCTTTGCCCTTTACACACACGTTCAATGTGTCCTTTCTTTTCACATTTCCAACAGGTCAGGTCTTTACACCAGCAGTCAGATGGCTGATGACCTGACCTTCCACATCTGTAACACTCTCTGGCGCCCCTTGCATGCTTATCCGGTGTAGCTGCTACCCTGTGCACTCTTGTTGCAGCCCCCAACAGCTGTGCATCTTTAGCTGCTAACTCCATAGGCACAGCGAGCTCCACTGCTGATTTAAGCATCAGTTGTCAGTTTGTCAGTCGTGAGCAAGCACTTCTGTGTTGCTTCACATCTTAATCCACACACAAACCTATCACGGACAGTGTCATTTAGAGTTTCACCAAACTCACAATGCTCAGTTAGCTTCTTTAGCACTGCAACATATTCGGCTATGGACTCACCCTCCCCTTGGTTTCGTTTGTGAAACCTGAACCTCTCGGCAATCAGCAGCGGCTTGGGTGCGAAATGTGTTTCCAAAACTTCCACAATCTGATCATATGTCTTAGCGCCGGGCTTATCCGGGTGCAGCAAACTCCGTAACAAGCCAAATGTTTTTGTTCCGATCACACTGAGGAACGTCGCCACTTTCACGTCATCTTTAATGCCATTTGCAGTCACGAAAAATCTGAAACGCTCTGTATAAGCACTCCATCGCTCCGCCGTTTCATCAAATAATCCAAACGCTCCGGTTAGCATAGCCATTTTGTTTTCTTTTTTTTTTCTTTACAGTCCTTTTCCTCCACTTCGTTTCACTGTATCGTTACTCTCCCCCTTCTCATTTGTGTAACACACGAACCGCCACCTTTACGAGGCGATTGCATCAGCACTAAACTGCGGGCGCGCCATTAAGAAAAGACAGGAACTTCTTACTTTAAACCTCGCCGATTCCAGTGCAAAGTGATGCGCAAGTCCGTCGTCCTCATCGCCAGTTTTGTTGTGTCTCAAGGGGTTTTATACCCTTACCTATATAACAATTAAGAAGGACTCCGGGGTGGAGAGTTTAGTTAACGGCCATTTTATTTACAATGTGCTTCTTCACTCAATGCACTACATTTCCCATAGTGCATTGCAAATCACCACTACGGTATCCCATGTGGGACAATTCTAATACACATTCAAAATACACAACACAAACCCACTCCTCGCTTTCTTCCAGACTGAGATTTTGTGCAAATTGTTTCCGAGAAAAGATGTAAAATATTGAAATTGGATCCAGCTTTGTCTTCCACTGTGATTGTGCTGTTTGTCTTGCAAGCCCAGTTCGACTCGGCCTAACGAGTCAAAACCTTTATGGATTTTATTTTGTTCCATTTCTCCAGTGTGTTTTTAGTACTGTGCTATTTTTCTTATAATAGTTTATTAAACCAGCAAGTAAAACTGATCGGATCTCCCCTTTCCAGCAAACTCTGAACATTGAAACGTATTGGTCGGTAGCTCTGAAACGTATGACAGTGCAACTGAGATACAGTCCATTGGTCTCTCAGTCACTGGTGAGGTCTCAGTTGGCTCTGACTGTTGGCGACATTAGAGAGTTTTACTAACAGCTGTGTGAATTCACAAACCAGTTGTTGTCCTGTCCTTTGTGGGGGCTATTTTATCTTCTTACTAAATATGCGACGGTCACTATACAAGTGTCAATGGGATGGAAAGCAGCAATCCAATCAGTGGGTTGAAATGACGACACAAACTGTACGAGAGAAACACCCACATTGTTCGTTTTCTGAACTCTAAGATTGGCTGTTCAATGATCTCGAACAGTTTAATCTTCTCCCCAGTTTTCATCCCACTTTACAACAATGCAGCCGTACATTCATTCCTCCATTTATCTTTCATTCTCCCTCTCTCTTTCTTTAGATTGGCGGTGAAAATTTCACAAATAATTAAATATCTGTGGGTTACACAAATGCCCCACTGGGAGAGTGAGATTTACCCTAGCATAAAAATGGAAACCTCCTAATGGCCCCAGGCTGCAAACTGAACATGCTCAGAGCTCAGGAAATGCCGAGGTTAACATTTCTGGCACTGAAAAGAACTTTAAGAACATAATTACATATCCCTTGATTCCCCTAGAGTCAAAAAATCTGTCGATCTCAGCCTTGAATATACTCAAAGACTCAGAGTCCACAGCCCTCTGGGGCAGAGAATTCCAAAGATTCACAACCCTCAGAGTGAAGAAATTCCTCCTCATCTCGGTCTTAAATGGCCGACCCCTTATCCTGAGACTATGCCCCCTAGTTCTAGACTCTCCAGCCAGGGGGAAACAACCTGTCAGCATCTACCCCTGTCAACCCCCCTCAGAATCTTGGAAAAACTCAGCAGGCCAGGCAACATCCGTGGAGAGACCTGGCCTCTTAATCTATTTCATTTCCTGTGCTTCTTCAGTCTTGACAAAGGGTTTGACCCGAAACGTTGACTCTATTTTCTCTCCACGGATGTTGCCTGGCCTGCTGAGTTTTTCCAGCATTTTATGTTGTTATTTCGGATTTCCAGCATCTGCAGTATTTTGCTATCCCCTCAGAATCTTATATGTTTCAATGAGATCACCTCTCATTCTTCTAAACTCCAGAGAGTATTGGCCCAATCTATTCAATCTCTCCTCATAGGACAACCCTCTCATCCCAGGAATCAATCTAGTGAACCTTTGTTGCACCGCCTCCAAGGCAAGTATAGCCTACCTCAGATAAGGAGACCAAAACTGTGCAGAGTACTCCAGGTGTGGTCTCACCAAAGACCTGTACAATTGTAGTAAGACTTCCTTATTCTTGTACTCCAACCCCCTTGCAATAAAGGCCAACATGACATTTGCCTTGTTTATATGAAGATTAACCCACGATTCTTGCATTACCTTTCAGAGCTTTTTAACCCCAAGTCTCAAGTTCATTCACATTTAGTCAATTAGATTATTTTAGCCAATCAGCACAGTTAACTTAACAGATAGTGGCTATTTCAGCCAATCACAATTTTTTGCCCTGTAAGTACTTTGAGGTGTGACATAGGAACAGGAGGAGGCCATTCAGCCCTCGAGCCTGTTCCGCCATTCGATTAGATCAAGGCCGATCTGTATCGCAACCCCATCTACTCGCCTTGGCTCCATATGCTTAATACCCTTGCCTAGCAAACATCTATCAATATCAGTCCTGAAATTTTCAATTGATCCCCAGCCTCAACAGCTTTTCATGTCGAGAGTTCCAGATTTCCACCACCCTTTGTGTGAAAATAGTGCATCCTGAACGGCCTGGCTCTGATTTTATGGTGATGCCCCCTTATTCTGTACTCACTTCACCAGAGGAAATACATACTCTCAATCTACCCTATCAACTCCTTTAATCATCTCGAACACCCCAATTAAATCACCCAGTAAGATCACCTTTGGAACGTGTGATGCTATGGACATACTCTAGATACAACTGAAGGAGGGACAAATTCAGGGTCGACCCCTTTGGGGGCGCTAACTTCGCCGGGGCGCTGCTTTTACCAGCCCTGCGCCGTAAATTCAATAGTAGCACCCCAAGCAGGAGGTGGGGTGCTACTGGAAGCGACCCCCCTCCTTCTTGGGGCGCTACAAGTAAATTTTGCAGCGCTACGTGCAACAGCGCCACATCATCGCAGGCCTCCATCCCCTGATTCAAGAAAGGTGACAAGTCCGATTGCGGTAATTACAGAGAAGTTTCCCTGCTGTCTGCCACAGGGAAAGTCATCGCAAGAATCCTCCTCAATCGCCTTCTCCCAGTGGCCGAAGAGCTCCTCCCAGAGTTGCAATGCAGATTCCGCCCACTAAGGGGCACAATGGACATGATCTTCACCGCGCGTCAATTACAAGAGAAATGCAGAGAACAGCTCCAACTGCAGTACATGGCCTTCTTTGACCTCACAAAGGCCTTCAACACTGTCAACCATGCGGGATTATGGAGTGTCCTCCTCAAATTCGGCTGCCCTCAAAAGTTTGTCACCATCCTCCACCTGCTTCACAACGACATGCAAGCTGCGATCCTGACCAACGGTTCCACCACAGACCCAATTCACGTACGGACCGGGGTCAAGCACCAACGCTCTTCTCAATCTTCCTTGCTGCAATGCTCCATCTCACCCTCAGTAAGCTCCCCGCTGGGTGTGGAGCTAATTTACAGAACAAACGGGAAACTGTTCAACCTCCATCGCATCCAGTCCAGATCCAAGATCGTCTCATCCTCTGTCATCGAATTACAGTATGCAGACGACGCTTGTGTCTGCGCTCACTCGGAGGTCGAACTTCAAACCATCGTCAACACCTTCACCGAAGCATACGAGAGCATGGACCTTACACTAAACATCCGAAAGACAAGGGCCCTCTACCAACTTGCCCCCGCCACACAGTACTGCCCCCCGATTATCAAAATCCACGACCAGGCCTTGGACTACGTGGACCACTTTCCATACCTCGGGAGCCTACTGTCAACAAGGGCAGACGTCGATGTCGAAGTCCTTCAGTGTGCCAGTGCAGCCTTTGGTCACCTGAGGAAGAGAGTGTTTGAAGACCAGGACCTCAAACCTGGCACCAAGCTCATGTTCTAAAGAGCAGTAATGATACCAGCCCTCCTGTATGCTTCAGAGACATGGACCATGTACAGCAGGCACCTCAAAGCACTGGAGAGAAACATAGAAACATAGAAGATAGAAGCAGGAGTAGGCCATTCGGCCCCTCGAGCCTGCTCTGCCATTTAATGAGATCATGGCTGATCATCCAAATTCAGAACCCTGTCCCTGCTTTCTCCCCATATCCCTTGATCCTTTTAGCCTTAAGAAATATATGTAACTCCTTCTTGTATATATTTAATGAATTGGCCTCAACTGCCTTCTGTGGTAGAGAATTCCACAGGTTCACCACTCTCTGGGTGAAGAAATTCCTCCTCAATCTCTGTCCTAAATGACTTACCTCTTATCCTTAGGCTGTGACCCCTGGTTCTGGACTCCTCCGCCATCGGGAACATCCTTCCTGCATCTAGCCTGTCTAGTCCTGCTAGAATTTTATAAGTTTCAATGAGATCCCCTCTCATTCTTCTAAACTCCAGCGAATATAAGCCCAATCGACCCAATCTCTCCTTATACATCACTCCTGCCATCCCAGGTATCAGTCTGGTGAATTTTCGCTGCACTCCCTCCATGGCAAGAACATCCTTCCTCAGATAAGGCGACCAAAACTGCACACAACTCTCAAGATGTGGTCTCACCAAGGCCCTGTACAACTGCAGCAAGACATCCTTGCTCCTGTACTCGAATCCTCTCGCTATGAAGGCCAACATACCATTTGCCTTCTTAACCGCCTGCTGTACCTTCATGCTTACCTTCAGCGACTGGTGCACAAGGACACCAAGGTGTCGTTGCACTTCCCCTTCTCCTAATCTATTGCCATTCAGATAATAATCTGCCTTCCTGCCACCAAAATGGATAACCTCGCATTGATCCACATGATACTGCATCTGCCATGCATCTGCCCAATCATCCAACCTGTCCAAATCATACTGGAGTTTCTCTGCAACCTCCTCACAGCACACATGCCCACCCAACTTTGTGTCGTCTGCAAACTTGGAGATATTACATCTAGTTCCCTCGTCTAGATCATTAATATATATTGTGAATAGCTGGGGTCCTAGCACCGATCCCTGCGGTACCCCACTAGTCACTGCCTGCCACTCGGAAAAAGACCCGTTTATTCTAACTCTTTGCTTCCTGTCTGCCAACCAGTCCTCTATCCAAGTCAGTCCCTTACCCCAATCCCATGTACTATAACTTTACACGCTAATCTCTTATGCAGGACCTTATTGAAAGCCTTCTGAAAGTCCAAATACACCACATCCACTGGTTCTACTTTATCTATTCTGCCAGTTACATGCTCAAACATTTCTAGTAGATTAGTCAAGCATGTTTTAACTTTTGTAAATCCATGTTGACTTTGTCCGATCCTGTCACTGTTTTCCAAGTGCTCTGCTATTACATCTTTTATAGTGGACTCTAGCATTTCCCCCACTACCGATGTCAGGCTTACCGGTCTATAATTCCCTGTTTTCTTTCTACCATCTTTTTTGATTAGTGGGGTTACATTAGCTACCCTCCAGTCCATGGGAACTGTTCCAGAGTCTATAGAATTTTGGAAGATGACTAGCAATGCATCACTTCCTTAAGTACCCTAGGATGTAGATTATCAGGCCCTGGCGATTTATCGGCCTTCAATCCCGTCAATTTCCCTAACACCAAGGCCTAGAAATTAGGTATAGCCCCGCCAGGTCTTTAGCGCCCGAAATTTAGCGCTCGGCCGGATTCCCGTAGCGCCCGCCTGAAATTCAGTTGCGCCGCCCCAACACGGAGGCGGGCGCTATTGGAGGGTTTGGCCGCCTCGTTTGGGGCGAAGAATGTCAGTTTCAGGCGTCCAGCTGCCGCTGCGGCACCCGATGCGCTGCGGCACGCTGGGGTACTGCAGGCCTCCTCCTTCTCTTAAGGAGGAGCTGCCTGCAGCCGTGAGATCGCTGCTGGATTCCCCCGGCAAATGAGCCCGGCACCACGGCGAAGTGCCGGGCTCGCGGGAGTGACACACCAATGCCGCGGGGGGGTGGTGCAGGAGTCCGGGGAGGGAGGTGCGGCCAGGCGGCCGCCGGGAAAGCGGCCAGCCGCCCCTCCACCTTTATGCGCCGGCCTCTCGGAGCTGCAAGGCACCGTTTTGCAAACGCTGTTTGCGGCCGCCACAGGAGAGGCGGCCGCAACTGAATTTGGCGGTCGGACCGGAATTACATTGGAACCGGGGCACTGCGCACACTGATGACGTCATCGGTGCCGGCGCAGCGCTACCGGCTAACGTCGATGTTACGGACCAACTGAATTTCGGGCGCGAAAAAACTTCCGGCGCAAACCACTCTATAGCCCATAAGTGGGCGCAAACGCGACTGAATTTCTAGGCCCAATAGTGTATTCTATAATGAAGACACCAGTAGTATGTTCTATAATGTAGATACCAATAATATGTTTTATAATGAAGGTACCATTAGTATGTTCTAAAATGAAGATACCAAAAGTGTGTTCTATAATGAAGATACCAATAGTATGTTTTAAAATGAAGATACCATTAGTATGTTCTAAAATGAAGATACCAATAGTGTGTTCTATAATGAAGATACCAATAGTGTATAATATAATGAAGTTACCAACAGTATGTACTATAATGAAGATACCAATAGTGTGTTCTATAATGAAGATACCATTAGTATGTTCTATAATGAATATACCAATAGTATGTTCTATAATGAAGATACAAATAGTATGTTCTATAATGAAGATACCAATAGTGTATTCTATAATGAAGATACCAACAGTGTATTCTATAATGAAGACACCAATAGTATGCTCTATAATAAAGACACCAATAGAATGTTTTATAATGAAGGTACCATTAGTATGTTCTAAAATGAAGATACCAAGGCCTAGAAATTCAGTATAGCCAGTTTTGGGGCGCTAACCTTAGCGCCCGCCCGAAGTTAGCGCCCGCCCCAAAGTAGCGCCCCGTTGCCGGAAATTCAGTGGCTTCGCCCTAAGAGGTTGTTGGCACGCTAAAAGAGGCGTTCCACTACTATCTTTAGGCGCTAAGCCGGCGGTCCAGAGGGATAGCGCCCAGGCGGGGCGCAGCACGGGTGCGGTCATTTTTTGACTGACAGCAGACCCCGTGGCGCCGACCAGCTCTTAAAGGGGGAAGGGACGAATTGGTCTGCTGCCACGCCCTGCACACTGCAGCCTTGCAAAGAGGCCTCAACACTGCTGCTCAGCCCCAGGGAGTCATGGCAACGCCAGAGAGGGCCCGTGAGCGTGCCCTGCGCTTCTCAGAGGGTGATCTGGACATAATGGTCACAGCTCTGGAGCAGAGGCGCAGGATCTTGTTCCCAGAGAGTGGGAGGAATCCGAACCACCACGACTACACCAGAGCCTGGAAGCAGATCGCCCAGAGGGTGACGTTCACCGGCGATGCCCCCAGGACCCACAAACAATGTCGTAAAAAATACAATGACCTGACCAGGATTGTCAGGGTGAGTACCCTTTCCAGTCTCCTCCTCATTCTTGCATGTACACCTGACATGATGGGCAAAAGGAGCTGGAAGTCCTAATGGCCAGCCCTCAGCCAGCAGCATTGGGACAGTCATGAGCATCAATTGGCCATTCTGCACTCTACACTCTAGCCCAGCTATTCCACCATGGGAGGCAGTGCACACGACATCAGGGCTACACTCTGGCCAAGCTATTCCACCATGGGAGGCAGTGCACACTACATCAGGGCTACACTCTGGCCAAGCTATTCCACCATGGGAGGCAGTGCACACTACATCAGGGCTACACTCTGGCCCAGCTATTCCACCATGGGAGGCAGTGCACACGACATCAGGGCTACACTCTGGCCAAGCTATTCCACCATGGGAGGCAGTGCACACTACATCAGGGCTACACTCTGGCCAAGCTATTCCACCATGGGAGGCAGTGCACACTACATCAGGGCTACACTCTGGCCCAGCTATTCCACCATGGGAGGCAGTGCACACGACATCAGGGCTACACTCTGGCCAAGCTATTCCACCATGGGAGGCAGTGCACACTACATCAGGGCTACACTGCGCACTTACAGCCCGTCCTTTCTCTTGCAGGCTAATGTTGCGTATAATCGCCAGGCCCGTGCCAGGGCCAGGGGAGGCCGTGCAAAGCTGCAGAAGCTCACTCGGCTGGAGGAGCGCGTGTGTGTGCTCATGGGAGCCCGTCTGATCGTGCGCACAGCGTGCGGAGTAACCGACCCTCCACTGCCCGGCAATGGTAAGGACCTCGGCTTTTGGCCCTCTCACGTCGCACTTGCGCATCCGAGCTACCTCCGTTGCCACTGTCCCACCAATGCGCTGAATGCCACCAGTCCTAACTCCCTCGCTGACGCCGTCTCCTCACTCTGAAGCTACTCTTGTGCATTCCTGCTTTCAGCTGGTGACAACCAGGACCCTGAAGCTGCCAGTGACAGCCCCTCCGAGCAGGAGGAGGAGGAGGAGGAGGAGGAGGAGGAGCAAGCCGGACCATCGGGGGAACACTCAGGTCCCGCCGGAGAGGACGAAAGGCTTGACACGTCCTCACTGGACGAGTGCCTGGAGGAACTGTCGCAGGGGAATGCAGCTTCTGGGACCAGTGGCGTCCAGCCACCCAGGAGCCGTGCGCGTGGCCCGCGGCCTTCCCCCCAAAGGGGGGAAGGATCAGAGGGGAGTGCTGTTGATCGGCACACTTGCCGCCACCAACGTGGCAAGGTTCCCCTAGTTCGGCCCCCTCCTCCCCAGCGGGAGAGTCGCGACTCCAGTCCGGACACCTTCACCTCGGAGGAGGTGCGGAAGCTGGATAAGATGGCCGAGGATTCGGACCGGCGCCACACGGAGCTCATGAGCGTGGTGGGGTGCATGCCTGAGGCCATCGAGTTGCTGGCGACCAGTGTGCGCGAGTTCGGGGCAGCAACTGCCGCGAGTGGCCGCATGCTGACTGATGCCGTCAAGACCCTGGCGGGTGTGATGCGGGCGCACACCAGGACAACAGGGGCACTCACTGCTGCCACACGCGCTGTCTCAGGCAGGCATCGCCAGGGCAGCCGCCGCGCTGGAGCATCCCAGTGAGCTGCCCCTCGGCTGATTGTTGCGGATCCTGCAGTGCGGGCCCGGCCGAGTGCCAGCGCGCCACAGCACCAGCCAGCCCATCCCAGACGCCAGCTGGCCCACATTGCGCCATCCGTCGCTGCCATTCCCCCACTGGGGCATCAAGGGCAAGCGGCTGGAGCTGATGTTGGCCAGGCTCAGGTGCGCCACTCAGCAGACGGCCCCTCGAGGCCCAAAGGCCGTGTAGGCCGCCCCCCAGCGGCATCTGGCGGAAGGACATCTGAGCCTCAGGCGCCTTCCCCCAGCCTCGCAGCAGCCACTGGGCAGAGCTTGCGAAGGAGCAGCAGGCCGGGCAGGGGAGGCAAAAGGCTGGGCAAGGTCTCGCCCTCGCGGGCCACTCTGTAGAGGGTGTGGCCAGCTTTCGTTTTGTATGGCGGTGGCCATCTTTCTTTTGCCCATGGTTGTTTGGTTCGTGGGCTTTTTTTTTGCGTTAGGCCGAGGTTGAGGCCCTGGTTGTACAAATGTGGAGTGACTCCTCCCCAGTTTGTGGGAGTGAGTCATTTGTTGGGCTTTTTGTTGGGCCCGTTGATTGTTTTTGGGGATTCATGTGGGAAGGGGTTATCATTTTTGTGTAATAAAAATTTATCTTTATTCATACAGTCTCCATGGTTGTTCTTGTTAGTGTTTGGTGGCTTCGCCGGCTGAGGGCTTGCGGAGCGGCTGCATTCATCATCCCTCATGGCCCCAAGGCATTCCCTGACAGGGGGCTTAGAAGTACCGTGTAATAAGGTGGCGTCGCGCGGCCCTTGGCCCTGGTCGCTCCCTCCTGGGAACGTACTCCTGCACCTCCTCCTCCTCCTCCTCCTGCTCCTCCTCCTGAGGTGCTGCTCCAACGTCAGGTGGCAGTGCCTGAGTCCTGCGGATAGCCAGGTTGTGTAGCATGCAGCAAACTACCACAAATTGGGAGACCCGGTCCGGCGAATACTGGAGAGCTCCTCCAGAGTGATCAAGGCAGCGGAACCGCTGCTTGAGGACCCCAATAGTTTGCTCGATGATGTTGCGGGTGGTTTGATGGCTCTCGTTGTAGGCCTCTTCAGCAGCGGTCCTGGGCGCGCGGAGCGGGGTCATGAGCCAGGTACACAAAGGATAGCCTTTGTCCCCGAGTAGCCATCCTCTTGGGGGAGGCTGTGCCTCGAACATGTCATGCACAGTACTCTGCCGCAGGATAAAGGCATCGTGGCTGCTGCCTGGGAAGCTGGCATTGACAGCCATGATGCGCTGCTTGTGGTCACACACCAGCTGCACATTCAGAGAATAGTAGCCCTTCCTGTTGCGATACTGCTCGCCATGCTCCAGAGGGGCCCGCAAAGCCACATGCGTACAGTCAATGGCGCCCTGCACCAAGGGGAAGTCCCCGAGTCTGGCAAATCCCAATGCGCGCTGATGCTGGCTCTCCAGGGCCATGGGGAAGGAGATGAATTGGCTTCTCCTTCTGAACAGTGCTTCGGTCACCTGGCGGATGCAGCGATGCGCGCCGTACTGGGAGATGTTTGCTATGTCCCCAGCAGCGGATTGGAAGGAGCCGGTGGCATAGAAGTTCAATGCCACCGTCACCTTCACTTCCACCGACAGAGACGTCCTGCACCTGAGCTTTGGCCGCAGATCTCTGCGAAGCAGGTGGCAGATCTCTGCAATCACCTCCTTTCGGAATCGGAGCCTTCTAACACATCGCGCGGCACTCATGTTTAGGTAGGAGCGCTGCTGGCGGTATAGCCTGACTGGGTAAGGCCTACGTGGCCGACGCCTGTAGCCCCCTCTGCATCTAGCCAGGGCTGCCCCTCTCACAATGCGTCTGCGTTGGCACCCCATGGCACCCCATGCAACCCCCATCAAATCCTGGCAAACACTCAAATTTCCAAAAGGCCACTTGCAGCGCTCTGGCCTGAGTCCAAAAATACCTGAGCTGTTGCTGCTTGAAACCAGTTAGCTATCCTCCTTGTTGTGTGTCCAGAAATGCGTTGCACTAGAGTGTTTGCTGAAAAATGGCTGGCCTTTATACTGGAGGGCACGTCCCCTTTAATTTGCGCCCCCCGGGGCCCGCGCTGGTTGTGTTGCGTTCCTTTTTTCAAACGCTCCGGCTGCCAGCCGCACAATGGGGCGGTCCGACTGAAGTTTGGAATCGGGGCGGCCAAAGGGCGTTGCACGAGGATGTGATGTCATTTTCTGCGCGCGCATCCGGGCGGGCGCTAAACTTTGCGCCGGCGCTAACGGCCAACTTAATGTGGGGCGAGGTGCAAACTGCGCTGCGTCCGGGCGCTACACGCATAGAGCCCGGAAATCACTTCTCTTAAGGCGCTAACTGCTGGCGCAAGCAACTGAAAATCTAGCCCCAAGAGTGTGTTCTATAAAGAAGATACTAATAGCATGTTCTAAAATGAAGATACCAATAGTGTGTTGTATAATGAAGATACCAATAGTATGTTCTAAAATGAAGATACCAATAGTATGTTCTAAAATGAAGATACCAATGGTGTGTTCTATAAAGAAGATACCAATAGCATGTTCTAAAATGAAGATACTAATAGCATGTTCTAAAATGAAGATATCAATAGTATGTTTTACAATGAAGGTACCAATAATATGTTCTATAATGAAGATACCGATAGGAAGTTCTATAATGAAGATACCAGTCGTGTGTTCTATAATGAAGATACCAATAGTAAGTTCTATAATGAAGATACCAATAGTATGTTCTATAATTAAGATACCAATAGTATGTTCTATATTGAATATACCAATTGTGTGTTCTGTAATGAAGATACCAATTGGATGTTCCATAATGAAGATACCAATAGTATGTTTTTAATGAAGATACAAATAGTATGTTCTATATTGAAGATACCAATAGTGTGTTCTATAATGAAGATAGCAATAGCATGTTCTATAATGAAGATACCAATAGTGTGTTGTATAATGAAGATACCAATAGTGTGCTCTATAATGAAGATACCAATGGAATGTTCTATAATGAAGATACCTATAGTGTGTTCTATAATGAAGATACCAATTGTGTGTTCGATAATGAAGATACCAATAGTATGTTCTATAATGAAAATACCAATAGTATGATTTATAATGAAGGTACCATTAGTATGTTCTAAAATGAAGATACCAATAGTGTGGTCTATAAAGAAGATACCAATAATGTGTTCTATAATGAAGAGACCAATAGTATGTTCTATAATGAAGATACCAACAGTGTATTCTATAATGAAGACACCAATAGTATGTTCTATAATGAAGATACCAATAGTATGTTTTATAATGAAGGTACCATTAGTATGTTCTAAAATGAAGATACCAATAGTGTGGTCTATAAAGAAGATACCAATAGCATGTTCTAAAATGAAGATACCAATAGTGTGTTCTATAATGGAGATACCAATAGTACGTTCTATAATGAAGATACCAAAATATGTTCTATAATGAAGATACCAGTAACATGTTCTGTAATTAAGATACCAATTTTATGTTTGATAATGAAGGTTTCAATAGTATGTTCTATAATGAAGATACCAATAATATGTTCTATAAAGAAGATTCCAATAGTGTGTTCTATAATGAAGAGAACAATAGTATGTTCTACAATGAATATACCAATAGTATGTCCTATAATGAAGATACCAATAGTGTGTTCTGTAATGAAGAGACCAATAGTATGTTCTATAATGAAGATACCAATAGTTTGTTTTATAATGAAGGTACCATTAGTATGTTCTAAAATGAAGATACCAATAGTGTGTTCTATAATGATAATACCAATAGTGTATTATATAATGAAGTTACCAATTGTATGTACTATAATGAAGATACCAATAGTGTGTTCTACAATGAAGATACCATTAGTACGTTCTAAAATGAAGATAACAATAATATGTTCTACAATGAACATACCAATAGTATGTTCTATAATGAAGATAAAATTGTATGTTCTATAATGAAGAAACCAATAGTGTATACTATAATGAAGATACCAATAGTATGTACTATAATGAAGATACCAATAGTATGTTTTATAATGAAGGTACCATTAGTATGTTCTAAAATGAAGATACCAATAGTGTGTTCTATAATGAAGATACCAATAGTATGTTTTATAATGAAGGTACCATTAGTATGTTCTAAAATGAAGATACCAATAGTGTGTTGTATAATGCAGATACCAATAGTGTATAATATAATGAAGCTTCCAATAGTATGTACTATAATGAAGATACCAATAGTGTGTTCTATAATGAAGATACCATTAGTATGTTCTATAATGAAGATAACAATAGTAAGTTCTACAATGAATATACCAATAGTATGTTCTATAATGAAGATACAAACAGTGGCCGAGAAATTCAGTTGCTTGCGCCAGCCGTTAGCGCCTTAAGAGAAGTGAATTTCGGGCGCTATGCGTGTAGCATCTGGGCGCAGCGCGATCTGCGCCTTACCCCAAATTAAGTAGACATTTAGCGCCGGTGCAAAGTTTAGCGCGCGCTCACCTGCGCGTGCAGAAAATGATGTCATATCCTCGTGCAACGCCCTTTGCGCGCTCCGATCCAGAGCTTCAGTGGAACCGCCCCATTGTGCGGCCGGCAGCTCGAACGCTTGTTTAGTGGAACACAACAGAGCCGACGCGGGCCCCGGGGAACGTAAATTAAAGGGCACTTACCCTGCACTATAAAGGGCAGGCATTTTGCAGCAAACACTCTTGTGCAACGGATTTCTGGAGAGAGACCAAGGAAGACAGCTTTCTGGTTTGGGCCAACACTAGCTCAGGTATTTTTGGCTTCAGGCCAGAGCGTTGCAAGTGGCCTCTTGGATATTTGACTGTTTGGCAGCATATTATGGGGGCTGCATGGGGTGCCAACGCTGAGTTTCAGCGTCATGTCCGTAGGGCTCGCAGACGCGGTGTGAGAGTGGCAGCTCTGGCTAGACGCAGAGGGGGCAACAGGCGTCGGCAACATAGGCCTTACCCAGTCAGGGCATACCGCCAGCAGTGCTCCTACCTCAACATGAGTGGCGCGCGATGTGTAAAAAGGCTGAGATTCCGAAAGGAGGTGGTTGCAGAGAACTGCCATCTGCTTCGCAGAGATCTGCGTCCAAAGCTCAGGAGCAGGACGTCTCTGTCGGTGGAGGCGAAGGTGACGGTGGCCTTGAACATCTATGCCACCGGCTCCTTCCAATCCGCTGCTGGGGACATTGCTAACATATCCCAGTTCGCCGTGCATTGCTGCATCCGCCAGGTGACCGATGCCCTTTTCAGAAGGAGACGCCAATTCATCTCCTTCCCCATGGCCCTGGAGAGGCAGCATCAGCGTGCACTGGGATTTGCAAGATTCGCGGCCTTTCCCTTGGTGCAGGGCGCCATTGACTGTACGCATGTGGCTTTGCGGGCACCTGTGGAGCATGCCGAGGATTACCACAACCGGAAGGGCTACCATTCCCTCAATGTGCAGCTGGTGTGTGACAACAAGCAGCGCATCCTAGCTGTCAATGCCCGCTTTCCAGGCAGCAGCCACGATGCCTTTATCCTGCGGCAGACAACTGTGCGTGACATGTTCGAGGCACAGCCTCCCCCAAGAGGATGGCTTCTCGGGGACAAAGGCTATCCTTTGTGTACCTGGCTCATGACCCCGCTCCGCGCGCCCAGGACCCCTGCTGAAGAGGCATACAACGAGAGTCATCAAGCGAGCAGGAACATAATCGAGCAGCAATTGGCATCCTCAAGCAGCGGTTCCGCTGCCTGGATCGTTCTGGCGGATCTCTGCAGTATTCCCCGGACCGAGTGTCCCAATTCGTCGTTGTTTGCTGCATGCTGCACAACCTGGTTCCCCACAGGACTCAGGCACTGCCACCTCACGTTGGACCACCACCTCAGGAGGAGGAGCAGGAGGAGCATGAGGAGGAGGAGCAGGAGGAGGAGGAGTACCATCCCAGGAGGGAGCGAGAAGGTCCAAGGGCCGTCCGTCGGCGGCTTATTGAACGTCACTTCTAAGCCCCCTGTCAGGGAATGCCTTGTGGCCATGAAGGAACATGAACGCAGCCGCTCCGCAAGCCCTCAGCCGGCGAAGGCAACAAACACTTACAGCAACAAACATGGACACTCTCTGAATAAAGAGAAATCTTTATTTTAGACCAATGAAACCCCTTCCCACATGAAACCCAGAAACATTCAACGGCCCCAAAAAACAGTACATCAAATGACTCACTCCCACAACCTGGGGAGGAATAACTGAACATTTGTTCAAAAGTGGCCTTCATCCTCGGCCTTAACTCAAAAAACATCCTCAGAAACAAAACAACCATCCCCAAAAGAAACATAGGCATCGCCATATAAAATAACACTTGGCCACACCGTCTACTTATTGGGCCACGAGGGCGAGACCTTGTCGAGCCTTTTGGGGCCCCTGCCCGGCCTGCTGCTCCTCCGCAAGCTCTGCCCAGTGGCTGCTGCGAGGCTGGGGAAAGGCTCCTGAGGGTCAGATGTCCTTCCGGCAGATGCCCTTGGGGGGCGGCCTAGACGGGGTTTGCCCCTCGAGGGGCCGGCTGGTGATTGGCGCAGCTGTGCCTGGCCAACATCATTCGCAGCCACTTGCCGTTGAGGCACCACTGGGGGAGTGGCGGTGACGGCTGGAGGAATGTGTGCAATCTGGCGGATGGTCGGCCCTGGCTGGTGATGTGGCACTCTGGCACTCGCCCGGGCCCGCACTGCAGCATGCACACCAATCTGCCGAAGGGCAGCCCGCTGTGCTGCTGCAGCGCGGCGGGTGTCCAGGCGATGCCTGGCTGACGCAGCGCATGTGGCAGCAGTCAGTGCCCCTGTTGCCCTGGTCTGCGACCGCAACAGAGCAGCCACTGTCTGGACGGCATCACTGATCAGCCGGCCACTCGCGGCATGTGAGGCCCCGAACTCGCGCACACTACTAGCCAGGGACTCGATGGCCTCAGGCACCCGTGCCACTACCCCCATCAGCTCGGTGTGCCGGCGATCTGAATCCTGGGCCATTTGATCGAGGTGGCGCGCCTCCTCTGAGTTGAACGTGGCCAGACTGGAGTCCGGACTCTCCCGCTGGGGAGCAGGGGGCAGAGCTGGCCGACCCTTGCCACGTTGCCGGCGGCGACTGGGCCCAGCAACTACACTCCCCTCCGATCCTTCCCCCCTCTGGGGGGAAGGCCTCGGACCAACCGCAGCCCTCCTGGGTTGCTGGACGCCACTGGTCCCAGCAGTTCCACTCCCCTCTGACACTTCCTCCAGGCTCTCCTCCAGGGAAGACGTGTCCACTACTTCGGCATCTGCAGCCGCACCTGACTGCTGCCCTGATGGTCCGCCTTCCTGTTCCTCCTCCTCCTCCTCCTCAGAGGGGCTGTCACTGGCAGCTTCAGGGAGCTCCTCGTCACCAGCTGAAAGCAGGAAGGCACAAGAGTAGCTTTAGAGTGAGGAGAGGGCATCAGCGAGGGAGGCATGACTGGTGGCATTCAGCGCATTGGTCGGACAATGGCAAAGGAGGTAGATCGGATGCGCAAGTGCGACGAGAGAGGTCCAAAAGGTGATGTCCATACCATTGTGGCCCAGAAGAGGGTCGGCATCTCCACAGGCGACGGGCCCAATCACCCGGGGTCCCATGAGGCGACTCACGCTCTCCTCCAGGGGAGTGAGCTCCTGGATCTGGGGGCGGCCTCCTCCGGTCTGCTCCTGGTGCCTTCAGTTGTTGGCAAGTTATGCCTGCAAGAGAAAGGACGGCCTGTAAGTACGGTGTGTAGCCCTGATATGGTGTGCGCTGCCTCCCATGGTGGAATAGCTTGGCCAGTGTGTAGCCCTGATGTGGTGTACGCTGCCTCCCATGGTGGAATAGCTTGGCCAGTGTGTAGCCCTGATGTGGTGTGCGCTGCCTCCCATGGTGTAAAGTGCAGAATGTGCAATTGATGTTCATGACTGTCCCATAGCTGCTGGCTGAGGGCTGGCCATTAGGGCTTTCAGGTCCCTTTGCCCATCATGTCAGGTGTACATGCAAGGATGAGGAGGAGACTGGAAAGGGTACTCACCCTGACAATCCTGGTCAGGTCATTAAACTTCTTCCGGCATTGGACATTGTCCCCTGGGGTCATCGCCGGTGGCCGACACCCAGCGGGCGACCTCCCTCCAGGCTTTCCTATAGACGCTGGTGGGAGGCTTCCTGCCAGTGCCTGGGAACAAGATGTGCTGTCTCTTCTCCAAGGCCCTCACCATCACCTTCAAGTCATGGGCTGAGAAGCGCAGGGCACGCTCACGGGCCTTCTGTACCGTTGCCATGGCTCCTTCTGATCACCAGCAGTGTTCAGGCCAAGCTGGAAGGCTGCAGTGTGCAGGCAGTTGCAGCAGAGCAAGTCGACCCTTCCCCCTTTAAGAGCTGGCTGGCACCACGGTGTCTGCTGTCAATCAAGAAATGACCGCACCTGCGCTGCGCCCGGCCTCGGCGCTATCCCTCAGCACCGTCGGCTTAGCGCCTAAAGATAGGCGTGCATCGCCAGTTTAAGCGCTCAAGCAACCTCTTAGGGCGAAGCTACTGAATATCGGCGAAGTGCCATAGACTTTGCGCCGGGTGCAAACTTTAGCGCCCGCCCGACTTTACCGCCCCAAAAGTGGCTATACTGAATTTCTAGGCCAGTATGTTCTGTAATGAAGAAACCAATAGTGTATTCTATAATGAAGATACCAACAGTGTATTCTATAATGAAGACACCAATAGTATGTTCTATAATGAAGACACCAATAGAATGCTTTACAATGAAGGTACCATTAGTATGTTCTAAAATGAAGATACCAATAGTGTGTTCTATAAAGAAGATACCAATAGCATGTTCTAAAATGAAGATACCAATAGTGTGTTGGATAATGAAGATACCAATAGTGTATTCTATAATGAAGATAACAATATTATGTACCATAATGAAGTTACCAATAGTGTGTTCTATAATGAAGATACCATTAGTATGTTCTATAATGAAGATACCAATCGTGTGTTCTATACTGAAGATACTAATAGTGTGTTCTATAATGAAGGTACCATTAGTATGTTTTATAATGAAGGTACCATTAGTACGTTCTGAAAAGAAGATACCAAAAGTGTGTTCTATAAAGAAGATACCAATAGCATGTTCTAAAATGAAGATACCAATAGTATGTTGTAAAATGAAGATACCAATATTGTGTTCTATAAAGAAGATACCAATAGCATGTTCTAAAATGAAGATACCAATAGAATGTTTTACAATGAAGGTACCAATAGTATGTTCTATAATGAAGATACCGATAGGAAGTTCTATAATGAAGATACCAGTCGTGCGTTCTATAATGAAGATACCAATAGTAAGTTCTATAAGGAAGATACCAATAGTATGTTCTACAATGAAGATACCAATAGTATGTTCTATAATGAAAATACCAATGGTGTGTACTATAATGAAGATACCAACAGTGTGTTCTACAATGAAGATACCAGTCGTGTGTTCCATACTGAAGGTAATATTAGATTGTTCTATAATGAAGATACCAATAGTATATTCTATAATGAAGATACCAATAGTGTGTTCTATAATGAAGATACCATTAGTGTATTCTATAATGAAGATAGCAATAGTATGTTCTATAATGAAGATACCAATAGTGTGTTCTAAAAGGAAGATACCAATAGTGCGTTATATAATGACGATACGAACAGCATGTTCTTTAATGAAGATACCAATAGTATGTTCTATATTGAAGATACCAATAGTGTGTTCTGTAATGAAGATACTAATTGTATGTTCTATAATGAAGATACCAATAGCATGTTTTAATGAAGATACAAAGAGTATGTTCTATATTGAAGATACCAATAGTGTGTTCTATGTTAAAGATTGCAATAGCATGTTCTATAATAAAGATACCAATAGAGTGATCTATAATGAAGATACCAATAGTGTGCTCTACAATGAAGATACCGATGGAATGTTCTATAATGAAGATACCAAGAGTGTGTTCTATAATGAAGATACCAATAGTATGTTCTATAAAGAAGATACCAATAGTGTGTTCTATAATGAAGATACCAATAGTGTGTTCTATAATTAAGATACCAATAGTGTGTTCTATAATGAAGATACCAATAGTACTTTCGATAATGAAGAAACCAATAGTATGTTTTATAATGAAGCTACCAATAGTGTGTTCGATAATGAAGATACCAATAGTGTGTTCTATAATGAAGATACAAATAGTGCGTTCTATAATGAAGATACCAATAGTATGTTCTATAATGAAGATACCAATAGTATGTTTTATAAAGAAGATACCAATAGTGTGTTCCATATTGAAGATACCAATAGTGTGTTCAATAATGAAGATACCAATAGTATATTCTATAATGAAGATACCAATCGTACGTTCTATAAAGAAGATACCAATAGAGTGTTCTAAAATGAAGATACCAATAGTGTGTTCTATAAAGAATATACCAATAGCATGTTCTAACATGAAGATACCAATAGTATGTTCTAAAATGAAGATACCAATAGTGTGTTCTATAAAGAAGATACCAATAGCATTTTCTAAAATGAAGATACCAATAGCATGTTCTAAAATGAAGATACCAATAGTATGTTCTACAATGAAGGTACCAATAGTATGTTCTATAATGAAGATAACAATAGTATGTTCTATAATGAAGATACCAATAGTGTGCACTTTAATGAAGATGCCGAAAATGTGTTCTACAATGAAGATACCAGTAGTGTGTTCTATGCTGAAGGTGCCATTAGTTTGTTCTATAATGAAGATACCAATAGTATATTCTATAATGAAGATACCAATAATGTGTTCTATAATGAAGATACCATTAGTGTGTTCTATAATGAAGATAGCAATAGTATGTTCTGTAATGAAGATACCAATAGTGTGTTCTGTAATGAATTAACCAATAGTATATTCTAAAATAATGATACCAATAGTATGTTCTATAATGAAGATGCTAATAGTGTGTTCTACAATGAAGATACCAGTAGTGTGTTCTATACTGAAGATACCATTAGTTTGTTCTATAATGAAGGTACCAATAGTATATTCTATAATGAAGATACCAGTAATGTGTTCTATAATGAAGATACCATTAGTGTGTTCTAGAATGAAGATAGCAATAGTATGTTCTGTAATGAAGATACCAATAGGGTGTTCTATAATGAAGATACCAATAGTATGTTCTATAATGAAGATACCAGTAGTGTGTTCTGTAATGAAGTAACCAATAGTATGTTCTAAAATGAAGATACCAATAGTATGTTCTATAATGAAGATGCTAATAGTGTGTTCTATAAAGAAGATACCAATAGTGTATTCTATAATGAAGTTACCAATAGTATGCTGCATAATGAAAATACCAATAGATTGTTCTATAATGAAGATACCAATAGTGTGTTCTTTAATGACGATACCAGTAGTATGTTCTATAATGAAGATACCAATGGTATGTTCTATATTGAAGTTACCAATAGTGTGTTCTGTAATGAAGATGCCAATAGTATGTTCTATAATGAAGATACCAATAGTATGTTTTTAATGAAGATACAAATAGTATGCTCTATATTGAAGATACCAATAGAGTGTTCTATAATGAAGATAGCAATAGCATGTTCTATAATGAAGATACCAATAGTGTGTTCTATAATGAAGATACCAATAGTGTGCTCTATAATGAAGATACCAATGGTATGTTCTATAATGAAGATCCCAATAGTTTGTTCTATAATGAAGATACCAATAGTGTGTTCTATAAAGAACATACCAATAGCATGTTCTAACATGAAGATACCAATAGTATGTTCTAAAATGAAGATACCAATAGTGTGTTCTATAAAGAAGATACCAATAGCATTTTCGAAAATGATGATACCAATAGCATGTTCTAAAATGAAGATACCAATAGTATGTTTTACAATGAAAGTACCAATAGTATGTTCTATAATGAAGATACCAATAGTGTGTTCTATAATGAAGATATCGTTAGGATGTTCTATAATGAAGATACCAATAATATGTTCTATAATGAAGATACCAATAGTATGTTCTATAATGAAGATACCAATAGTGTGCACTGTAATGAAGATACCGAAAATGTGTTCTACAATGACGATACCAGTAGTGTGTTCTATGCTGAAGGTGCCATTAGTTTGTTCGAAAATGAAGATACCAATAGTATATTCTATAATGAAGATACCAATAATGTGTTCTATAATGAAGATACCATTAGTGTGTTCTATAATGAAGATAGCAATAGTATGTTCTGTAATGAAGATACCAATAGTGTGTTCTGTAATGAATTAACCAATAGTATATTCTAAAACGAAGATACCAATAGTATGTTCTATAATGAAGATGCTAATAGTGTGTTCTACAATGAAGATACCAGTAGTGTGTTCTATACTGAAGATACTATTAGTTTGTTCTATAATGAAGGTACCAATAGTATATTCTATAATGAAGATACCAATAATGTGTTCTATAATGAAGATACCATTAGTGTGTTCTATAATGAAGATAGCAATAGTATGTTTTGTAATGAAGGTACCAATAGGATGTTCTATAATGAAGATACCAATAGTATGTTCTATAATGAAGATACCAATAATGTGTTCTGTAATGAAGTAACCAATAGTATGTTCTAAAATGAAGATACCAATAGTATGTTCTATAATGAAGATGCTAATAGTGTGTTCTATAATGAAGATACCAATAGTGCATTCTATAATGAAGTTACCAATAGTATGTTCTATAATGAAAATACCAATAGTTTGTTCTATAATGAAGATACCAATAGTGTGTTCTTTAATGACGATACCAATAGTATTTTCTTTAATGAAGATACCAATAGTATGTTCTATATTGAAGTTACCAATAGTGTGTTCTGTAATGAAGATGCCAATAGTATGTTCTATAATGAAGATACCAAGAGTATGTTTTTAAAGAAGATACAAATAGCATGTTCTATATTGAAGATACCAATAGAGTGTTCTATAATGAAGATAGCAATAGCATGTTCTATAATGAAGATACCAATAGTGTGTTCTATAATGAAGATACCAATAGTGTGCTCTATAATGAAGATACCAATAGTGTGTTCTATAATGAAGATTCCAATAGTGTGTTCTATAATGAAGATACCAATAGTGAGTTCTATAATGAAGATACCAATAGTGTGTTCTATATTGAAGCTACCAGTATTGTGTTCTATAATGAAGAAAAAAATAGTATTTTCTATAATGAAAATACAAATAGCTTGTTCGATAATGAATATACCAATAGTGCATTCTATAATGAAGATACCAATAGTATGTTCTATAATGAGGATACCAATAGTGTGTACTATAATGAAGATACCAATTGTTTGTTCTGCAATGAAGATACCAGTAGTGTGTTCTATACTGAAGATACCATTAGTTTGTTCTATAATGAAGATGCCAATAGTATATTCTATAATGAAGATACCAATAGTGTGTTCTATAATGAAGATGCCATTAGTGTGTTCCATAATGAAGATAGCAATAGTATGTTCTATAATGAAGATACCAATAGTGTGTTCTATAATGAAGATACCAATAGTATGTTCTATCATGAAGATACCAACAGTGTGTTCTATATTGAATATACCAATAGTATGTTCTATAATGAAGATACCAATAGTATGTTCTATAATGAAGATACTAATAGTGTGTTCGATAATGAAGATACCAATAGTGTATTCTACAATGAAGTTACCAATAGTATGTTCTATAATGAAGATACCAATAGTTTGTTCTATAATGAAGATAACAACAGTGTGTTCTAAAATGAAGATACCAATAGTGTTCTATAATGACGTTACCAACAGTATGACCTTTAAAGAAGTTACCAATAGTATGTTCTATATTGAAGATACCAATAATGTGTTCTGTATTGAAGATACCAATAGTGTGTTCTCTATTGAAGATACCAATAGTATGTTTTTAATGAAGATACAAATAGTATGTTATATATTGAAGGTACCAATAGTGTGTTCTATAATGAAGATAGCAATCGCATGTTCTATAATGAAGATACCAATAGTGTGTTCTATAATGAAGATACCAATATTCTGTTCGATAATGAAGATACCAATAGTATGTTCTATAATGAAGATACCAATATAATGTTCTATAAAGAAGATAACAATACTGTGTTCTAAAATGAAGATACCAATAGTGTGTTCTATAAAGAAAATACAAATAGCATGTTCTAACATGAAGATACCAGTAGCATGTTCTACAATGAAGATACCAATAGCATGTTATAAAATGAAGAAAGCAATAGTATGTTTTACAATGAAGTTACCAATAGTATGTTCTATAATGAAGATATCAATAGTGTGTTATAGAGTCATAGAGTCATAGAGTAATACAGCACGGATAGAGGCCCTTCGGCCCATCGTGTCCGCGCCGGCCATCAAGCCCTGTCTAATCTAATCCCATATTCCAGCATTTGGCCCGTAGCCTTGTATGCTATGGCATTTCAAGTGCACATCCAAATGCTTCTTAAATGTTGTGAGGGTTTCTGCCTCCACAACCCTTTCAGGCAGTGAGTTCCAGACTCCAACCACCCTCTGGGTGAAAAAGTTCTTTCTCAAATCCCCTCTAAACCTCCCGCCCTTTACCTTGAATCTATGCCCCCTAGTTATCGACCCCTCTACTAAGGGAAAAAGCTCCTCAGCATCCATCCTATCTATGCCCCTCATAATTTTGTACACCTCAATCATGTCCCCCCTCAGCCTCCTCAGCTCCAAGGAAAACAAACCCAACCTGCCCAGTCTCTCTTCATAGCTGAAGCGCTCCAGCCCTGGTAACATCCTGGTGAACCTCCTCTGCACCCTCTCTAACGCGATCACATCCTTCCTGTAGTGTGGCGACCAGAACTGCACACAATATTCCAGCTGTGGCCTAACCAGTGTTTTATACAGCTCCATCATAACCTCCATGCTCTTATATTCAATGCCTCGGCTAATGAAGGCAAGTATCCCATATGCCTTTTTTACCACCTTATCCACCTGTTCCGCCGCCTTCAGGGATCTGTGTACTTGCACACCCAGATCCCTCTGACCCTCCGTCTTGCCTAGGGTCTTTCCATTCATTGTGTATTCCTTTGCCTTGTTAGTCCCCCCAAAGTGCATCACCTCGCACTTTTCCGGGTTAAATTCCATTTGCCACTGTTCCGCCCATCTGACCAACCCATCTATATCGTCCTGCAGACTGAGGCTACCCTCCTCGCTATTTACCACCCTACCAATTTTTGTATCATCCGCGAATTTACTGATCATACCCTTTACATTCATATCCAAGTCATTAATGTAGACCACAAACAGCAAGGGACCCAGCACCGATCCCTGTGGTACCCCACTGGCCACAGGCTTCCAGTCACAAAAACAACCTTCGACCATCACCCTCTGCCTTCTGCCACTAAGCCAGTTTTGTATCCAATGTGCCAAGGCACCCTGGATTCCATGGGCTCTTACCTTCTTGACCAGTCTCCTGTGCGGGACTTTATCGAAGGCCTTACTGAAATCCATGTATACCACATCCACTGCGTTACCCTCATCCACACACCTAGTCACCCCCTCAAAAAATTCAATCAAATTAGTCAGACATGATCTTCCCTTGACAAAGCCATGTTGACTATCCCTGATTAATCCTTGCCTCTCCAAGTGGAGACACATTTTGTCCCTCAGGATTTTTTCCAATAATTTTCCTACCACTGATGTTAGGCTCACTGGCCTGTAGTTCCCCGGTTTTTCCCTACTACCCTTCTTGAATAATGGTACTACATTAGCGGTTCTCCAGTCCTCTGGCACATCCCCTGTGGCCAGAGAGGTCCTGAATATATGTGTTAGAGCCCCCGCAATCTCCTCCTTTGCCTCACACAGCAGCCTGGGATACATTTCATCCGGGCCTGGGGATTTATCCATTTTTAGGCCAGCTAAAACCGCCAATACCTCCCCCCGCTCGATGTTAATATGTTCGAGCATATCACAGTCCCCCCGCCCTATTTCTATGTCTACATCGTCCTTCTCCATAGTGAAAACAGACGCAAAAAATTCATTCAGAACCCCTCCTACATCTTCCGGCTCCACACACAGATTGCCACTTTTGTCCCTAATGGGCCCTATTTTTTCCCTAGTTATCCTCTTACCCTTAATATACTTATAAAACATCTTCGGATTTTCCTTTATTTTGCTTGCCAGTGTTATTTCATGGCCCCTCCTTGATCTCCTAATTTCTTTTTTAAGTATCCCCCTGCACTTTTTGTACTCCTCTAGGGCTTCCTCCGTCTTTAGCCTTTTGTATCTACCAAAAGCCCTCCTTTTTTTCCTAATCCATTCCCATATATCCCCTGACATCCAAGGTTCCCTGTGGTTTTTGGAACCACCCTTGACCTTTACGGGAACATGTTGCCATTGTATGTTCTCAATCTCCCTTCTGAAAGCCTCCCATTGCTCCGATGCGGATTTTCCTACAAGTAGCTGATCCCAGTCCATTTTGGCCAGATCCTGCCTTATCCTATTAAAATCGGCCTTCCCCCAATTTAGAACCTTTATTTCCGGCCCATCCCTGTCCTTTTCCATGGCCACCTTAAATCTTACCATATTATGGTCACTATCACCAAAGTGCTCACCTACTAGCACTTTTTCCACTTGGCCGGCCACATTCCCGAGAATTAGGTCCAGTACCGCCCCCTCTCTTGTAGGACTTTCTACATGCTGGCTCAAAAAGCTCTCCTGGATGCACTTTAAGAATTCTACACCCTCTGAGCCTTTCACACTCTGACTATCCCAGTTAATATTGGGGAAGTTGAAATCCCCCATTATTATTACCCTATTATTTGCACATTTCTCTGAGATTTGCCTACATATCTGTTCCTCTATCTCCCCCTGACTGTTTGGAGGCCTATAGTACACTCCCAGCAAAGTGCTTGCCCCCTTTTTGTTTTTAAGCACCACCCATATGGCCTCATTAGAGGACCCTGCTAATATATCATCCCTCCTTACTGCAGTAATTGACTCCTTAATTAATATTGCGACACCCCCTCCTCTTATACCTCCCCCTCTGTCTCGCCTGAAGATTCTGTACCCCGGAATATTGAGCTGCCAGTCTTGCCCTTCCCTCAACCATGTCTCCGTGAGATATAATGAAGATACCGATAGGAAGTTCTATAATCAAGATACCAATAGTATATGTTCTATAATGAAGATACCAATAGTATGTTCTATAATAAAGATACCCATAGTTTGTACTATAATGAAGATACCAATAATGTGCTCTACAATGAATATACCAGTAGTGTGTTCTATACTGAAGATACCATTAGTTTGTTCTATAATGAAGATACCAATAGAATATTCTATAATGAAGATACCAAAAGTGTGTTCTATAATGAAGGTACCATTTGTGTGTTCTATAATGAAGATACCAATAGTATCTTGTATAATTAAGATACCAATAGTGTGTTCTGTAATGAATATACCAATAGTATGTTCTTTAATGAAGATACCAATAGCATGTTCGATATTGAAGATACCAATAGTGTGTTCTGTAATGAAGATACCAATAGTATGTTCTATAATGAAGATACCAAAAGTATGTCCTTTAATGAAGATACCAATAGTATGATCTATATTGAAGATACCAATAGTGTGTTCTGTAATGAACATACCAATAGTATGTTCTATAATGAACATACCAATAGTATGTTTTTAATGAAGATACAAATAGTGTGTTCTATAATGAAAATACCAATAGCGTGTTCTAACATGAAGATACCAATAGTACATTCTAAAATGAAGATACCAATAGTGTGTTCTATAAAGAAGATACCAATAGCATGTTCTAAAATGAAGATACCAATAGCATGTTCTAAAATGAAGAAAGCAATTGTATGTTTTACAATGAAGGTACCAATAGTATGTTCTATATTGAAGATACCAATAGTGTGTTCTATAATGAAGATACCGATAGGAAGTTCTATAATGAAGATACCAATAGTATGATCTATAATTAAGATAGCAATAGTATGTTCTATAATGAAGATACCAATCGTGTGTACTATAATGAAGATACCAATAATGTGTTCTACAATGAAGATACCAGTAGTGTGTTCTATACCGAAGGTACCATTAGTTTGTTCTATAATGAAGATATCAATAGTATATTCTATAATGAAGATACCAATAGTGTGTTCTTTAATGAAGATACCAATAGTATGTTCTATAATGAAGATACCAATAGTGTGTTCTGTAATGAATATACCAATAGTATGTTCTATAATGAAGATACCAATAGTATGTTCTATAATGAAGATACTAATAGTGTGTTCTATAATGAAGATACCAATAGTGTATTCTATAATGAAGTTACCAATAGTATGTTCTATAATGAAGATACCAATAGTTTGTGTTGTGTATGTAACCTGTTCCACCTTAAGAGAGCTTAAGCCTGTTCCACCTTAAGAGATGTAGTACTTTCTCAGGCTGCTGTAGACGTAATACCGGGGGTGAACACACCGGTATATAAGCACTGTGCAGTAATCTTGTATTCAGTATAGTCCCTACCTCCAACCAGTAAAGACCTGTTTTTATTGTTACTCATTAGTCTGTGTCTTAATTAACTAAATAATTCACAGACTTAACACTGGCGATGAGTCAGGTTCTTACCCTGCGGCAGTTATTCCACGGCGGTTGAAGAGAGGTTTCAAACCTCACCACTCACCACCCCATTGGAAGCGACAGGCATTAGGACCCTGAAGCCTCCATCAGCTTGTGAACCGGAGTAGAAGACAGGGCTGGGGAAGAGAGAGGTACAGGGCGATAGCGATCGGCAGATAAGGGCCGGGCCGCTTTGAAGTGAGGGGCGCAGCCGGGCCATCGATCGCAACCACCGATAAGGGCCGCACTCGGGCTGAAAGGGCAGCGGCTGCAGAAGTTGAAGGCGCGAGAGCCGCGATAGGGAGATAAGGGCTTTGGAGTGCGAGGCGCAGCCGGGCCATCGATCGCAAGCACTGATAAGGGCCGGGCCGCTTTCAAGTGTGAGGCGCAGCCGGGCCATCGATCGCAACCGCTGATAAGGGCCGCACTTGGGCGATCGCGGCGAAGATAAGGGCCGCACTCGGGGGCTGAAGGGAGACGGCGTCGGGGGACGGGTGAAGACCGCCAAGCGTGGGAAAACCGCCATTTTGTGGGCGGAGGACGACGGCAAGAGCGGGAAGCCGCCATCTTTGATAACAAGTAAAGAAAATAAAATCTGAGAAATTGCAAATCTACAATGCCTAAACACGGGAATATTAGCACCTTTGATAGTGACCTCGAAGATTGGGCCATATATGTTGAAAGAGCAAAAAATTATTGTAAGGCCAATAAAATTCGTGACCAAGATAAAGCTCTAACATTATTAAATTTAATGGGTGCGAAGACATACGGGCAATTGAAACACCTGTTAACACCAGATGAACCGGCGGATAAGACGTTCGATGAGATTGTTACTGTCCTGAAAGATCATCTAAACCCCACGCCGCTGATGCTAGCGGAACGATTTAAATTTTATGACAGAAGGCAGCTACAGCATGAAAGCAATGCTGAATATTTGCTGGAATTGCGTAAATTAGCGAAATATTGCCAGTTTGGAATGGGACTGACAGATGCACTACGAGACAAATTTGTGTGTGGTTTATTTAAACAGGATACACAAAAGCGACTGCTCGAGGAGAATGAGCTGACGCTTGAGAAGGCGGTCACTATGGCAGCAGCACACGAAGCCGCAGCAAGAGGCACGGCAGTAATGCAGCTACGGTCACCGGAGCTCAGTGCACACAAATTGGGTGTGAGTTCTGTTAAATGTTATCGTTGTGGAAAGACAACGCATGATCAGAACCAGTGTTGGTTTAAAAACCAAGAATGCAGAACATGTGGTAAGCTTGGACATATAGCTAGAGTATGCAGGTCAGGGAAGAAGACCAGCAACAAGAAGTCACCGCAAGGGAAATACGCAAAGGTACACAAGGTGGCCGAACAGGAGTCCGATTCAGACGCTAGCAGTAATGAACTGGCTGGCTTAAGCAGTATTGAACTGGCTAGCTTAAGGGTACTCAACGTTGGTAAGGGTGCAGACCTCCAGACAATTTGGGTTACTCTTCAGATAGAAGGAGTCCAAGTAAAAATGGAATTGGACACTGGATCGGCATTGTCGGTCATGAATAAGAAAGATTACAGAAGGTTATTCCAACATATTCCCCTACAGGATACGGAGATTATATTGACAACCTACACGGGGCAGAGAGAGTACCCCATCGGGACAATAAAGGTTGCAGTGGCCAACAAGGGCGAAGGAAGTCAAATAATGGACTTATATGTGCTACCGGAGGGAGGTCCACCACTACTAGGCCGGGAGTGGTTTAGAAACATAAATATGGACTGGCATTCGCTAAAAGCCATAAAGAGTGAGAACTCGGTGCAGATAATCAGCCCAGACTCTAGAACTGATGATGGTAAGACCAACCCATGTGCAAAAGACAAAGTTTCAGCACAGAATTCCACTGAGCAACAACAACATAGTTTAACAGAGAATTCTGAGTCTGTCAAGTCTACTGATATGCACATTTTTGAGGGACACTGGGCTCGAACTCAACTCCATTTCAAACTACAACAGCAATTAGAACAAATGATTCGCCGTTTTGAGCAAGAGATGAATGAAATAAAAAAGTTCTTTGTTACAGAGTGGGAGAATCTGGAGAGGCAACAGAAGCAACTGATGGAGAAAATGGAGCAGGAGCACACCAACCATCTGCGCGAGGAGGCCGAACGAATCAAAGCTGATTCAGGTTCTGAAGGTGCGTGCCATAATCTGGTGTCAGAAGAGTTAACGGTCAGCCAACTCCTTCATATGCTGAGGGACAAGACTCTGAAATGGGAAAAACTTGAACATGAGCTGCGATCTTCAAAGGAAAAGGGTTCGGAGCTCTCAAAAGTCATTGAGATGGCTGATGTGACGACACAGACTGAAACGACTGCAACAGAGCAGCCATTGGATGCCAAAAGTACGCTGACTCACGTCAATGTAGAACAACAGACCGCTGAAACAGCTGCTCCGGTAGAGGGATTGCATAGTCCGATCAATCAATCTCCAAAGGAAGTTGAAGTATTAAAATCACAAATGAGGTCACTAGTAAACGACTTGCTGAAAGCCCAGAAAAAGCTGGATGCAGAGGTACACATGAAGAAGTCTCTTCAGGAAAGATGTCTGGATTTGGAACAAGAGCTGGCTAACGTCCAGCTGGGTATGGAGGAAATAGACGACCCTCTCACTGGTCTAGCTCAGGACGACACCGAATATTACCATGACCTGGTGGACGACACCGAATATTACGATGTCCTGTCCTGCCCAGCTTGTAACTTCGACTCCCAAAGTGCAGAAATCATGGAGGAGCACCAAAAGTCTACGGAACATCGGGAGAAGCTGGCTCTACGACGGAAACAGGAGGAAGAGAAGGAGGAACTGCGCATGCAGCTGGCAGCTGTGGCAGCTGACAATGGAGCCCAGAGAGTCTCCAAGAAGCAGAAAAGGAAAAGTAAAAACAGAAGATGACCCATCTGAACCATTATCACCTCTACCAGATCACACACGTGGTCCCTCCGAACGGAGCCAAATCAGTTCGGAAGTTCAAGCTGTTAAATCCATGAAAGGACGATTGAATGAGTAACGTGAACCGACTACACCACAGAGATTGAATCTGTGAACTGTTTTCCGCAGAGACTGAATCTGTGATATGTTACGTTAAACATGAAGTTATATATGTATATATGTTATTACGTTATGTTAAATGGGGGGATGACTATAAAGCTAAGAAGGGAGGAGTGTTGTGTATGTAACCTGTTCCACCTTAAGAGAGCTTAAGCCTGTTCCACCTTAAGAGATGTACTACTTTCTCAGGCTGCTGTAGACGTAATACCGGGGGTGAACACACCGGTATATAAGCACTGTGCAGCAATCTTGTGTTCAGTATAGTCCCTACCTCCAACCAGTAAAGACCTGTTTTTATTGTTACTCATTAGTCTGTGTCTTAATTAACTAAATAATTCACAGACTTAACAGTTTGTTCTATAATGAAGATACCAATAGTGTGTTCTAAAATGAAGATACCAATAGTATGTTCTATATTGAAGATACCAATAGTGTGTTCTGTAATGAAGATACCAATAGTATATGTTCTTTAATGAAGATACCAATAGTATGTTTTTAATGAAGATACAAATACTATGTTCTATATTGAAGATACCAGTACTGTGTTCTATAATGAAGCTAGCAATAGCATGTTCTATAATGAAGATACCAATAGTGTGTTCTATAACGAAGATACCAATAGAGTGCTCTATAATGAAGGTACCAATGGTATGTTCTATAATATAGATACCAATAGTGTGTTTTATAATGAAGATACCAATAGTGTGTTCGACAATGAAGATACCAATAGTGTGTTCTATTATGAAGAAACCAATAGTGTGTTCGATAATTAAGATACCAATAGTGTGTTCTATAATGAAGATTCCTACAATGTGTTCTATAATGAAGATACAAATAGTGTGTTCTATAATGAAAATACCAATAGCGTGTTCTAACATGAAGATACCAATAGTATGTTCTAAAATGAAGATACCAATAGTGTGTTCTATAAAGAAGATACCAATAGCATGTTCTAAAATGAAGATACCAATAGCATGTTCTAAAATGAAGAAAGCAGCAGTATGTTTTACAATGAAGGTACCAATAGTATGTTATATATTGAAGATACCAATAATGTGTTCTATAATGAAGATACCGATAGGCAGTTCTGTAATGAAGATACCAATAGTATGTTCTATAATTAAGATAGCAATAGTATGTTCTATAATGAAGATACCAATAGTGTGTACGATAATGAAGATACCAATACTGTGTTCTACAATGAAGATACCAGTAGTGTTTTCTATACCGAAGGTACCATTAGTTTGTTCTATAATGAAGATACCAATAGTATATTCTATAATGAAGATACCAATAGTGTGTTCTTTAATGAAGATACCATTAGTGTGTTCGACAATGAAGATAGCAATAGTATGTTCTGTAATGATGATACCAAAAGTATGTTCAATAATGAATATACCAATAGTATGTTCTATAATGAAGATACCAATAGTGTGTTCTGTAATGAAGATACCAATAGTATGCTCGATAATGAAGATGCCAATAGTATGTTCCATAATGAAGATACTAATAGTGTGTTCTATAATGAAGATGCCAATAGTATATTCGATAATGAAGTTACCAATAGTATGTTCTATAATGAAGATACCAATAGTTTTTTCTATAATGCAGATACCAATAGTGTGTTCTAAAATGGAGATACCAATAGTGTGTTCTATAATGATGATACCAATATTATGTTCTTTAATGAATATACCAACAGTATGTTCTATATTGAAGATACCAATAGTGTGCTCTGTAATGAAGATACCAATAGTATGTTCTATAATGAAGATACCAATAGTATGTTTTTAATGAAGATACAAATAGTATGTTCTATATTGAAAATACCAGTACTGTGTTCTATAATGAAGATAGCAATAGCATGTTCTATAATGAAGATACCAATAGTGTGTTCTATAATGAAGATACCAATAGTGTGCTCAAAATGAAGATACCAATGGTATGTTCTATAATAAAGATACCAATAGTGTGTTTTATAATGAACGTACCAAGAGTGTGTTCGACAATGAAGATACCAATAGTGTGTTCTATTATGAAGATACCAATAGTGTGTTCTATAATTAAGATAACAATAGTGTGTTCTATAATGAAGATTCCAATAATGTGTTCTATAATGAAGATACAAATAGTGTGTTCTATAATGAAAATACCAATAGCGTGTTCTAAGATGAAGATACCAATAGTATGTTCTAAAATGAAGATACCAATAGTTTGTTCTATAAAGAAGATACCAATAGCATGTTCTAAAATGAAGATACCAATAGCATGTTCTAAAATGAAGAAAGCAATAGTATGTTTTACAATGTAGGTACCAATAGTATGTTCTATAATGAAGATACCAATAGTGTGTTCTATAATGAAGATACCGACAGGAAGTTCTATAATGAAGATACCAACAGTATATTCTATAATGAAGATACCAATAGTGTGTTCTTTAAAGAAGATACCATTAGTGTGTTCTATAAAGAAGATAGCAAGAGTATGTTCTGTAATGATGATACCAAATGTGTGTTCAATAATGAAGATACCAATAGTATGTTCTATAATGAAGATACCAAAAGTGTGTTCTGGAATGAATATACCAATAGTATGTTCTATAATGAAGATACCAATAGTATGTTCTGTAACGAAGATACTAATAGTGTGTTCTATAATGAAGATACCAATAGTGCATTCTATAATGAAGTTACCAATGGTATGTTCTATAATGAAGATACCAATAGTTTGTTCTATAATGAAGATACCAATAGTGTGTTCTAAAATGAAGATACCAATAGTGTGTTCTATAATGACGATACCAATAGTATGTTCTTTAATGACGCTACCAATAGTATGTTCTATATTGAAGATACCAATAGTATGTTCTATAATGAAGATACCAATAATATGTTTTTAATGAAGATACAAATAGTATGTTCTATATTGAAGATACCAGTACTGTGTTCTATAATGAAGATAGTAATAGCATGTTCTATAATGAAGATACCAATAGTGTGTTCTATAATGAAGATACCAATAGTGTGCTCTATAATGAAGATACCAATGGCATGTTCTATAATAAAGATAAAAATAGTGTGTTTTATAATGAAGATACCAATAGTGTGTTCGACAATGAAGATACCAATAGTGTGTTCTATTATGAAGACACCAATAGTGTGTTCTATAATGAAGATACCAATAGTTTGTTCTGTAATGAAGATACCAATAGTATGTTTATAAAGAAGATACCAATAGTGTGTTCTATATTGAAGATACCAATATTGTGTTCTATAATGAAGATACCAATAGTGTGTTCTATAATGAAGATACCAATAATGTGTTCTATAATGAAGAAAAAAAGTGTATTTTCTATACTGAAGATACAAATAGTTTGTTCGATAATGAAGATACCAATAGTGTGTTCTATAATGAAGATACCAATAGTGTGTTCTATACTGAAGATACCATTAGTTTGTTCTATAATGAAGATACCAATAGTATATTCTATAATGAAGATACCAAAAGTGTGTCCTATAATGAAGATAGCATTAGTGTGTTCTATAATGAAGACAGCAATAGTATGTTCTATAATGAAGATACCAATAGTATGTTCTATAATGAAGATACTAATAGTGGGTTCTATAATGAAGATGCCAATAGCGTATTCTATAATGAAGTTACCAATAGTATGTTCTATAATGAAATACCAATAGTGTGTTCTAAAATGAAGATACCAATAGTATGTTCTATAATGACGATACCAATAGTATGTTCTTTAATGAAAATACAAATAATATGTTCTATATTGAAGATACCAATAGGGTGTTCTGTAATGAAGATACCAATAGTATGTTCTATAATGAAGATAGCAATGGTATGTTTTTTAATGAAGATACCAATAGTATGTTCTATATTGAAGATACCAATAGTGTGTTCTGTAATGAAGATACCAATAGTATGTTCTATAATGAAGATAACAATAGCATGTTTTTAATGAAGATACAAATAGTATGTTCTATATTGAAGATACCAATAATGTGTTCTATAGTGAACATAGCAATAGCCTGTTGTATAATGAATATACCAATAGTGTGTTCTATAATGAAGATATCAATAGTGTGCGCTATAATGAAGATACCAATGGTATGTTCTATAATAAAGATACCAACAGTGTGTTTTATAATGAAGATACCAATAGTGTGTTCGACAATGAAGATACCAATAGTGTGTTCTATTATGAAGATACCAATAGTGTGTTCTATAAAGAAGATACCAATAGTGTGTTCTATAATGAAGATACCAATAGTGTGTTCTATAATGAAGATACCAATAATGTGTTTTTAATGACGAAAAAAAGTGTATTTTCTATAATGAAGATACAAATAGTTTGTTCGATAATGAAGATACCAATAGTGTGTTCTATAATGAAGATACCAATAGTGTGTTCTATAATGGATATACCAATAGCATGTTGTATAATGAAGATACCAATAGTATGTTCTGTAATGAAGATACTAATAGTGTGTTCTGTAATGAAGATGCCAATAGTGTATTCTATAATGAAGTTACCAATAGTATGTTCTATAATGAAGATACCAATAGTATGTTTTATAATGAAGATACCAATAGTGTGTTCGACAATGAAGATACCAATAGTGTGTTATATTATGAAGATACCAATAGTGTGTTCTATAATGAAGATACCAATAGTTTGTTCTGTAATGAAGATACCAATAGTATGTTTTATAAAGAAGATACCAATAGTGTGTTCTATATTGAAGATACCAATATTGTGTTCTATAATGAAGATACCAATAATGTGTTCTATAATGAAGAAAAAAAGTGTATTTTCTATAATGAAGATACAAATAGTTTGTTCGATAATGAAGATACCAATAGTGTGTTCTATAATGAAGATACCAATAGTGTGTTCTATACAGAAAATACCATTAGTTTGTTCTATAATGAAGTTACCAATAGTATATTCTATAATGAAGATACCAAAAGTGTGTTCTATAATGAAGATACCATTAGTGTGTTCTATAATGAAGACAGCAATAATATGTTCGATAATGAAGATACTAATAGTGTGTTCTATAATGAAGATGCCAATAGTGTATTCTATAATGAAGTTACCAATAATATGTTCTATAATGAAGATACCAATAGTTTGTTCTATAATAAAATACCAATAGTGTGTTATAAAATGAAGATACCAATAGTGTGTTCTATAAAGAAGATACCAATAGCATGTTCTAAAATGAAGATACCAATAGCATGTTCTAAAATGAAGAATGCAATAGTATGTTTTACAATGAAGGTACCAATAGTATGTTCTATAATGAAGATACCGATAGGAAGTTCTATAATGAAGATACCAATAGTATGTTCTATAATTAAGGTAGCAATAGTATGTTCTATAATGAAGATACCAATAGTGCGTACTATAATGAAGATACCAATAATGTGTTCTACAATGAAGATACCAGTAGTGTGTTCTATACCGAAGGTACCATTAGTTTGTTCTATAATGAAGATACCAATAGTGTGTTCTGTAATGAATATACCAATAGTATGATCTATAATGAAGATACCAATAGTATGTTCTATAATGAAGATACTAATAGTGTGTTCTGTAATGAAGATACCAATAGTGTGCTTTATAATGACGATACCAATGGTATGTTCTATAATAAAGATACCAATAGTGTGTTTTATAATGAAGATACCAATAGTGTGTTCGACAATGAAGATACCAATAGTGTGTTCTATTATGAAGATACCAATAGTGTGTTCTATAATTAAGATAACAATAGTGTGTTCTATAATGAAGATTCCAATAATGTGTTCTATAATGAAGATACAAATAGTGTGCTCTCTAATGAAAATACCAAAAGCGTGTTCTAAGATGAAGATACCAATAGTATGTTCTAAAATGAAGATACCAATAGCATGTTCTAAAATGAAGGAAGCAATAGTATGTTTTAGAATGAAGGTACCAATAGTATGTTCTATAATGAAGATACCGATAGTGTGTTCTAAAATGAAGATACCGATAGGAAGTTTTATAATGAAGATACCAATAGTATGTTCTATAATTAAGGTAGCAATAGTATGTTGTATAATGAAGATACCAATAGTGTGTACTATAATGAAGATACCAATAATGTGTTCTACAATGAAGATACCAGTAGTGTGTTCTATAACGAAGGTACCATTAGTTTGTTCTATAATGAAGATACCAACAGTATATTCTATAATGAAGATACCAATAGTGTGTTCTTTAATGAAGATACCATTAGTGTGTTCTATAAAGAAGATAGCAAGAGTATGTTCTGTAATGATGATACCAAAAGTGTGTTCGATAATGAAGATACCAATAGTATGTTCTATAATGAAGATACCAATAGTGTGTTCTGGGATGAATATACCAATAGTACGTTCTATAATGAAGATACCAATAGTATGTTCTATAATAAAGATACTAATAGTCTGTTCTATAATGAAGATACCAATAGCGTATTCTATAATGAAGTTACCAATAGTATGTTCCATAATGAAGATACCAATAGTTTGTTCTATAATGAAGATGCCAATAGTGTGTTCTGTAATGAAGATACCAATAGTATGTTCTATAATGAAAATACCAATAGTATGTTTTTAATGAAGACACAAATAGTATGTTCTATATTGAAGATACCAGTACTGTGTTCTATAATGAAGATAGTAAAAGCATGTTCTATAATGAAGACACCAATAGTGTGTTCTATAATGAAGATACCAATAGTGTGCTCTATAATGAAGATACCAATGGTATGTTCTATAATAAAGATACAAATAGTGTGTTTTATAATGAATATGCCAATAGTGCGTTCGACAATGAAGATACCAGTAGTGTGTTCTATTATGAAGATACCAATAGTGTGTTCTATAATGAAGATACCAATAGTGTGTTCTATAATGAAGATACCAATAGTGTGCTGTATAATGAAGATACCAATGCTATGTTCTATAATAAAGAAACAAATAGTGTGTTTTATAATGAAGATACCAATAGTGTGTTCGAAAATGAAGATACCAATAGTGTGTTCTATTGTGAAGATACCAATAGTGTGTTCTATAATGAAGATACCAATAGTTTGTTCTGTAATGAATATACCAATAGTATGTTTTATAAAGAAGATACCAATAGAGTATTCTATATTGAAGCTACCAATATTGTGTTCTATAATGAAGATACCAATAGTGTGTTCTATAATGAAGATACCAATAATGTGTTCTATAATGAAGAAAAAAAGTGTATTTTCTATAATGAAGACACAATTATTTTGTTCGATAAAGAAGATAGCAATAGTGTGTTCTATAATGAAGATACCAATAGTGTGTTCTATACTGAAGATACCATTAGTTTGCTCTATAATGAAGATACCAATAGTATATTCTATAATGAAGATACCAAAAGTGTGTTCGATAATGAAGATACCATTAGTGTGTTCTATAATGAAGACAGCAATAGTATGTTCTATAATGAAGAAACCAATAGTGTGTTCTTTAATGAAGTATCAAAAATATGTTCTATAATGAAGATATCAATAGTGTGTTCTATAATGGATATACCAATAGTATGTTCTATAATGAAGATACCAATAGTATATGTTCTATATTGAAGATACCAATAGTGTGTTCTGTAATGAACATACCAATAGTATGTTCTATAATGAAGATACCAATGGTATGTTTTTAATGAAGATACAAATAGTATGTACTATATTGAAGATACCAATAGTGTGTTCTATAATGAAGTTACCAATAGTATGTTCTATAATGAAGATACCAATAGTTTCTTCTATAATGAAGATACCAATAGTGCGTTCTAAACTGAAGATACCAATAGTGTGTTCTATAATGACGATATCAATAGTATGTTCTTTAATGAAGATACCAATAGTATGTTCTATATTGAAGATACCAATAGTGTGTTCTGTAATGAAGATACCAATAGTATATTCTATAATGAAGATACCAATAGCATGTTTTTAATGAAGATACAAATAGTATGTTCTATATTGAAGATACCAATACTGTGTTCTATAGTGAAGATAGCAATAGCCTGTTCTATACCAATAGTGTGTTCTATAATGAAGATATCAATAGTGTGCTCTATAATGAAGATACCAATGGTATGTTCTATAATAAAGATACCAACAGTGTATTTTATAATGAAGATACCAATAGTGTGTTCGACAATGAAGATACCAATAGTGTGTTCTATTATGAAGATACCAATAGTGTGTACTATAATGAAGATACCAATATTGTGTTCTATAATGAAGATACCAATAGTGTGTTCTATAATGAAGATACCAGTAATGTGTTCTATAATGAAGAAAAAAAGTGTATTTTCTATAATGAAGATACAAATAGTTTGTTCGATAACGAAGATACCAATAGTGTGTACTATAATGAAGATACCAAGTGTGTTCTATACTGAAGATACCATTAGTTTGTTCCATAATGCAGATACCAATAGTATATTCTATAATGAAGATACCAAAAGTGTGTTCTATAATGAAGATACCATTAGTGTGTTCTATAATGTAGACAGCAATAGTATGTTCTATAATGAAGATACCAATAGTGTGTTCTATAATGAAGTACCAAAAGTATGTTCTATAATGAAGATACCAATAGTGTGTTCTATAATAGATATACCAATAGTATGTTCTACAAAGAAGATACCAATAGTATGTTCTATAATGAAGATACTAATAGTGTGTTCTATAATGAAGATGCCAATAGTGTATTCTATAATGAAGTTACCAATAGTATGTTCTATAATGAAGATACCAATAGTTTGTTCTATAATGAGATAACAATAGTGTGTTCTAAAATGAAGATACCAATAGTGTGTTCTATAATGACGATACCAATAGTATGTTCTTTAATGAAGATACCAATAGTATGTTCTATATTGAAGATACCAATATTGTGTTCTATAATGAAGATACCATAGTGTGTTCTATAATGAAGATACAAATAATGTGTTCTTTAATGAAGAAAAAAAGTGTATTTTCTATAATGAAGATACAAATAGTTTGTTCGATAATGAAGATACCAAAAGTGTGTTCTATAATGAAGATACCAATAGTGTGTTCTATAATGTAGACAGCAATAGTATGTTCTATAATGAAGATACCAATAGTGTGTTCTATATTGAAGTACCAAAAGTATGTTCTATAATAAAGATACAAAGAGTGTGTTTTATAATGAAGATACCAATAGTGTGTTCGACAATGAAGATACCAATAGTGTGTTCTGTTATGAAGATACCAATAGTGTGTTCTATAATGAAGATAACAACAGTGTGTTCTATAATGAAGATACCAATAGTTTGTTCTGTAATGAAGATACCAATAGTATGTTTTATAAAGAAGATACCAATAGTGTGTTCTACATTGAAGATACCAATATTGTGTTCTATAATGAAGATACCATAGTGTGTTCTATAATGAAGATACAAATAATGTGTTCTTTAATGAAGAAAAAAAGTGTATTTTCTATCATGAAGATACAAATAGTTTGTTCGATAATGAAGATACCAATAGTGTGTTCTATAATGAAGATACCAATAGTGTGTTCTATACTGAAGATACCATTAGTTTGTTCTATAATGAAGATACCAATAGTATATTCTATAATGAAGATACCAAAAGTGTGTTCTATAATGAAGATACCATTAGTGTGTTCTATAATGAAGACAGCAATAGTATGTTCTATAATGAAGATACCAATAGTGTGTTCTATAATGAAGTACCAAACGTATGTTCTATAATGAAGATACCAATAGTGTCTTCTATAATAGATTGACCAATAGTATGTTCTATAATGAAGATACCAATAGTATGTTCTATAATGAAGATACTAATAGTGTGTTTTATAATGAAGATGCCAATAGTGTATTCTATAATGAAGTTACCAATAGTATGTTCTATAATGAAGATACCAATAGTCTGTTCTATAATGACGATACCAATAGTATGTTCTTTAATGAAGATACCAATAGTATGTTCCATATTGAAGATACCAATACTGTGTTCTATAATGAAGATAGCAGTAGCATGTTCTATAATGAAGATACCAATAGTGTGTTTTTAATGAAGATACAAATAATATGTTCTATATTGAAGATACCAATACTGTGTTCTATAATGAAGATAGCAGTAGCATGTTCTATAATGAAGATACCAATAGTGTGTTCTATAATAAAGATACCAATAGTGTATTCTACAATGAAGTTACCAATAGTATGTTCTATAATGAAGATACCAATAATTTCTTCTATAATGAAGATACCAATAGTTTGTTCTATAATGAGATACCAATAGTGTGTTCTAAAATGAAGATACCAATAGTGTGTTCTATAATGACGATACCAATAGTATGTTCTTTAATGAAGATACCAATAGTATGTTCTATATTGAAGATACCAATAGTGTGTTCTGTAATGAAGATACCAAATGTGTGCTCTATAATGAAGATACCAATGGTATGTTCTATAATAAAGATACAAAGAGTGTGTTTTATAATGAAGATACCAATAGTGTGTTCGACAATGAAGATACCAATAGTGTGTTCTATTATGATGATACCAATAGTGTGTTCTATAATGAAGATACCAATAGTGTGTTCTATAATGAAGATACCAATAGTTTGTTCTGTAATGAAGATACCAATAGTATGTTTTATAAAGAAGATACCAATAGTGTGTTCTATATTGAAGTTACCAATGTTGTGTTCTATAATGAAGATACCAATAGTGTGTTCTATAATGAAGATACCAATAATGTGTTCTTTAATGAAGAGAAAACGTATATTTTCTATAATGAAGATAGAAATAGTTTGTTCGATAATGAAGATACCAATAGTGTGTTCTATAATGAAGATACCAATAGTGTGTTCTATACTGAAGATACCATTAGTTTGTTCTATAATGAAGATACCAATAGTATATTCTATAATGAAGATACCAAAAGTGTGTTCTATAATGAAGATACCATTAGTGTGTTCTATAATGAAGACAGCAATAGTATGTTCTATAATGAAGATACCAATAGTGTGTTCTATAATGAAGTACCAAAATTATGTTCTATAATGAAGATACCAATAGTATATTCTATAATGAAGATACCAAAAGTGTGTTCTATAATGAAGATACCATTATTGTGTTCTATAATGAAGATAGCAATAGTATGTTCTATAATGAAGATACCAATAGTATGTTCTATAATGAACATACCAACAGTATGTTCTATAATGAAGATACTAATAGTTTGTTCTATAATGAAGATACCAATAGTGTGTTCTAAAATGAAGATACCAATAGTGTGTTCTATAATGACGATACCAATAGTATGTTCTTGAATGAAAATAACAATAGTATGTTCTATATTGAAGATACCAATAGTGTGTTCTATAATGAAGATAGCAATAGCATGTTCTATAATGAAGATACCAATAGTGTGTTCTATAATGAAGATACCAATAGTGTGCTCTATAATGAAGATACTAATGGCATGTTCTATAATGAAGATACCAATAGTGTGTTCTATAATGAAGATTCCAATAGTGTATTCGATAATGAAGATACCAATAGTGTGTTCTATAAAGAAGATACCAATAGTGCGTTCTATAATGAAGATACCAATCATATGTTCTATAATGAAGATACCAATAACATGTTCTGTAATTAAGATACCAATTTTATGTTCTATAATCAAGGTACCAATAGTATGTTCTATAATGAAGATATCAATAGTGTGTTCTATAATGAAGATACCAATAGAGTGTTCTATAATGAAATTAACAATCGTATGTTCTTTAATGAAGATACCAATGGTTTGTTCTATAATGAAGATACCAATAGTGTGTTCTAAAATGAAGATACCAATAGAGTGTTCTATAATGACGATACCAATAGTATGTTCTTTAATGAAGATACCAATAGTATGTTCTATATTGAAGATACCAACAGTGTGTTCTGTAATGAAGATACCAATAGTATGTTCTGTAAAAAAGATTCCAATAGTGTGTTCTATAATGAAGAGAACAATAGTATGTTCTACAATGAATATACCAATAGAATGTTCTATAATGAAGATACCAATAATGTGTCCTACAATAAAGATACCAGGAGAGTGCTATATATTGAAGATACCATTAGTTTGATCTATAATGAAGATACCAAATATTATATTCTATAATAAAGATACCAATAGTGTGTTCTTTAATGAAGATACCATTAGTGTGTTCTGTAATGAAGATAGCAATAGTATGTTCTGTACTGAAGATACCAATAGTGTGTTCTATAATGAAGATACCAATGGTATGTTCTATAATGAAGATACCAATAGTGTGTTCTGTAATGAATATACCAATAGTATGTTCTATAATTAAGATACCAATAGTATGTTCTATAATGAAGATACTAATAGAGTGTTCTATAATGAAGATACCAATAGTGCGTTCTGAACTGAAGAAACCAATAGTCTGTTCTATAATGACGATACCAATAGTATGTTCTTTAATGAAGATACCAATAGTATGTTCCATATTGAAGATACCAATACTGTGTTCTATAATGAAGATAGCAATAGCATGTTCTATAATGAAGATACCAATAGCATGTTTTTAATGAAGATACAAATAGTACGTTCTATATTGAAGATACCAATACTTTGTTCGATAATGAAGATAGCAGTAGCATGTTCTATAATGAAGATACCAATAGTTGCTTCTATAATGAAGATACCAATAGTGTGTTCTAAACTGAAGATACCAATAGTGTGTTCTATAATGACGATACCAATAGTATGTTCTATAATAAAGATACCAATAGCATGTTTTTAATGAAGATACAAATAGTACGTTCTATATTGAATATAACAATACTGTGTTCTATAATGAAGCTAGCAATAGCATGTTCTATAATGAAGATACCAATATTGTGTTCTATAATGAAGACATCAATAGTGTGCTCTATAATGAAGATACCAATGGCATGTTCAGTACTAAAGATACCAACACTGTGTTTTATAATGAAGATACCAATAGTGTGTTCGACAATGAAGATACCAATTTTGTGTTCTATAATGAAGATACCAATAGTGTGTTCTATAATGAAGATACCAATAGTGTGATCTATAATGAAGATTCCAATAATGTGTCCGGAATGAAGATATCAATAGTGTGTTCTATAATGAAGATACCAATAGTGTGTTTTATAATGACGATACCAATAGTATGTTCTATAATGAAGATACCAACAGCATGTTTTTAATGAAGATTCAAATCGTATGTTCTATATTGAAGATGCCAATAGTGTGTTCTATATTGAAGATACCAATATTGTGTTCTATAATGAAGACACCAATAGTGTGTTCTATAATGAAGATACCAATAATGTGTTCTATAATGAAGACAAAAGTACTATTTTATATAATGACGATACAAATAGTTTTTGCGATAATGAAGAAACCAATAGTGTGTTCTATATTGAAGATACCAATAGTGTGTTCTATAATGAAGATACCAATAGTGTGTTCTATAATGAAGTTACCAATAGTGTGTTCGATAAAGAAGATACCAATAGTATGTTCTGTAATGAAGATACCAATAGTATGTGCTATAATGAAGATACCAATAGTATGTTGTATTGTGAAGATACCAATAGTATGTTCTATAATGAAGATACCAATAGTGTGTTCTATAATGAAGATACCAGTAGTATGTTCTATAATGAAGATACCAATAGTGTGTTCTATAATGAAGATACCAATAGTGTGTTCTATAATGAAGATACGAATAGTACGTTCTATAATGAAGATAACAATAGTGTATTCTATAATGAATATATCAATAGTATGTTCTACAATGAAGATACCAATAGTATGTTCTATAATGAAGATACTAACAGTGTGTTCTGTAATGAAGATACCAATAGTGTATTCAATAACGAAGTTACCAATAGTATGTTCGATAATGAAGATTCCAATAGTATGTTTTTAATGAAGATACAAATAGTATGTTCTATATTGAAGATGCCAATAGTGTGTTCTATAATGAAGATAGCAATAGTGTTTTCTATAAAGAAGATACCAATATCATGTTCTAAAATTAAGATACCAACAGCATGTTCTAAAATGAAGAAATTAATAGCATATTTTACAATGAAGGTGCCAATAGTATGTTCTATAATGAAGATACCAATACTCTGTTCTATAATGAAGATACCGATAGCAAGTTCTATAAAGAAGATACCAATAGTATGTTCTATAATGAAGATAGCAATAGTATGTTGTTTAATGAAGATACCAATATTGTGTACTATAATGAAGATACCAATAATGTGTTATACAATGAAGACACCAGTAGTGTGTTCTATATTGAAGATACCATTAGTTTGTTGTATAATAAAGATGCCAATAGCATATTCTATCATGAAGATACCAATAGTGTGTTCTATAATGAAGATACCATTAGTGTGTTCTATAATGAAGATAGCAATAGTTTGTTCTGTAATGAAGATACCAATAGTGTGTTCTATAATGAAGATACCAATAGTATGTTCTATAATGAAGATACCAATAGTGTGTTCTGTAATGAATATACCAATAGCATGTTCTGTAATAAAGATAGCAATAGTATGTTCTATAATGAAGATACTAATAGTGTGTTCTATAATGAAGAAACCAATAGTGTATTCTATAATGAAGTTACCAATAGTATGTTCTATAATGAAGATACCAATAGTTTGTTCTATAATGAAGATACCAATAGTGTGTTCTAAAATGAAGATACCAATAGTGTGTTCTATAATGAAGATACACATAGTATGTTCTATATTGCAGATACCAATAGTGTGTTCTATAATGAAGATAGCAATAGCATGTTCAATAATGAAGATACCAATAGTGTGTTCTATAATGATGATACCAATAGTATGTTCTTTAATGAAAATACCAATAGTATGTTCTATATTGAAGATACCAATAGTGTGTTCTGTAATGAAGATACCAATAGTATGTTCTATAATGAAGATACCAACAGCATGTTTTTAATTAAGATACAAATAGTATGCTCTATATTGAAGATACCAATAGTGTGTTCTATAATGAAGATAGCAATAGCATGTTCTATAATGAAGATACCAATAGTGTGTTCTATAATGAAGATACCAATAGTGTGCTCTATAATGAAGATACCAATGGTATGTTCTATAATAAAAATACCAATAGTGTGTTTTATAATGAAGAGACCAATAGCGTGTTCGACAATGAAAATATCAATAGTGTGTTCTTTAATGAAGATACCAATAGTGTGTTCTATAATGAAGATTCCAATAATGTGTTCTATAATGAAGATACCAATTGTGTTTTCTTTCATGAAGATACCAAAAGTGTGTTCTATAATGAAGATACCAATAGTTTGTTCTATAATGAAGATACCAATAGAATGTTTTATAAAGAAGATACCAATAGTGTGTTCTATATTGAAGATACCAATATTGTGTTCTATAATGAAGATACAAATAATATGTTCTATATTGAAGATACCAATAGTGTGTTCTATAATGAAGATAGCAATAGTGTGTTCTATAAAGAAGATACCAATAGCATGATCTAAAATGAAGATACCAATAGCATGTTCTAAAATGAAGAAAGCAATAGTATGTTTTACAATGAAGGTACCAATAGTATGCTCTATAATGAAGATACCAATTGTGTGTTCTATAATGAAGATACCGATAGGATGTTCTATAATGAAGATGCCAGTAGTATGTTATATAATGAAGATGCCAGTAGTATGTTATATAATGAAGATAGCAATAGTATGTTCTATACTGAAGATACCAATAGTGTGTACTATAATGAAGATAAAAATAATGTGTTCTACAATGAAGATACCAGAAGTGTGTTCTATACTGAAGATACCATTAGTTTGTTCTATAATGAAGATAACAATAGTGTGTTCTATAATGAAGATACAATTAGTGTGTTGTATAATGAAGATACCATTAGTTTGTTCTATAATGAATATACCAATAGTATATTCTATAATGAAGATACCAATAGTGTGTTCTATAATGGAGATACCATTCGTGTGTTCTATAATGAAGATAGCAATAGTATGTTCTGTAATGAAGATACCAAAAGTATGTTCTATAATGAAGATACCAATAGTATGTTCTATAATGAAGATACCAATAGTGTGTTCTGTAATGAATATACCAATAGTATGTTCTATAATGAAGATACCAATAGCATGTTCTATAATGAGGATACCAATAGTGTGTTCTATAATGAAGATACCAATAGTGTATTCGATAATGAAGTTACCAGTAGTATGTTCTATAATGAAGATATCAATAGTTTGTTCGATAATGAAGATACCAATAGTGTGTTCTAAATTGAAGATACCAATAGTGTGTTCTATAATGACGACACCAATAGTATGTTCTTTAATGAAGATACCAATAGTATGTTCTATATTGAAGATACTAATAGTGTGTTCTGTAATGAAGATACCAATAGTATGTTCTATAATGAAGATATCAACAGCATGTTTTTAATGAAGATTCAAATCGTATGTTCTATATTGAAGATGCCAATAGTGTGTTCTATAATGAAGATTCCAATAATGTGTTCTATAATGAACATACCAATAGTGTGTTCTATAATGAAGATACCAATAGTGTGTCCTATAATGAAGATACCAATAGTATGTTCTATAATGAAGATACCAATAGTATGTTTTATAAAAAAGATACCAATAGTGTGTTCTATTTTGAAGATACCAATATTGTGTTCTATTATGAAGATACCAATAGTTTGTTCTATAATGAAGATACCAATAATGTGTTCTTTAACGAAGACAAAAATAGTATTTTCTATAATGAAGATACAAATATTTTTTTCGATAACGAAGAAACCAATAGTGTGTTCTATAATGAAGATACCAACAGCATGTTTTTAATGAAGATACAAATAGTATGCTCTATATTGAAGATACCAATAGTGTGTTCTATAATGAAGATAGCAATAGCATGTTCTATAATGAAGATACCAATAGTGTGTTCTATAATGAAGATACCAATAGTGTGCTCTATAATGAAGATACCAATATTGTGTTCTATAATGAAGATACCAATAGTGTGTTCTATAATGAAGATACCAATAATGTGTTCTATAATGAAGACAAAAATAGTATTTTCTATAATGAAGATAGAAATAATTTGTTCGATAATGAAGATACCAATAGTGTGTTCTATAATGAAGATAACAATAGTGTGTTCTATAATGAAGATACCAATAATGTGTTCTATAATGAAGACAATAATAGTATTTTCTATAATGAAGATACAAATATTTTTTTCGATAACGAAGAAACCAATAGTGTGTTCTATAATGAAGATACCAATAGTGTGTTCTATAATGAAGATACCAATAGTGTGCTCTATAATGAAGTTACCAATAGTGTGTTCGATAATGAAGATACCAATAGTATGTTCTATAATGAAGATACCAATAGTATGTTCTATAATGAAGATACCAATAGTATGTTCTATAATGAAGATACCAATAGTATGTTCTATAATGAAGATACCAATAGTATGTTGTGTAGTGAAGATACCAATAGTATGTTCTATAATGAAGATACCAATAGTGTGTTCTATAATGAAGATACCAGTAGTATGTTCTATAATGAAGATACCAATAGTGTGTTCTATAATGAAGATACTAATAGTGTGTTCTATAATGAAGATACCAATATTATGTTCTATAATGAAGATACCAATAGTATGTTTGTAATGAAGATACAAATAATATGTTCTTTATTGAAAATACCAATAGTGTGTTCTATAATGAAGATAGCAATAGCATGTTCTGTAATGAAGATGCCAATAGTGTGGTCTTTAATGAAGATACCAATAGTGTGTTCGAGAATGAAGATACCAATGGTGTGTTCTATAATGTAGATACCTATAGTGTGTTCTATAATGAGGATGCCAATAGTGCGTTCTATAATGAAGATACCAATCGTGTGTTCTATAATGAAGATACCAATAGTGTGTTCTATAATGATGATACCAATAGTATGTTCTATAATGAAGATACCAATAGTATGTTTTATACAGAAGATACCAATAGTATGTCCTATATTGAAGATACCAATATTGTGTTCTATAATGAAGTTACCAATATTGTGTTCTATAATGAAGATACCAATAATGTGTTCTGTAATGAAGGTAAAAAAAAGTATTTTTTATAATGAAGATACAAATAGTGTGTTCGATAATGAAGATACCAATAGTGTGTTCTAAAATGAAATACCAATAGCGTGTTCTATAATGAAGATACCAATAGTATGTTCTATAATGAAGATACCAATAATGTGTTCTTTAATGAAGATACCAATATTGTGTTCTTTAATGAAGATACCAATAGTATATGTTCCATAAAGAAGATACCAATAGTGTGTTCTATATTGAAGATACCAATATTGTGTTCTATAATGAAGATACCAAAAGTGTGTTCTATAATGAAGATACCAATAGTATGTTGTAGGAATTAACAAATTCCTACGAATAACGGAGATCGACGCAAGAGAACAATTAAACAGGTCTTTACTCAACGGAGATGCCACGAGGACTGCCTGGGCAGCCCCGTGGTTTGCGACGTGACGTCATCGTGTTTACCCGCATTTTCCCGCACTCTTAAAGTGGCCACGCCTTGTACATGCAAACTGTATATACAAAACACAGTAATGCCTAACACAATGGTACAGGTTTAGGCTGGTGTTAGAACATCGTTAAAGAGAATGATATACCGTTATCCAGAGTCATTCAGTGGTTCTGCCACATGCGCCCCCCCAGAATTCGCTTTAACGGACAAAGTCAAATGGTGAGGGGGGACTGACGAGCCTGTCAGAACGACTCCTCTGCTCTCGAGGCGGAGGCTGCTGGTCGGCTGGCGGTCTGGCGGGCGGTCTCACTTGGTCTGCCGTAACGGCGATGGGTGGCCGACCCCGTCTCGCCAGATGTGCTGTCTCGATGGGGCGGTTGAGGTCTAAATATGCTGGCTTTAAGCGGTCGACCGAAATGCGGTCCGGTTTACCACCGACATCTACCATGAAGGTTTTGTCCCCTGCTTCCAACACATGGAAGGGACCGGTATATTGGGACTTGAGCAGAACCCTATGTGCATCATGGCGAATAAAAACATATTCAGCCTTGTGAAGCTCCGTGGGAACGTGTGACCTCTGCAGCCCGTGGTGCGAAGTGGGCACCGGTGCGAAACATCTGGCTGCCTGTTGGTGACTAGCAAGCTGGAAAGATGTCGACCATGGCTCCATCGATGTTGGTAGGAAGTCCCCTGGGACTCGCAGCGGCTGACCATGCACAAGCTCCGCTGATGAAGAGTGAAGGTCTTCTTTGGGGGCCATGTGAAGGCCTAACAGGACCCACGGTAGCTTGTCTGCCCATCCAGCGTCCTGGAGGCTGGCCCTCAGGGTGGCTTTAATGCATTCCAGAGTTTGGAGGAAAACTGCGGTCCCCTGTCAGATGAAATATCTGCGGGCACTCCGAATCGGGCGATCCAGGAGGAAATGAACGCCCTGGCCACGTCCGCCGAAGTAGTGGATGACAGGGGGACCACCTCCGGCCATCTGGTGGTGCGATCAGCCATGGTCAGGATGTGTGCAAAACCATGGGAGGGTGGGAGTGGTCCTACCAGGTCCACGTTGACATGGTCAAAACGTCGCTCCGGAACTGTGAAGGTGGCCAACGGAGCATTGAGGTGGCGCTGTACCTTGGCCTTTTGGCAGACCACGCAGGTTTTGGCCCAGTCGCGGACATCTTTGTGCATGCCATGCTATACAAATTTCACGGACATCAGTTTCTGAGAGGCCTTCATTCCTAGGTGTGACAACCCATGTATGGCGTTGAACATTTTGCGGCACCAGACGACCGGCACGACAGGGCGAGGATCCTGTACGGAGACATCACACAACAGCGTGGTACCTGCCGAATGGAACTTGACGTCGGCCAACTGGAGGCCAGTGATGGCCGTTCGGTAAGCTTGGACTTCCGGGACTGAGGCTTGGTCTGCTGCCATGAGGGTGTAGTTGATGCCCAAATGAACCGTATTGATGATCGCGCGGGAGAGGCAGTCTGCCACCAGGTTGTCCTTACCGGCCACGTGCTGTATATCTGTGGTGAATTCGGATATGTAGGTCAGTTGACGCTGCTGTCGGGCTGACCACGGTTCGGCGGTCTTGGCCATTGCAAAGGTTAGTGGCTTATGGTCCACAAAGGCGGTGAAAGGACGCCCTTCCAGTAGGAACCGAACATGGCGGATGGCCAGAAAAAGGGCGAGCAACTCCCGGTCGAACGTGCTGTATGCTCTCTCGTTCTGCCGTAGTGGATGGCTGAAGAATGCCAATGGCTGCCACATCCCATTCACCCACTGCTGTTGCACGGCACCGACTGCGTAGACTGACGCGTCGGTGGTGAGGGCGATGGTGGCTCCTGGCAGCGGGTGCGCCAACATAGTTGCGTTGGCTAAGGCGCATTTGGTGTCGGCGAACGCTCGGGCCATGTCATCCGTCCAGTCTACCGGGTTCTTGCCAGTCTTGCCCTTGAGGGCCTCATACAGGGGCTGCATGAGTAGTGCCGCCTTAGGCACGAAACGGTGGTAAAAGTTTACCATGCCTAGGAATTCCTGCAGGGCCTTTATGTTCTGCGGGTGTGGAAAGGTTGTCACCGCCTCTACTTTTGAAGGTAAAGGAACCGCTCCCTCTGAGGTGATGCGATGCCCCAGGAAGTCAATTTGGTGCAGGCCAAACTGACACTTGGCCGGGTTGATAATCAGGCCGTGTTTACTGAGGCGTCAAAAAAGGATGCGTAGGTGACAGGTATGTTCTTCCTTAGTAGGACTGGCAATTAGAATATCGTCTAGGTAGACGAAGAGGAACTTGAGGTCCCGCAGCACGGAGTCCATCAGGCGTTGGAAAGCCTGGGCGGCATTCTTTAACCCAAACGGCATTCATAAAAACTCAAAGAGGCCGAATGGGGTGATGACTGCAGTCTTCTGGACGTCTTGTGGATGAACTGGAACCTGGTAGTAGCCCCGGATGAGGTTGACTTTTCAGAACACGGTGTTCCCTGCCAAATGGGCAGAGAAATCCTGAATGTGGGGGATCGGGTACCGATCAGAAGTGGTGGCGTCGTTTAGGCGTCGATAATCGCCGCATGGCCGCCATCTGCCGCCAGGCTTCGGGACAATATGGAGGGGTGAAGACCAGGGACTATTTGACCGGCGAATAATCCCTAACCGTCCCATGGTTGCGAACTCCACCTTTACGACCGCAAGCTTGCCAGGTTCCAGGCGCCGGGCCCATGTTTCGTGGCTGTAGAGGAGAATGTGGGTCTTGTCAGCTCCGGTGTCGCACAGAAAATGACGACCGGAGAGAGTATCAGTGATGCACAGCAATTTTCTCGCATTGCCGATCGCCATCGTGGCCACAGGGTGTCCGTTAGTCCCGTTCCTCGATCGTTGCAGTGTCCATTGTGGTTTGTTTTGTTGGGGAAAACTGCAGGGAGGGCGGCAACATTTCACCTTCACGCTGAAGTGCGCGTGGTAGAAACACAGCCCAGCAGGCTGACGAGCTGGGGCGGCGTCTGCGGGGGATGGGTGTCTCGTGGTGGCGCAGTGCCGCCGAGTTACAGCAAAACTTTTGTCAGCCTCCGCAGCGAGTGTTGCGCAGTCTTCAATTTCAGAACTGGCCAGGGCAGCTTGTATCTGTTCAGGCAGTTGGCTGAGGAAAATCTCGCGGAATAGGAAACATTCCTGTTCTGAGCCCAGGAGTGTGAGCATTTGGCTAATCAACTCTGAAGGCTTGGAGCCCCCGAGCTCGGGCATAGCGAGTAATCGACGGGCGTGCTCCGATTTTGTGAGCCCGAAAACCTGCAGTAACCGTGCTTTGAGGGTTTCATACTTGCGCTCCGTTGGGGGGTTATCGAGGAGGCTGATGATCCGAGAGGCGGCAGAGCTGTCGAGTGCGGAGACCACATAAAGATACTTGGTCTGATCCGCATCGATGTTCCTCAGGGTGAACTGGACTTCGACCTGGATAAACCACAAGGGCGCTTGCTGCTCCCAGAACTGCAGTAGCTTTAGCGAAACGGCGTTTGCTTCCATGCTGTGCTCTTCTTTTGTGAAAACGTTCACAAAAACGGGGTCATCAATGTAGGAATTAATGAATTCCTACGAATAACGGAGATCGATGCAAGAGAACAATTAAACAGGTCTTTAATCAACGGAGATGCCACGAGGACTGCCTGGGCAGCCCCGTTGTTTGCAATGTGACGTCATCACATTTACCTGCGTTTTCCCACGCTCTTAAAGGGGCCACGCCCCGTACATGTAAACTCTATCGGCTGAAAATTCAGTAGCCTTAGCGCCTCATTTGAGGCGCTAGAGGGCCTTGCGCCGGAGTTATGGCCAGTAGTGAAATTCCCTGGGGCCCTAAATCGGCATTGCTCCGGTAGCGCTGCGCCGGCACCGATGACGTCATCGGTGTGCGCAGCGTCCCGGTTGCCGTGGTCACCCGCCCGAACTCCGAAATTGAGTTGCGGCCGCCTCGCCCGTGTCAGCCGCAACCAGCGTTTTGTCAGAGGTGCCTTACTGCAGTTAACGCCGGCGCATTAAAGGCCCCGCGACGGCCGGCCGCTTTCCCGCCGGCCGCCTGCCCGCAGCTCCCTCCCCGGACTTCTCTCCCCCCCCCTCCCCGGAACAGATGCAAGCCTGGCAATTGTCCGAGGTGCCGGGCTCATTTTTAAGCAGATTTGCGCGGGCCGCGGCCGGGTGCACGCAGCTCCTCCTTAACGGAAGGAGGAGGCCTGCACTTCCCCAGCCTGCCGCACCACATCGGGTGCCGCAGCGCCGGAATTGCAGCGCGAAACGGCAGTTAGCGCCCTTTTCCAGGCACTAAGACCCTTCAGTAGCGCCGGCAGCCATTTGGGCGCGGCGCCACTGAATTTTTGGCGCGCGCAGGGGACTTAGCGCCGGCACTAATTTCCGGCGCTAAAGCCCTGGCTAAGCCAAAACCCAATTTCTAGGCCTATATACAAAACACAGTAATGCCTAACACAATGATACAGGTTTAGGCTGGTGTTCGAACATCGTTAAAGAGAATTATATACAGTTAGCCAGAGTCATTCAGTGGTTCTGCCACAATGTTCTATATTGAAGATACCAATAGTGTGTTCTATATTGAAGATACCAATAGTGTGTTCTATATTGAAGATACCAATAGTGTGTTCTATAATGAAGATACCAATAGTGTGTTCTATAATGAAGTTACCAATATTGTGTTCTATAATGAAGATACTAATAGTATGTTCTATAATGAAGATACCAATAGTATGTTTTATAAAGAAGATACCAATAGTGTGTTCTATATTGAAGATACCAATATTGTGTTTTATAATGAAGATACCAATAGTGTGTTCTATAATGAAGATACCAATAATGTGTTCTATAATGAAGAAAAAAATAGTATTTTCTATAATGAAGATAGAAATAATTTGTTCGATAATGAAGATACCAATAGTGTGTTCTATAATGAAGATAACAATAGTGTGTTCTATAATGAAGATACCAATGGTGTGTTCGATAATGAAGATACCAACAGTATGTTCTATAATGAAGATACCAATAGTATGTTCTATACTGAAGATACCAATAGTATGTTCTATAATGAAGAGACCAATAGTATGTTCTATAATGAAGATACCAATAGTGTGTTCTATAATTAAGATACCAATAGTGTGTACTATAATGAAGATACCAATAGTGTGTTCTTCAATGAAGATACCAGTAGTGTGTTCTATACTGAAGATACCAATAGTTTGTTCTTTCATGAAGATACCAATAGTATATTCTATAATGAAGATACCAATAGTGTGTCCTATAATGAAGATACCATTAGTGTGTTCTATAATGAAGATAGCAATAGTATGTTGTATAATGAAGATACCAATAGTGTGTTCTATAATGAAGATACCAATAGTATGTTCTTTAATGAAGATACCAATAGTATGTTCAATAATGAAGATACCAATAATGTGTTCTATAATGAATATACCAATAGTATGTTCTATAATGAAGATACCAATAGTTTGTTCGATAATGAAGATACCAATAGTGTGTTCTAAAATGAAGATACCAATAGTGTGTTCTATAATGACGATACCAATAGTATGTTCTTTAATGAAGATACAAATAGTATGTTCTACATTGAAGATACCAATAGTGTGTTCTGTAATGAAGATACCAATAGTTTGTTCTATAATGAAGATACCAATAGTATGTTTTAATGAAGATACAAATAGTATGTTCTATATTGAAGATACCAATAGTGTGTTCTATAATGGAGATAGCAATAGCATGTTCTATAATGAAGATACCAATAGCATGTTCTATAAGTAGTCCTGGGACTAGGGATAGGGTCACTGGCAAGGCTTGGAAGCTAAGCAAAGCCAGGCCTGGTTAGTATCGGGAGGGGTGACCATCAGCGAAGACCAGGTGTCGAAGGTCACGGAAGGAGCCCCAGGAGGGGCAGCTGGTGAGCAGGCCCAGGCGTTGGGCTGAAGATTGTCGGAATGGTGGAAATGGAATGGCGGCGCGCACAGACGCAGCGGCTTTGCTTCTCCCAGGACGGTGCTATTTACGTTAATGTTATTTGTACTGGACTCATGGGAGCTTGCAAGATCACATTTCGTTGTAATTGTGCAATGACAATAAAGTTAAATTATTATTAATGAAGAAACCAATATTGTGTTCTATAATGAAGATACCAATAGTGTGTTCTATAATGAAGATTCAATAGTGTGTTCTATAATGAAGATAAAAATAGTATTTTCTATAATGAAGATACCAATAGTGTGTTCTATATTGAAGATACCAATAGTATGTTCTATAATGAAGATAACAATAGTATGTTCTGTAATGAAGATACCAATAGTGTGTTCTTTATTGAAGATAACAGTAGTGTGTTCTATAATGAAGATACCAATAGTATGTTCTATAATGAAGATACCAATAGTATGTTGTAGGAATTAACAAATTCCTACGAATAACGGAGATCGACGCAAGAGAACAATTAAACAGGCCTTTACTCAACGGAGATGCCATGAGGACTGCCTGGGCAGCCCCGTGGTTTGCGACGTGACGTCATCGCGTTTACCCGCATTTTCCCGCGCTCTTAAAGTGGCCACGCCTTGTACATGCAAACTGTATATACAAAACACAGTAATGCCTAACACAATGGTACAGGTTTAGGCTGGTGTTAGAACATCGTTAAAGAGAATTATATACAGTTATCCAGAGTCATTCAGTGGTTCTGCCACATGCGCTCCCCAGAATTTGCTTTAACGGACAAAGTCAAATGGTGAGGGGGGTCTGACGAGCCTGTCAGAATGACTCCTCTACTCTCGAGGCGGAGGCTGCTGTCAGCAGGCGGTCTGGCCGGCGGTCTCACTTGGTCTGCCGTAACGGCGATGGGTGGCCGTCCCCGTCTCGCCAGTTGTGCTGTCTCGACGGGGCGGTTGAGGTCTAAATATGCTGGCATTAAGCGGTCAACCGAAATGTGGTCCGGTTTACCACCGACATCTACCGTGAAGGTTTTGTCCCCTGCTTCCAACACATGGAAGGGACTGGTATATGGGGCCTTCAGCGGATCCCTATGTGCATCATGGCGAATAAAAACGTATTCAGCCTTGTGAAGCTCCGTGGGAACGTGTGACCTCTGCAGCCCGTGGTGCAAAGTGGGCACCGGTGCGAAACATCTGGCCGCCTGTTGGTGGCTAGCAAGCTGGACAGACGTCGACCATGGCTCCGTCGATGTTGGTAGGAAGTCCCCTGGGACTCGCAGTGGCTGACCATACACAAGCTCCGCTGATGAAGAGTGAAGGTCTTCTTTGGGGGCCGTGCGAAGGCACAACAGGACCCACGGTAGCTTGTCTGCCCATCCAGCGTCCTGGAGGCTGGCCCTCAGGATGGCTTTTATTGACCGGTGGAAGCGTTCGCAGAGGCCATTCGCCCATGGGTGGTAGGCTCTGGTACGGTGCAATTTGACATCGAGTCCTTGGGCCACTGCATTCCAGATTTCGGAGGAAAACTGTCTGATGAAATATCTGCGGGCACTCTGAATCGTGCGATCCAGGAGGAAATGAACGCCCTGGCCACGTCCGCCGAAGTAGTGGATGACAGGGGGAATGCCTCCGGCCATCTGGTGGTGTGGTCAACCATGGTCAGGATGTGTGCAAAACCATGGGAGGGTGGGAGTGGTCCTACCAGGTCCACGTTGACATGGTCAAAACGTCGCTCCGGAACTGTGAAGGTGGCCAATGGAGCATTGATGTGGCGCTGTACCTTGGCCTTTTGGCAGACCACGCAGGTGTTGGCCCAGTCGCGGACATCTTTATGCATGCCATGCCATACAAATTTCACTGAAATCAGTTTCTGAGAGGCCTTCATTCCTGGGCGTGACAACCCATGTATGGCGTCGAACATTTTGCGGCACCAGACGACCGGCACGACAGGGCGAGGATCCTGTACGGAGACATCACACAACAGCGTGGTACCTGCCGAATGGAACTTGACGTCGGCCAACTGGAGGCCAGTGATGGCCGTTCGGTAAGCTTGGACTTCCGGGACTGAGGCTTGGTCCGCTGCCATGAGGGTGTAGTCGATGCCCAAATGAACCGTATTGACGATCGCGTGGGAGAGGCAGTCTGCCACCAGGTTATCCTTACCGGCCACGTGCTGTATATCTGTGGTGAATTTGGATATGTAGGTCAGTTGACGCTGCTATCGGGCTGACCACGGTTCGGCGGTCTTGGCCATTGCAAAGGTTAGTGGCTTATGGTCCACAAAGGCGGTGAAAAGACGCCCTTCCAGTAGGAACTGAAAATGGCGGATGGCCAGAAAAAGGGCGAGCAACTCCCAGTCGAACGTGCTGTATGCTCTCTCGTTCTGCCGTAGTGGACGGCTGAAGAATGCAAATGGCTGCCACGTCCCATTCACCCACTGCTGTTGCACGGCACCGACTGCGTAGTCTGACGCGTCAGTGGTGAGGGCGATGCTGGCTCCTGGCAGCGGGAGTGCCTACATAGTTGCGTTGGCTAAGGCACATTTGGTGTCGGCGAACGCTCAGGCCATGTCATCCGTCCAGTCTACCGGGTTCTTGCCAGTCTTGCCCTTGAGGGCCTCGTATAGGGGCTGCATGAGTAGTGCCGCCTTAGGCACGAAACGGTGGTAAAAGTTTACCATGCCTAGGAATTCCTGCAGGGGCTTTATGTTCTGTGGGCGTGGAAAGGATGTCACCGCCTCTACTTTTGAAGGTAAAGGAACCGCTCCCTCTGAGGTGATGCGATGCCCCAGGAAGTCAATTTGGTGCAGGCCAAACTGACACTTGGCCGGGTTGATAATCAGGCCGTGTTGGCTGAGGCGTCAAAAAAGGGTGCATAGGTGACAGGTGTGTTCTTCCTTAGTAGGACTGGCAATTAGAATATCGTCTAGGTAGACGAAGAGGAACTTGAGGTCCCGCAGCACGGAGTCCATCAGGCGTTGGAAAGCCTGGGCGGCATTCTTTAACCCAAACGGCATTCGTAAAAACGCAAAGAGGCCAAATGGGGTGATGACTGCGGTCTTCTGGATGTCTTGTGGATGAACTGGAACCTGGTGGTAGCCCCGGATGAGGTTGACTTTTCAGAACACGGTGTTCCCTGCCAAATGGGCAGAGAAATCCTGAATGTGGGGGATCGGGTACCGATCAGAAGTGGTGGCGTCGTTTAGGCGTCGATAATCGCCGCATGGCCACCATCCGCCGCCAGGCTTCAGGATGATATGGAGGGGTGAAGACCAGGGATTATTTGACCGGCGAATAATCCCTAACCATTCCATGGTTGCGAACTCCACCTTTGCGACCGCAAGCTTGCCAGGTTCCAGGCGCTGGGCCCATTTTTCATAGCTGTAGAGGAGAACGTGGGTCTTGTCAGCTCCGGTGTCACACAGAAAACGATGACCGGGGAGAGTATCAGTGATGAACAGCAATTTTCTTGCATTGCCGATCGCCATCGTGGCCGCAGTGTGCCCGTTAGACCCATTCCTCGATCGTCGCAGTGTCCTTTGTGGTTTGTTTTGTTGGGGAAAACTGCAGGGAGGGCGGCAACATTTCACCTTCACGCTGAAGTGCGCGTGGTAGAAACACAGCCCAGCAGGCTGACGAGCTGGGGCGGCATCTGCGGGGGATGGGTGCCTCGTGGTGGTGCAGTGCTGCCGAGTTACAGCAAAACTTTTGTCAGCCTCCGCAGCGAGTGTCGCGCATTCTTCAATTTCAGAACTGGCCAGGGCAGCTTGTACCTGTTCAGGCAGTTGGCTGAGGAAAATCACACGGAATAGGAAACATTCCCGTTCTGAGCCCAGGAGTGTGAGCATTTGGCTCATCAACTCTGAAGGCTTGGAGCCCCCGAGCCCGGGCACAGCGAGTAATCGACGGGCACGCTCCGATTTTGTGAGCCCGAAAACCTGCAGTAACCGTGCTTTGAGGGTTTCATACTTGCGCTCCGTTGGGGGGTTTTCAAGGAGGCTGATGATCCGAGAGGCGGCAGAGCTGTCGAGTGCGGAGACCACATAAAGATACTTGGTCTGATCCGCATCGATGTTCCTCAGGGCGAACTGGGCTTCCACCTGAATAAACCACGAGGGCGCTTGCTGCTCCCAGAACTGCGGCAGCTTTAGCGAAACGGCGTTTGCTTCCATGCTGCGCTCTTCTTTTGTGAAAACGTTCACAAAAACGGGGTCATCAATGTAGGAATTAATGAATTCCTACGAATAACGGAGATCGATGCAAGAGAACAATTAAACAGGTCTTTAATCAACGGAGATGCCACGAGGACTGCCTGGGCAGCCCCGTGGTTTGCGATGTGACATCATCTCATTTACCCGCGTTTTCCCATGCTCTTAAAGGGGCCACGCCCCGTACATGCAAACTCTATATACAAAACACAGTAATGCCTAACACAATGATACAGGTTTAGGCTGGTGTTAGAACATCGTTAAAGAGAATTATATACAGTTAGCCAGAGTCATTCAGTGGTTCTGCCACAATGTTCTATGTTGAAGATACCAATGGTGTGTTCTATGATGAAGATACCAATAGTGTGTTCTATATTGAAGATACCAATAGTGTGTTCTATAATGAAGATACCAATGGTATGCTCTATAATGAAGATACCAATAGTATGTTCTATAAGGAGGATACCAATACTGTGTTCTATAAGGAAGATACCAATGAAATGTTCTATAATGAGTTACCAATAGTGTGTTCTATAATGAAGATACCAATAGTATGTTCTATAATGAAGAAGCAAATAGTTTGTTCTATAATGAAGATACCAATATAGAGTGTTCGATAACGAAGATACCAATAGTATGTTCTATAATGAAGATACCAATAGTGTGTTCTATAATGATGATACCAATAGTGTGTTCTATAATGAAGATACCAATAGTATGTTCTATAATGAAGATACCAATAGTGTGTTCTATAAAGAAGATACCAATAGTGTGTTCTATGATGAAGATACCAAAAGTGTGTTCTATAATGAAGATACCAATAGTATGTTCTATAATGAAAATACCAATAGTATGTTCTATAATGAAGATACCAATAGTGTGTTCTATAATGAAGATACCAATAGTATGTTCTATAATGAAGTTACCAATAGTGTGTTTTATAATGAAGATACCAATAGTATGTTCTATAATGAAGAATCAAATAGTATGTTCTATAATGAAGATATCAATAGTGTGTTCTATAACGAAGATACCAATAGTATGTTCTCTAATGTAGATACAAATAGTATGTTCTATAATGAAGATACCAATAGTGTGTTCTATATTGAAGATACCAATAGTGTGTTCTATAATGAAGATACCAATAGTGTGTTCTATAATGAAGTTACCAATAGTGTGTTCTACAATGAAGATACCAATAGTATGTTCTATAATGAAGATACCAATAGTCTGTTCTATAATGAAGTTACCAATAGTGTGTTCTATAATGAAGATACCAATGGTATGTTCTATAATGAAGTTACCAATAGTGTGTTCTATAATGAAGATACCAATAGTATGTTCTATAATGAAGAAGCAAATAGTATGTTCTATAATGAAGATATCAATAGTGTGTTCTATAACGAAGATACCAATGGTATGTTCTCTAATGCAGATCCCAATAGCGTGTTCTATAATGAAGATACCAATAGTGTGTTCTATATTGAAGATACCAATAGTGTGTTCTATAATGAAGATACCAATAGTGTGTTCTCTAATGTAGATACAAATAGTATGTTCTATAATGAAGATACCAATAGTGTGTTCTATATTGAAGATACCAATTGTGTGTTCTATAATGAAGATACCAATAGTGTGTTCTATAATGAAGTTACCAATCGTGTGTTCTATAATGAAGATACCAATAGTATGTTCTATAATGAAGATACCAATAGTATGTTCTATAATGAAGATACCAATAGTGTGTTCTATAATGAAGATACCAATGGTATGTTCTATAATGAAGTTGCCAATATTGTGTTCTATAATGAAGATACCAATAGTATGTTCTATAATGAAGAAGCAAATAGTATGTTCTATAATGAAGATATCAATAGTGTGTTCTATAACGAAGATACCAATAGTATGTTCTCTAATGCAGATCCCAATAGCGTGTTCTATAATGAAGATACCAATAGTATGTTCTATAATGAAGAATCAAATAGTATGTTCTATAATTAAGATACAAATAGTGTATTCTATAATGAAGATACCAATAGAATGTTCTATAATGAAGATACAAATAGTATGTTCTATAATGAAGATACCAATAGTGTTTTCTATAATGAAGATACCAATAGTGTGTTCTATAATGAAGATACAAATAGTATGTTCTATAATGAAGATAACAATAGTGTGTTCTTTAATGAAGATACCAATAGTATGTTCTATAATGAAGATACCAATAGTGTGTTCTATAATGAAGATACCAGTAGTGTGTTCTATAATGAAGATACCAATAGTATGTTATATAATGAAGGTACCAATAGTATGTTCTATAATGAAGATACCAATAGTGTGTTCTATAATGAAGATACCAATAGTATGTTCTATTATGAAGTTACCAATAGAGTGTTCTTTAATGAAAATGCCAATAGTATGTTCTATAATGAAGAATCAAATAGTATGTTCTATAATGAAGATATCAATAGTGTGTTCTATAACGAAGATACCAATAGTATGTTCTATAATGAAGATACCAATAGTGTGTTCTATAATGAAGATACCAATAGTGTGTTCTATAATGAAGATACCAATAGTATGTTCTATAATGAAGATACCAATAGTGTGTTCTATAAAGAAGATACCAATAGTGTATTCTATAATGAAGATACCAAAAGTGTGTTCTATAATGAAGATACCAATAGTATGTTCTATAATGAAAATACCAATAATGTGTTCTATAATGAAGATACCAAAAGTGTGTTCTATAACGAAGATACCAATAGTATGTTCTCTAATGTAGATACAAATAGTATGTTCTATAATGAAGATACCAATAGTGTGTTCTATATTGAAGATACCAATAGTGTGTTCTATAATGAAGATACCAATAGTGTGTTCTATAATGAAGTTACCAATAGTGTGTTCTATAATGAAGATACCAATAGTATGTTCTATAATGAAGATACCAATAGTATGTTCTATAATGAAGATACCAATAGTGTGTTCTATAATGAAGATACCAATGGTATGTTCTATAATGAAGTTACCAATAGTGTGTTCTATAATGTAGATACCAATAGTATGTTCTATAATGAAGAAGCAAATAGTATGTTCTATAATGAAGATATCAATAGTGTGTTCTATAACGAAGACACCAATGGTATGTTCTCTAATGCAGATCCCAATAGCGTGTTCTATAATGAAGATACCAATAGTATGTTCTATATTGAAGATACCAATAGTGTGTTCTATAATGAAGATACCAATAGTGTGTTCTCTAATGTACATACAAATAGTATGTTCTATAATGAAGATACCAATAGTGTGTTCTATATTGAAGATACCAATTGTGTGTTCTATAATGAAGATACCAATAGTGTGTTCTATAATGAAGTTACCAATAGTGTGTTCTATAATGAAGATACCAATAGTATGTTCTATAATGAAGATACCAATAGTATGTTCTATAATGAAGATACCAATAGTGTGTTCTATAATGAAGATACCAATGGTATGTTCTATAATGAAGTTACCAATAGTGTGTTATATAATGAAGATACCAATAGTATGTTCTATAATGAAGAAGCAAATAGTATGTTCTATAATGAAGATATCAATAGTGTGTTCTATAACGAAGATACCAATAGTATGTTCTCTAATGCAGATCCCAATAGCGTGTTCTATAATGAAGATACCAATAGTATGTTCTATAATGAAGAATCAAATAGTATGTCCTATAATTAAGATACAAATAGTGTATTCTATAATGAAGATACCAATAGTATGTTCTATAATGAAGATACAAATAGTATGTTCTATAATGAAGATACCAATAGTGTTTTCTATAATGAAGATACCAATAGTGTGTTCTATAATGAAGATACAAATAGTATGTTCTATAATGAAGATACCAATAGTGTGTTCTTTAATGAAGATACCAATAGTATGTTCTATAATGAAGATACCAATAGTGTGTTCTATAATGAAGATACCAGTAGTGTGTTCTATAATGAAGATACCAATAGTATGTTATATAATGAAGGTACCAATAGTATGTTCTATAATGAAGATACCAATAGTGTGTTCTATAATGAAGATACCAATAGTATGTTCTATTATGAAGTTACCAATAGAGTGTTCTATAATGAAAATGCCAATAGTATGTTCTATAATGAAGAATCAAATAGTATGTTCTATAATGAAGATACAAATAGTATGTTCTATAATGAAGATACCAATAGTGTGTTCTATAATGAAGATACCAATAGTGTGTTCTATAATGAAGATACAAATAGTATGTTCTATAATGAAGATACCAATAGTGTGTTCTTTAATGAAGATACCAATAGTATGTTCTATATTGAAGTTACCAATAGTGTTTTCTTTAATGATGATTCCAATAGTGTGTTCTATAATATAGTTACCAATAGTATGCTCCATAATGAAGATACCAATAATGTGTTCTATAATGAAGATACCAATAGTATGTTCTATAATGAAGATACCAATAGTGTGTTCTATAATGAAGATACCAATAGTGTCTTCTATAATGAAGATGCCAATCATATGTTCTATAATCAAGATACAAATAGTATGTTCTATAATGCAGATACCAATCGTGTTTTCTATAATGAAGATACCAATAGTGTCTTCTGTAATGAAGATGCCAATCGCATGTTCTATAATCAAGATACCAATAGTAATGTTCTATAATCAAGATACCAATAGTGTGTTCTATAATGATGATACCAATAGTATTTTCTATAATGAAGATACCAATAGTATTTTCTCTAATGATCGTGGTAGCTGCAAGAGCCTCATTGTAGCTGTGTTCTCTGTCTGTTTGTGATCGCCACATTAATCAGGATCGAAAATGGCAGCCTTGGTCTCTGATGAGCCGCCCTGCAGTGTCACTTCATCTTCAAATAAGCCTGGCACCAATGATTGTCAACAACAACAACTTGGTTTAGTATAGCGCCTTTAACGTGGGGAAGAGCAAAACTGGAGGCCATCTATATAAGATATTCACCAAGAAATCCAATAGGGAATTCAGTAGAAACATCTTTACCCAGAGGGTGGTGAGAATGTGGAACTCGTTACCACAGGGAGTGGTTGAACTGAATAGTACAGGTAGATTTAAGGGGAGGCTAGATAAGCATATGAGGGAGAAGGGAATAGAGGGTTAGATGAGGAATGATGGGAGGAGGCTCGAGTGTTGCATAAACAGTAGGGACTGGTTGTGCCGAATGGCCTGTTTCTGTGCTGTATATCCTATGTAATTATAGTAATCTCGGATGTAATGCTTAAGTTATCCACCAGAGGGAGATGAATATTAAGGGTTCATTTACCAGTGTTTTAAGGTAATGTTGCATTGTGGGTATGACTCATAGGATCCTCCATCTTAAATGCATCGTGCAGTAAGAATTAGAAGTGCATGCCTGTAGCTGTAAGAGCTCTGCTCTCTCCTAAACTGTGTAATTAAAAAGTTAAGTTTTGGGTTCCTGAAGTCTCACTCCTCTCAGTTATTAGACCTTACCACTTGGATATAACATTTGGCGACGAGAATAAACAGATCTCATCTTGAAGAAGGGAAAATAGAAGAAAAGCACTGAATCAAGAAATCATGGCTGCTATGGTAGGACAGATCTCTGCTTTTGATGTTCAGACACAACTCTGGAGCGAATACTGTGAGTTACTAGAGCATTTCTTTGTGGCAAATGATATAGTTGATGTTGGAAAAAGGAGAGCTATTTTGCTCACTTCTGTGGGAAGTCTGAAGTACAGTTTACTGAGAAACTTATGCAGTCCTGAAAAGCCTGGAGACGTAACATTTGCTAACTTAGTGGCCTTGCTGAAGCATCATTTCAATCCCAGACCGAGTGAGATTGTATAGTGCTTCAAATTCAATTCGCGGAACAGGAACCCAGGAGAGTCTGTATTGGATTATGTAACGGTGTTGAGAAAACTGGCACATGAATGCAATTACGGGAACAGTTTGAAAGACATGCTGAGAGATAGGCTGGTTTGCGGAATAATGGATGCTCGAATGCAGAGGAGATTATTGTCCGAGACTGGGCTTACGTATGAAAAAGCGTTGGAACTTGCTCAATTAATAGAGACAGCTAACCGTGATGTACAAGAAATACAAGGTTCAGGCTGGTCTACTACGAAGCAAGTTGCAGGTCAGATGGTTGTGCACAAGTTAAATATGGGTCCGAAATCACAACGTGAGCATGTAAAAGCATGTTATAGATGCATTGGAGATCACCTGGCAAGGGAATGCAGGTTCCTGGAGGAAAAGTGCCACACGTGTGGGAAAAAAGGACATATAAAAGGTGCATGCAGAGCAAAAGCTACCCTGGGGGTATACAAACCTAAAGGGGGAAAAAAGAAAAACCTGGTAAGAGAAGTGAAAAAACAGGGAGCACATTACATCAGTGGAGAAGCTGAGAAAGAAGACGACGTGTTCTAAATGCATAGTATGGTAGAGGACATTCCTAAAGTGGATCCTATCACTTTGCAACTGATAGTAAATGACACTAAGGTCAACTTTGAGGTGGATACTGGATGTGGCGTTACCATAATGAACAGGGCGGAATACTCAAAATTGTGGAACCGTGCAAAAGTTCCAGAGTTAAAGTTTTGCTCTATGAAGCTTAAAACCTATACCGGTGAACGAGTGGTAACATTGGGTACAGCTATTGTAACTGTGAAACACAGGGACACCGTGGAACAGCTACCTGTAGTTGTAGTATCGGGTTCTGGACCAAACTTGTTAGGTCAGGGCTGGATACGAGAACTTAAATTAGATTGGGGAGCAATAAATCAAATGGAGAGAGGCAAACAATTGTCTTTGCAAGATGTGTTGATTGAACATGAGAATGTGTTCAAGGAAGAACTTGGAACATTTAATGGGCCCCCAGCTAAGATTTATGTCGACAAAGCGGGCAAGTACCATGGGAACGCAGGTGCCTTGAGCTATCTTTCACTACCAGGTACACCTATCCGTGCAGCTCCAGAAGACAGAGTTTTGATGTTGGAGGAAACGGACACGGTAATTGTGACCGCAGAACAAGTAAGGACTTGGACTGGTAAGGATCCAGTACTGTCTAGAGTCCGAGAATATGTAATGAGGGGTTGGCCACAACATCCGGAAGGGACTGATTTCACACCTTACAGTGTCAGGAAGACAGAGCTGAGTGTGCAGGATGGTTGAGTGTTGTGGGGAACTCGAGTGATTATTGCACAGCCAGCACGACAGTCTATCCTAGTGCAACTACATCAGTGTCATCCTGGGGTTTTGCATATGGAAGCATTGGCAAAGAGTTACTTGTGGTGGCCAAAGCTAGATGAGGAGATAGAACATCTAGTCAAGGCATGCAGCACTTTTCAAGAACACAGGAAGGCACCAGCAGCAGCTCCACTCCACCCCTGGGAGTGGCCGGATAAACCATGGAGAAGATTACATGTTGATTATGCGGGTCCATTCATGGGAAAGATGTTCCTCATAATCATTGATGCACATTCCAAATGGATGGATGTGTATCCTGTAAATTCTGCTTCATCTACTGTTACTATAGACTGCCTGCGTAGGAGTTTTAGTAATCAAGGGATACCGGAGATCGTAGTAAGTGACAATGCCACATGTTTTGTGAGTACAGAAACAAAAGAGTTCATGAGAAACAATGGCATAGTGCACGTGACTTCAGCTCCATATCATCCGTCTTCAAATGGACTTGCAGAGAGAACCGTACAAACATTTAAGGAGATGATGAAAAAAAGTGCAGAAGGGAGTTTGACAGCAAAGGTGTCACGAGTTCTGTTCAGCTACAGAATAACACCTCAATCTACCACAGGACTCTCTCCTGCTGAGTTATTGTTAGGACGTCGACTAGGCTCCACTCTTGACCTGGTTCACCCAGATCTAAAAAGGAAGGTGGAAAACCAACAAATCAAAGAAAAGGAGAACCATGACAGAAGGACAAAGAGCCGCAGTTTTGGAGAAGGAGATGCGGTCCTTACCAGAAATTTCAGTTATGGTCCAAAATGGATTCCTGGCGTCATAGACTCAATGACCGGTCCAGTTTCATATACGGTCATGTTGGGAACTGGTCAGGTAGTACGCAGACATATGGATCAGATACTGACCAGACAAAGGGAAATCGAACTGGAGGTTCCAGAGGAAATGTTGGAGGACAAGTTGGTCCCCAGTTATCCAAATGCCTTGGTGGTACCAACACCACGAACAGAGACAGTTATACCTGGACCCCTTCATCAAGAGGAAACCATCATAGCAGAGTCAGATACTCTGAGTACTGCTCAGGAGCAGCAGGTGGCTCTACCACAACCAAGCAGGGACTTGACTGTAAGACGTTCAACAAGGACTCACAAGCTGCCAGAGAGATTGATCATGACCTGCTAGATTCGTTCAGGATGGACTATCATTAAAGGAGTTTGCTTATGGACTTTTTAAGAATGTTGTTAAGAATTGTTGTAACTTAAGAGGGGGGGATATAGTAATCTCGGATGTAATGCTTAAGTTATCCACCAGAGGGAGACAAATATTAAGGGTTCATTTACCAGTGTTTTAAGGTAATGTTGCATTGTGGGTATGACTCATAGGATCCTCCATCTTAAATGCATCGTGCAGTAAGAATTAGAAGTGCATGCCTGTAGCTGTAAGAGCTCTGTTCTCTCCTAAACTGTGTAATTAAAAAGTTAAGTTTTGGGTTCCTGAAGTCTCACTCCTCTCAGTTATTAGACCTTACCACTTGGATATAACAGTAATCTGATGTAAAATGTCCCACGGCACCTCACAGGAGCGTTATCATAAAAAATTGACAATGAACCACATAAGGAGATATTAGGACAGGTGACAAAAGTCTTGGTGAAAGAGATAGGATTTAAGCAGTGACTTAAAGGAAGAGAGAGAGGTAGAGAGATGGAGAGGTTTAGGAAGGGAATTCCAGAGCTTTAGGGCCTAGACTGCTGAAGGCATGATGGAGCGATTAAAATCAGCAATGCACAAGAGGCCAGAATTAGACGAGCACAGAGATCTCAGATATACAGATATCCTTGGATGCCAGGATGTAGAGACACTAGCAAAGGTGCAAAAAAGATTTACAAGGATGACACCAGAACTAAGACGATATACCTATCATGAAAGACTGAACAGGCTGAGGCTCTTTTCTCTAGAAAAGAGAAGGCTGAGGGGTGATCTGAGAGGTCCTTAAAATTATGAAGGGGTTTGATAGGGTAGACGTATAGAAGATGTTTCTGCTTGTGGGGGAGACCAAAACTTGGGACCATAAATCTAAGATAGTCACTAATAAATCCAATAGGGAATTCAGGAGAAACTTCTTTACCCAGAGAGCGGTGAGAATGTGGAACTCGCTACCGCAGGGAGTGGTTGAGGTGAATAGCACCGATACATTCAAGGGGAGGCTAGATAAACACCTGAAGGAAATGAGTAGAAGGATATGCTGATAGGGTGAGATGAAGAAGAGTGGGAGGAGGCTCATGTGGAGCATAAACCCCGGCATGGACCTGTTGTCTGAATGGCCTGTTTCTGTGCTGTAAATTCTAAGTGATTTAAGAAGCCTATCCGTGGCCTTTGGAAAAGACCAAATTGAGACACTGTAGGATTTTCCTGAATCCATCCCAAGAAGCCCTCCTGCCGTTCGTGTGTGTGGCTTTGATTTTCCAATTTCAATATGCACGTTTACATTAACTCAGTGACTAATACAGACATTCCACAGATTTGTTTAGTTGACCCTGGCAGAACTCCAATGAGAGCTGCACCAGACATCTGAACCCACAAATGCCAGTCATTAAAATCTTCTGATACTTTTCATTTATTTGCAGCCCTGTAGTGTTACACAAATGTTACACAAGTCACACACCATCTCGACTTGCACATATATCGGCCAATCCTTCATCATCGCTGGGTCAAAATCCTGGAACTCCCTCCCTAACAGCACTGTGGGAGCACCTTCACCACAGCAGCTCAACAACACCTTCTCAAGGGCACCTAGGGATGAGCAATAAACGCTGACATTGCCAGCAATGCCCACATCCCGAGAATGAATAATAAAAAATAAAGAGGTCATTAACTCCTATGGTGGAAGCACAAGAGCAAAAAATCAATGGATGAACTGAACATGATCATGAAGAAATAACAACAGAAAATGCTGGAAAAACTCAGCAGGTCAGGCAACATCCGCGGAGAGGAATTTGAGTTGACGTTTCGGGTCGAACCCTTCTTCAAAACTGGAAAGAAAAGAAAATAGATCGAAGGCAGGGCTGCGATCGGACAAAAGAAATGAAAGAAACAAAAGAAGTAAAAGAGACAAATAAAAGGTATTAGAAGCTAGACGAGATGGTAATAGGCTGAGATTAGGTGTAAAGTGTTCTGGCAGGGCAAGAGATAGCTGCCAGGTGTGAGAGAGAAACAAAAGGAAAGCGGGGGGAAAGGAGTGGAAAAATTACAATGAAAAATATAATAGGGGCCGAGGTTATGATCTGAAATTGTTGAACTCGATATTGAGTCCGGAAGGCTGTAAAGTGCCTAATCGGAAGATGAGGTGCTGTTCCTCGAGTTTACGTTGAGCTTCCGTGGAACAATACAAGAGGCCAAGGACGGTGAGGTCCGAGTGGGAATGGAGTGGTGAATTAAAATGACAGGTGACCGGAAGCTCGGGGTCCCCCTTACGGACTGAACGGAGGCGTTCCGCAAAGCGGTCACCCAATCTGCGTTTGGGTCAGAGTTAGGAAAAGACAAGAGCAATACTTCAAAGGCTGCTCAGAAATGTGGAAAATCAGGATCTGACAGAAGAGATTCTGTGAGGGAAACGACAGATGCAGAATGTCCATCAAGGCAGTGAAGATTTCCCCAGAGAGTCACAAGCAATCTGCGGAGGTGCAGGGATTCTGTGAGGAGAGGAAGATGGCAGAAGAAAAGATGGAAGATCCAGCACAATAGATTGTTTGTACCACACGCTTTCCGTCAAGGACACGGCCACACATACGCCCACAGACACAAACATGCACATACACACACATAAACATACAACCAGACACACAGGCCTACACCAACACCCACATACACATGCACACACCCAGAAGCACCCCCCTAGACACACACACACACACACACACACACACACAAAGATGTTATTAACATTGCACAGTTTGATTTTCAACCCTTCCTCTTTAATCTCGGTCCTCACATGGCTAAACTCAGTACATATATGAGGTTTTCAACCAACAAACTAAGCTGGCCTTGAACCTAGGGCCCAAAACTGAAAGGGTGTCAGTCTGTGAGTGACAGACTGTGGGTGTCAGTCTGTGGGTGATGGACTGTGGGTTTCAGAATGTGGGTGTCAGAATGTGGGTGTCATTCTGTGGGTGTCATTCTGTGGGTGTCAGTCTGTGGGTGTCAGTCTGTGGGTGTCAGTCTGTGGGTGTCATTCTGTGGGTGACAGAATGTGGGTGTCATTCTGTGGGTGTCATTCAGTGGGTGTCAGACTGTGGGTGTCAGACTGTGGGTGTCATTTTGTGGGTGTTAGTCTGTGCGTGTCAGTCTGTGGGTGACAGACTGTGCATGATAGACTGTGGGTGTCAAACTGTGGGTGACAGACCGTGGGTGACAGACTCTGGGTGTTAGTCTGTGGGAGTCAGTCTGTGGGTGTCATAATGTGGGTGGCATAATGTGGGTGTCAGACTGTGAGTGACAGACTGTGGGTGTCAGTCTGTGGGTGACATTCTGTGGGTGACATTCTATGGGTGACAGACTGTGGGTGTTAGTCTGTGGGTGTCATTCTGTGGGTGACAGACTGTGGGTGCCAGTTTGTGGGTGTCATTCTGTGGGTGTCAGTCTGTGGGTGAATGACTGTGGGTGACAGACTGTGGGTGACAGTCTGTGGGTTTCAGTCTCTGGGTGAATGACTGTGGGTGACAGACTGTTGGTGTCATTATGTGGGTGTCAAACTGTGGGTGACAATCTGTGGGTGGCATAATGTGGGTGTCAGACTGTGAGTGACAGACTGTGGGTGTCAGTCTGTGGGTGTCAGTCTGTGGGTGTCAGTCTGTGGGTGTCAGACTGTGGGTGTCAGCCTGTGGGTGTCATTTTGTGGGTGACAGACTGTGGGTGTTAGTCTGTGGGTATCATTCTTTGGGTTCCAGTCTGTGGGTGTCATTCTGTCGGTGACAGACTGTGGGTGTCATTCTGTGGGTGTCATTCTGTGGGTGTCAGTATGTGGGTGACAGACTGCGGGTGTTAGTCTGTGGGTGTCATTCTGTGGGTGTCATTCTGTGTGTGTCATTCTGTGGGTGACAGACTCTGGGTGTCAGTCTGTGGGTGTAAGTCTGTGGGTGACATTCTGTGGGTGACAGACTGTGGGTGTCATAATGTGGGTGTCATAATGTGGGTGTCAGACTGTGAGTGACAGACTGTGGGTGTCAGTCTGTGGGTGACATTCTGTGGGTGTCATTCTGTGGGTGACAGACTGTGGGTGTTAGTCTGTGGGTGTCATTCTGTGGGTGACAGACTGTGGGTGACAGACTGTGGGTGACAGTCTGTGGGTGACATTCTGCGGGTGAAAGACTGTGGGTGTCAGTCTGTGGGTTTCAGTCTCTGGTTGTCAGAATGTGGGTGACAGACTTTGGGTGTCATTCTGTGGGTGTCAAACTGTGGGTGACAGTCTGTGGGTGTCAGTCTGTGGGTGTCAGACTGTGGGTGTCAGCCTGTGGGTGTCATTCTCTGGGTGACAGACTGTGGGTGTTAGTCTGTTGGTATCATTCTGTGGGTGCCAGTCTGTGGGTGTCATTCTGTCGGTGACAGACTGTGGGTGTCATTCTGTGGGTGTCATTCTGTGGGAGCCAGTCTGTGGGTGACAGACTGTGGGTGACAGACTGTGGGTGTCAGTCTGTGGGTGTCATTCTGTGGGTGTGATTCTGTGGGTGTCATTCTGTGGGTGTCAGTCTGTGGGTGACAGACTGTGGGTGACAGACTGTGGGTGTCATTCTGTGGGTGTCATTCTGTGGGTGTCAGTCTGTGGGTGTCATTCTGTGGGTGTCATTCTGTGGGTGTCAGTCTGTGGGTGACAGACTGTGGGTGACAGACTGTGGGTGCCAATCTGTGGGTAACATTCTGTGGGTGTCATTCTGTGGGTTACAGACTGTGGGTGACAGACTGTGGGTGTCAGTCTGTGGGTGTCAGTCTGTGGGTGACAGACTGTGGGTGTCATTCTGTGGGTGTCATTCTGTGGGTGACTGACTGGATGTCAGACTGTGGCTGCCAGACTGTGGTTGTCATTCTGTGGGTGTCAGTCTGTGGGTGACAGGCTGTGGGTGTCATTCTGTGGGTGACAGACTGTGGGTGACAGACTGTGCATGATAGACTGTGGGTGTCAGCCTGTGGGTGTCATTATGTGGGTGACAGACTGTGGGTGTTAGTCTGTGGGTACCATTCTGTGGGTGCCAGTCTGTGGGTGTCATTCTGTCGGTGACAGAGTGTGGGTGTCATTCTGTGGGTGTCATTCTGTGGGTGTCAGTCTGTGGGTGACAGACTGTGGGTGTCAGTCTGTGGGTGTCATTCTGTGGGTGTCATTCTGTGGGTGACAGACTCTGTGTGTCAGTCTGTGGGTGTCAGTCTGTGGGTCACATTATGTGGGTGACAGACTGTGGGTGTCATAATGTGGGTGTCATAATGTGGGTGTCAGACTGTGAGTGACAGACTGTGGGTGTCATTCTGTGGGTGACATTCTGTGGGTGTCATTCTGTGGGTGTCAGTCTGTGGGTGACATTCTGTGGGTGACATTCCATGGGTGACAGACTGTGGGTGTTAGTCTGTGGGTGTCATTCTGTGGGTGTCAGTCTGTGGGTGACAGACTGTGGGTGACAGACTGTGGGTGTCATTCTGTGGGTGTCAAACTGTGGGTGATGGACTGTGGGTCACATTCTGTGGGTGACAGACTGTGGGTGTCAGTCTGTGGGTTTCAGTCTCTGGGTGTCAGAATGTGGGTGACAGACTGTGGGTGTCATTCTGTGGGTGTCAAACTGTGGGTGCCAGTCTGTGGGTGTCAGTCTGTGGGTGTCAGACTGTGAGTGTCATTCTCTGGGTGACAGACTGTGGGTGCCAGTCTGTGTGTGTCATTCTGTCGGTGATAGACTGTGGGTGTCATTCTGTGGGTGTCATTCTGTGGGTGTCAGTCTGTGGGTGATAGACTGTGGGTGACAGACTGTGGGTGTCATTCTGTGGGTGTCATTCTGTGGGTGTCATTCTGTGGGTGTCAGTCTGTGGGTGATAGACTGTGGGTGACAGACTGTGGGTGTCATTCTGTGGGTGTCATTCTGTGGGTGTCAGTCTGTGGGTGTCATTCTGTGGGTGTCATTCTGTGGGTGTCATTCTGTGGGTGTCAGTCTGTGGGTGACAGACTGTGGGTGGCAGACTGTGGGTGTTAGTCTGTGGGTGTCATTCTGTGGGTGTCATTCTGTGGGTTACAGACTGTGGGTGACAGACTGTGGGTGTCAGTCTGTGGGTGTCAGTCTGTGGGTGACAGACTGTGGGTGTCATTCTGTTGGTGTCATTCTGTGGGTGACTGACTGGGTGTCAGACTGTGGCTGTCAGACTGTGGTTGTCATTCTGCGGGTGTCAGTCTGTGGGTGACAGGCTGTGGGTATCATTCTGTGGGTGACAGACTGTGCATGATAGACTGTGGGTGTCATTCTGTGGGTGTCATTCTGTGGGTGTCAGTCTGTGGGTGACATTCTGTGGGTGACAGACTGTGCATGATAGACTGTGGGTGTCAAACTGTGGGTGACAGACCGTGGGTGACAGACTCTGGGTGTCAGTCTGTGGGTGTCAGTCTATGGGTGACTTTCTGTGGGTGACAGACTGTGGGTGTCAGTCTGTGGGTGACATTCTGTGGGTGACATTCTGTGGGTGTCAGTCTGTGGGTGACATTCTGTGGGTGACATTCTATGGGTGACAGACTATGGGTGTTAGTCTGTGGGTGTCATTCTGTGGGTGACAGACTGCGGGTGCCAGTTTGTGGGTGTCATTCTGTGGGTGTCAGTCTGTGGGTGACAGATGTGGGTGACAGACTGTGGGTGTCAGTCTGTGGGTTTCAGTCTCTGGTTGTCAGAATGTGGGTGAGAGACTCTGGGCGTCATTCTGTGGGTGTCAAACTGTGGGTGACAGTCTGTGGGTGTCAATCTGTGGGTGTCAGACTGTGGGTGTCAGCCTGTGGGTGTCATTATGTGGGTGACAGACTGTGGGTGTTAGTCTGTGGGTATCATTCTGTGGGTGCCAGTCTGTGGGTGTCATTCTGTCGGTGACAGACTGTGGGTGTCATTCTGTGGGAGCCAGTCTGTGGGTGACAGACTGTGGGTGACAGACTGTGGGTGTCAGTCTGTGGGTGTCATTCTGTGGGTGACATTCTGTGGGTGTCATTCTGTGGGTATCAGTCTGTGGGTGACAGACAGTGGGTGACAGACTGTGGGTGTCATTCTGTGGGTGATGGACTGTGGGTGTAATTCTGTGGGTGTCATTCTGTGGGTTTCATTCTGTGGGTGTCAGCCTGTGGGTGACAGACTGTGGGTGACAGACTGTGGGTGTTAGTCTGTGGGTGTCATTCTGTGGGTGTCATTCTGTGGGTGTCATTCTGTGGGTGTCAGTCTGTGGGTGATAGACTGTGGGTGACAGACTGTGGGTGTCATTCTGTGGGTGTCATTCTGTGGGTGTCAGTCTGTGGGTGTCATTCTGTGGGTGTCATTCTGTGGGTGTCATTCTGTGGGTGTCAGTCTGTGGGTGACTGACTGTGGGTGACAGACTGTGGGTGTTAGTCTGTGGGTGTCATTCTGTGGGTGTCATTCTGTGGGTTACAGACTGTGGGTGACAGACTGTGGGTGTCAGTCTGTGGGTGTCAGTCTGTGGGTGACAGACTGTGGGTGTCATTCTGTTGGTGTCATTCTGTGGGTGACTGACTGGGTGTCAGACTGTGGCTGTCAGACTGTGGTTGTCATTCTGCGGGTGTCAGTCTGTGGGTGACAGGCTGTGGGTATCATTCTGTGGGTGACAGACTGTGCATGATAGACTGTGGGTGTCATTCTGTGGGTGTCATTCTGTGGGTGTCAGTCTGTGGGTGACATTCTGTGGGTGACAGACTGTGCATGATAGACTGTGGGTGTCAAACTGTGGGTGACAGACCGTGGGTGACAGACTCTGGGTGTCAGTCTGTGGGTGTCAGTCTATGGGTGACTTTCTGTGGGTGACAGACTGTGGGTGTCAGTCTGTGGGTGACATTCTGTGGGTGACATTCTGTGGGTGTCAGTCTGTGGGTGACATTCTGTGGGTGACATTCTATGGGTGACAGACTATGGGTGTTAGTCTGTGGGTGTCATTCTGTGGGTGACAGACTGTGGGTGCCAGTTTGTGGGTGTCATTCTGTGGGTGTCAGTCTGTGGGTGACAGATGTGGGTGACAGACTGTGGGTGTCAGTCTGTGGGTTTCAGTCTCTGGTTGTCAGAATGTGGGTGAGAGACTGTGGGTGTTAGTCTGTGGGTGTCATTCTGTGGGTGTCATTCTGTGGGTTACAGACTGTGTGTGACAGACTGTGGGTGTCAATCTGTGGGTGTCAGTCTGTGGGTGACAGACTGTGGGTGTTAGTCTGTGGGTGTCATTCTGTGGGTGTCATTCTGTGGGTTACAGACTGTGTGTGACAGACTGTTGGTGTCAGTCTGTGGGTGTCAGACTGTGGGTGTCAGACTGTGGTTGTCATTCTGTGGGTGTCAGTCTGTAGGTGACAGGCTGTGGGTATCATTCTGTGGGTGACAGACTGTGCATGATAGACTGTGGGTTTCATTCTGTGGGTGATAGACCGTGGGTGACAGACTCTGGGTGTCAGTCTGTGGGTGTCAGTCTGTGGGTGACATTCTGTGGGTGACAGACTGTGGGTGTCATAATGTGGGTGTCATAATGTGGGTGTCAGACTGTGAGTGACAGACTGTGGGTGTCAGTCTGTGGGTGTCAGTCTGTGTTTGACTTTCTGTGGGTGACAGACTGTGGGTGACAGACTGTGAGTGTCAGTCTGTGGGTGACATTCTGTGGGTGACATTCTATGGGTGACAGACTATGGGTGTTAATCTGTGGGTGTCATTCTGTGGGTGACAGACTGTGGGTGCCAGTTTGTGGGTGTCATTCTGTGGGTGTCAATCTGTGGGTGACAGACTGTGGGTGACAGACTGTGGGTGACATTCTGTGGGTGACATTCTGTGGGTGACAGACTGTGGGTGTCAGTCTGTGGGTTTCAGTCTCTGGGTGTCAGAATGTGGGTGACAGACTCTGGGTGTCATTCTGTGGGTGTCAAACTGTGGGTGACAGTTTGTGGGTGTCAGTCTGTGGGTGTCAGACTGTGTGTGTCAGCCTGTGGGTGTCATTCTGTGGGTGACAGACTGTGGGTGTCATTCTGTGGGTGACAGACTGTGCATGATAGACTGTGTGTGTCAGACTGTGGGTGTCAGTCTGTGGGTATCATTCTGTGGGTGCCAGTCTGTGGGTGTCATTCTGTCAGTGACAGACTGTGGGTGTCATTCTGTGGGTGTCATTCTGTGGGTGTCAGTCTGTGGGTGACAGACTGTGCATGATAGACTGTGGGTGTCATTCTGTGGGTGTCATTCTGTGGGTGTCAGTCTGTGGGTGACATTCTGTGGGTGACAGACTGTGCATGATAGACTGTGGGTGTCAGACTGTGGGTGTCAGTCTGTGGGTTTCAGTCTCTGGGTGTCAGAATGTGGGTGACAGACTCTGGGTGTCATTCTGTGGGTGTCAAACTGTGGGTGACAGTCTGTGGGTGTCAGTTTGTGGGTGTCAGACTGTGTGTGTCAGCCTGTGGGTGTCATTCTGTGGGTGACAGACTGTGGGTGTTAGTCTGTGGGTGTCATTCTGTGGGTGACAGACTGTGGGTTGGGTGTCATTCTGTGGGTGTCAGTCTGTGGGTGTGAGTCTGTGGGTGACAGACTGTGGGTGTCAGTCTGTGGGTGTCATTCTGTGGGTGACAGACTGTGGGTGTTAGTCTGTGGGTATCATTCTGTGTGTGACAGACTGTGGTGTCAGACTGTGGGTGACATCCTGTGGGTGTCAATCTGTGGGTGTGAGTCTGTGGGTGACAGACTGTGGGTGTCAGTCTGTGGGTGTCAGTCTATGGGTGTCAGAAGGTGGGTGTCAGACTGTGGGTGTCAGTCTGTGGGTGACATACTGTGGGTGACAGATTGTGGGTGTCAGTCTGTGGGTGTCTTTCTGTGGGTGTCATTCTGTGTGTGTCATTCTGTGCGTGACAGACTGTGGGTGTCAGTCTGTGGGTGTCATTCTGTGGGTGAGAGTCTGTGGGTGTCAGTCTGTGGGTGTCATTCTGTGGGTGACAGTCTGTGGGTGGCAGTCTGTGGGTGATAGAATGTGGGTGTCATTCTGTGGATGTCATTCTGTGGTTGACAGACTGTGGGTGTCATCCTGTGGGTGACATTCTGTGGGTGTCAGTCTGTGGGTGACAGATTGTGGGTGACATTCTGTGGGTGTCATTATGTGGGTGACAGACTGTGGGTGATGGACTGTGGGTCACATTCTGTGGGTGTCATCCTGTGGGTGTCAGTCTGTGGGTATCATTCTGTGTGTGACAGACTGTGGGTGTCAGACTGTGGGTGACATTCTGTGGGTGTCAATCTGTGGGTGTCAGTCTGTGGGTGACAGACTGTGGGTGACAGACTGTGGGTGTCAGTTTGTGGGTGTCATTCTGTGGGTGACAGACTGTAGTTGTCATTCTCTGGGTGACAGACTGTGGGTGTCATTCTGTGGGTGTCATTCTGTGGGTGACAGACTGTAGGTGTCATTATGTGGGTGACAGACTGTGGGTGTCATAGAAACAGCGCCAGGGACCCAGGTTCGAATCCGGCCTCGGGCGACTGTCTGTGTGGAGTTTGCACATTCTCCCCGTGTTTGCGTTGGTTTCCTCCGGGTGCTCCGGTTTCCTCCCACAGTCCAAAGATGTGCGAGTTAGGTTGATTGGCTATGATAAATTGACCCTTAGTGTTAGGGGGATTAAATATGTGGGGTTACGGGGATAGGGTGGGATATGTGTTGGTGTAGGGGATACGGGGATCGGGTGGGATATGTGTCGGTCCAGGCTCGATGGGCCGAAATGGCCTCTATCTGCACTGTGGGTTTTCTGTGATTCTGTGATAGTAGCAGGAGTAGGCCATTCGGCCCCTCGAGCCTGCTCCGCCATTCAATGCGATCATGGCTGATCATCCAAATTCAGTACCCTGTCCCTGCTTTCTCCCCATACCCCTTGATCCCTTCAGCCTCAAGAAATATATCCAACTCCTTCTTGAATATATTTAATGAATTGGCCTCCACCGCCCTCTGTGGTAGAGAATTCCATAGGTTCACCACTCTCTGGGTGACGAAATTCCTCCTAATTTCTGTTCTAAATGGCCTACCCTTTATCCTTAGACTGTGTCCCCTGGTTCTGGACTCCCCGACCATCGGGAACATCCTTCCTGCATCTAGTCTGTCCAGTCCTGTCAGAATTTTATAAGTGTCAATGAGATCCCCTCTCATTCTTCTAAACTCCAGCGAGTACAAGCCCAATCGACCCAATCTCTCCTCATAAGTCATTCCTGCCATCCCAGGTATCAGCCTGGTGAATCTTCGCTGAACTCCTTCCATGGCAAGAACATCCTTCCTCAGATAAGGCGGCCAAAACTGCACACAATACTCAAGATGTGGTCTCACCAAGGCCCTGTACAACTGCAGCAAGACCACCTTGTTCCTGTACTCAAACCCTCTCGCTACGAAGGCCAAGATACCATTTGCCTTCTTAACCGCCTGCTACACCTGCATGCTTACCTTCAGCGACTGGTGCACAAGGACACCCAGGTCTCGTTGCACTTCCCCTTCTCCCAATCTATTGCCATTTAGATAATAATCTGCCTTCCTGTTTTTGCCACCAAAGTGGACAACCTCACATTTATCCACGTTATATTGCATCTGCCATGTTTCTGCCCAATCACCCAACATGTCCAAATCATCCTGGAGTTTCTCGACATCCTCCTCACAGCACACACGCCCACCCAGCTTTGTGTCGTCTGCAAATTTGGAGATGTTACATCTGGTTCCCTTGTCTAGATCATTAATATATATTGTGAATAGCTGGGGTCGGAGGACCGATCCTTGCGGTACCCCACTAGTCACTGCCTGCCACTCGGAAAAGGACCCATTTATTCCAACTCTTTGCTTTCTGTCTGCCAACCAGTTCACTATCCAAGTCAATTCCTTGCCCCCAATCCCATGTGCCTTAACTTTACACGCTAATCTCTTATGCGGGACCTTATCGAAGGCCTTCTAAAGGTCCAGATACACCACATCCACTGGTTCTCCCTTATCTATTTTACCAGTTACCAGTTACATCCTCAAAAAATTCCAGTAGATTATTCAAGCACGATTTACCTTTTGTGAATCTATGTTGACTTTGTTCAATCCTGTCACTGTTTTCCAAGTGCGCTGCTATTACATCTTTTATAATGGACTCTAGCATTTTCCCCACTACCGATGTAATTCCCCATTTTCTCTCTACCACTTTTTTTGAATAGTGGAGTAACATTAGCTACCCTCCAATCCATGGGTACTGTTCCAGATTCCATCGAATGTTGGAAGATGATCAGCAATGCATCTACTATTTCTAGGGCCACTTCCTTAATACCCTAGGATGTAGATTATCAGGCCCTGGGGATATATCGGCCTTCAATCCCATCAATTTCCCTAACACCATTTCCCTACAAATACTGATTTCTTTCAGTTCCTCCCTTTCATCAGACCCTATGTTCCCCGGCATCTCTGGGAGATTATTTGTGTCCTCCTTTGTGAAGACAGAACCAAAATATGTATTTAGTTGGTCTGCCACTTTTTTGTTCCCCATTATAAATTCCCCTGATTCTGACTGCAAGGGACCTACGCTTGACTTCACCAATCTTTTTCTCTTCACATATCTATAAAAGATTTTAGTCAGTTTTTATGTTCCCTGCAAGCTTACTCTCATATTCTATTTTCCCCTTCTTAATTAATCCCTTTGTCCTCCTTTGTTGAATCCTAAATTGCTCCCAATCCTCAGGATTATTGCTTTTTCTGGCCAATTTATATGTCGTCTCCTTGGATCTTATGCTATCCCTAATTTCACTTGTTAGCCACAGTTGAGTCACCTTTTTTGTTTTATTTTTGTGCCAAACTGGGATGAACAAATTCTGTAGTTCATCCATGCGGTCTTTCAATGTTTGCCATTGCCTATCCACCGGCAACCCTTTGAGTGACATTCCCCAGTCAATCCTACCCAACGCGCGCCTCAGACCATTGTAGTTTCCTTTATTTAAATTTAGGACCCTAGTCTCTGAGTCAACTACTTCATTCTCCATCTTAATGAAGAATTCGATCATATTATGATCGCTCCGACCTAAAGGGCCTCATACAACAAGATTGCTAATTAATCCTTTCTCGTTACATAATACCCAGTCTAAGATGGCCTGATCTCTGGTTGGTTCCTCAACATATTGGTCCAGGAAACCATCCTGTAAACACTCCAGGAATTGCTCCTCCACAGTATTGTTACTAATTTGGTTAGCCCAATCTATATGTAGATTAAAGTCACCCATGATGACTGCTGTGCCCTTATTGCACGCTTCTTTAATTTCCCTTTTAATGCCATCCCCAACCTCCGCCTTACTGTTTGGAGGTCTATATACCACTCCCACTAACGTTTTCTGCCCCTTGGTATTTCTCAATTCTACCCATACAGATTCCACATCATCAGAGCTAATATCCTTCCTTACAATTGTGTTAATCCCTTCTTTAACCAGTAATGCTACCCCACCTCCTTTTCCTTTTTGCCCATCTTTCCTGAATATCAAATACCCCTGGATGTTGAATTCCCAGCCTTGGCCATCCTTGAGCCACGTTTTCGTAATCCCAACCAAATCATATTCGTTTACCACTATTTGCGCAGCCAATTCATCCACCTTATTACGAATGCTCCTCGCATTAAGACACAAACCCTTCAGGCTTATTTTTTTAACGCTCTTAGACCTATTAGAATTATTATTTACTGTGGCCATGTTTGATTTAAACAGTTGATTTCTCTGACTGCCACTTTTGTTTTTCTCCTTCCTTTCTTTTGCTTTTATCCTTGTTTCCCTTTCCTCTGTCCCCCTGCTCAGGTTCCCAATCCCCTGCCACCTTAGTTTAAACCCTCCCCCAGAGCACGAGCAAACACGCCCCCTCGGACATCGGTTCCAGCCCTGCCCCGGTGCAAACTGTCCGGTTTGAACTGGTCCCACCTCCGCCAGAACCGGTTCCAGTGTCAGTCTGTGGGTGACAGACTGCAGGTGTCAGTCTGTGGGTGTCAGCCTGTGGGTGTCAGTCTGTGGGTGTCAGTCAAGTCTGTGGGTGTCAGTCTGTGGGTGACATTCTGTGGGTGACAGACTATGGGTGTCAGTCTGTGGGTGTCAGTCTGTGGGTGTCAGTCTGTGGGTGTCAGACAGTGGGTGTCATTCTGTGGGTGTCATTCTGTGGGTGACAGACAGTGGGTGTCAGTCTGTGGGTGACAGACTGTGGGTGTCAGACTGTGGGTGACAGACAGTGGGTGTCAGTCTGTGGGTGTCAGACTGTGGGTGTTAGTCTGTGGGTGTCAGAATGTGGGTGTCAGTCTGTGGGTGTCAGTCTGTGGGTGACAGACTGTGGGTGTCAGTCTGTGGGTTTCAGTCTGTGGGTGTCAGACTGCGGATGACAGACTGCGGATGACAGACTGCGGGTGTCAGACTGCGGATGACAGACTGTGGGTGTCAGTCTGCGGGTGACAGACTGTGGGTGACAGTCTGTGGGTGACAGACTGTGGGTGTCAAACTGTGGGTGTCAGACTGTGGGTGACAGGCTGTGGGTGTCAGTCTGCGGGTGTCAGTCTGTGGGTGACAGACTGTGGGTGTCAAACTGTGGGTGTCAGACTGTGGGTGACAGGCTGTGGGTGTCAGACTGTGGGTGTCAGACTGTGGGTGACAGACTGTGTGTGTCAGTCTGCGGGTGTCAGTCTGCGTGTGTCAGTCTGTGGGTGTCAGTCTGTGGGTGTCAGTCTGTGGGTGACAGACTGTGGGTGTCAGTCTGTGGGTGTCAGTCTGTGGGTGACAGTCTGTGGGTGTCAATCTGTGGGTGTCAGACTGTGGGTGTCAGACTATGGGTGTCAGTCTGTGGGTGTCAGTCTGTGGGTGTCAGACTGTGTGTGTCAGTCTGCGGATGACAGACTGCGGATGACAGACTGCGGGTGTCAGTCTGTGGGTGTCAGTCTGTGGGTGACAGACTGTGGGTGTCAGACTGTGGGTGACAGACAGTGGGTGTCAGTCTGTGGGTGTCAGACTGTGGGTGTTAGTCTGTGGGTGTCAGAATGTGGGTGTCAGTCTGTGGGTGTCAGTCTGTGGGTGACAGACTGTGGGTGTCAGTCTGTGGGTGTCAGTCTGTGGGTGTCAGACTGCGGATGACAGACTGCGGATGACAGACTGCGGGTGTCAGACTGCGGATGACAGACTGTGGGTGTCAGTCTGCGGGTGACAGACTGTGGATGACAGACTGTGGGTATCAGTCTGTGGGTGACAGTCTGTGGGTGACAGACTGTGGGTGTCAAACTGTGGGTGTCAGACTGTGGGTGACAGGCTGTGGGTGTCAGTCTGCGGGTGTCAATCTGTGGGTGACAGACTGTGGGTGTCAAACTGTGGGTGTCAGACTGTGGGTGACAGGCTGTGGGTGTCAGACTGTGGGTGTCAGACTGTGGGTGACAGACTGTGTGTGTCAGTCTGCGGGTGTCAGTCTGCGTGTGTCAGTCTGTGGGTGTCAGTCTGTGGGTGACAGTCTGTGGGTGTCAGACTGTGGGTGTCAGTCTGTGGGTGTCAGACTGTGGGTGTCAGTCTGTGGGTGTCAGTCTGTGGGTGTCAGACTGTGGGTGACATTCTGTGGGTGACAGACTGTGGGTGTCAGTCTGTGGGTGTCAGACTGTGGGTGACAGACTGTGGGTGTCAGTCTGTGGCTATCAGTCTGTGGGTGTCAGACTGTGGGTGTCAGTCTGTGGGTATCAGTCTGTGGGTGTCAGACTGTGGGTGATAGACTGTGGGTGTCAGTCTGTGGGTGTCAGACTGTGGGTGTCAGACTGTGGGTGATAGACTGTGGGTGTCAGTCTGTGGGTGACAGACTGTGGGTGTCAGTCTGTGGGTGTCAGTCTGTGAGTGACAGACTGTGGGTGTCAGTCTGTGGGTGTCAGTCTGTGGGTGACAGACTGTGGGTGTCAGTCTGTGGGTGTCAGTCTGTGGGTGACAGTCTGTGGGTGACAGACTGTGGGTGACAGACTGTGGGTGTCAGTCTGTGGGTGTCAATCTGTGGGTGTCAGTCTGTGGGTGTCAGACTGTGGGTGTCAGACTGTGGATGACAGACTGTGGGTGTCAGTCTGTGGGTGTCAGTCTGTGGGTGTCAGTCTGTGGGTGTCAGTCTGTGGGTGGCAGACTGTGGGTGTCAGACTGTGGGTGACAGACTGTGGGTGTCATTCTGTGGGTGACAGACTGTGCGTGTCAGTCTGTGGGTGTCAGACTGTGGGTGTCAGACTGTTGGTGTCAGACTGTGGGTGTCAGACTGTGGGTGTCAGACTGTGGGTGACAGACTGTGGGTGACAGACTGTTGGTGTCAGACTGTGGGTGTCAGTCTGTGGGTGTCAGTCTGTGGGTGTCAGTCTGTGGGTGTCAGTCTGTGGGTGTCAGACTGTTGGTGTCAGACTGTGGGTGTCAGACTGTGGGTGACAGACTGTGGGTGACAGACTGTGGGTGTCAGTCTGTGGGTGTCAGTCTGTGGGTGACAGACTGTGGGTGTCAGACTGTGGGTGTCAGTCTGTGGGTGTCAGAATCTGGTTGCCAATATTCATCCCTGCCATAGGCTTTCAATGTAATCGTGCACTTTTCTCTCCATCTCTGTCTTTGCTCCAGAGCTCATTTTTCTGGGATATGTCTGTGGGCTGCTAATGTTTTCCCACATGCCTTTGGCTGATCCACATTTATTTTCCTAGCTGGCTGCTGCATAGCTGCTGCCTGCCTTACCTTCTCAAGTATAATACAAGGGTCAACTAAAGTCTTTCTGATAGTGGTTCATCTCCCAGGCCAACTGAGCCGCAGTCAAATGTAATTTTATCAAGTAGTAGGGAACTGTAACAAAATCTTCCACAGGGTCTCCCGCCTCCTATTTTCTGTGTTATAATTTTGCTCTCTCAAAAATTACATTTCTACCCACCTTTAAATCCCTCTCAAATCGTTCCACAGTTGTCTTGTATCCCTCAGCTTGAACAAGCTAAGCATATCTGCTGCTCTTCCCTTACTGCCTATATCAGCAAGGGTATCTGAATCAACGATGTTGAGCTCTTTTTCCGCCGCCTTCGTCTCCGTGCCCACTTCTCTGGCCAGCAGTCTTCCCCCCGCACGGCTGACCCTTTCTCCCGCTTTCAGAATTCCCGTTCTACCTGGACCCCTCCCCCTGGCCTCTTACCCTCTCTAGATCTTTTCATTGCTAACTGCCGCCGTGACATCGGCCGTCTCCATTTCTCTGCTCCCCTCACTCACTCCAACCTACCTCCCTCTGAACTTGCAGCACTCCATTCTCTTAGATCCAACCCTGACATTGTCATTAAACCCGCTGACAAGGGTGGTGCTGTTGTTGTTTGGCGCACCGACCTCTACCTAGCGGAAGCTGAATGTCAACTCTCCGACACCTCCTCCTATCTCCACCTGGACCATGACCCCACTACCGAACATCAAACCACCGTTTCCAATACGGTCCTCTGGAGATCTTCCCCCCGCGGCCACCAACCTCATAGTTCCCCAACACTGCACAGCCCGCTTCTACCTCCTTCCCAAGATCCACAAACAGGACTGCCCTGGTAGACCCATCGTTTCAGCCTGTTCTTGCCCCACAGAGCTTATCTCTTCCTATTTCAACTCTGTCTTTTCTCCCCTTGTCCAGTCTCTTCCCACCTACATCCGCGACTCTTCGAACGCCCTCCGCCAATTTAACAGTTTCCAGTTTCCTGGCCCCAGCCGCCTCCTTTTCACCATGGATGTACAATCCCTCTACACCTCCATCCCCCACCAGGATGGCCTGAGGGCGCTCCACTTCTTCCTTGAACAGAGGCCCGACCAGTCCCCATCCACCACTACCCTCCTCCACCTGGCTGAACTTGTTCTCACATTGAACAACTTCTCCTTTAACTCCACTCATTTCCTCCAAATCAAAGGTGTTGCTATGGGTACCTGCATGGGTCCAAGTAATGCCTGCCTTTTCGTGGGATATGTGGAACACTCTTTGTTCCAGTCCTACTCGGGTCTCCTCCCTCACCTCTTTTTCCGGTACATTGATGACTGTATCGGTGCCGTTTCCTGCTCTCGCCCTGAACTAGACAATTTCATTCACATTGCCTCCAATTTCCACCCTTCCCTCACCTTCACATGGTCCATCTCCGACTCTTCCCCTCCCTTCCTCGACTTCTCCATCTCCATCTCTGGGGATACGTTATTGACCAACATTCACTACAAGCCCACTGACTCCCACAGCTACCTGGACTACACTTCCTCCCACCCCGCCTCCTGTAAGGACTCTATTCCATTCTCCCAGTTTCTCTGTCTCCGCCGCATCTGCTCCGACGATGCCACCTTCCACACCAGTACTTCCGACATGTCTTCCTTTTTCCTCAACCGAGGATTCCCCTCTACCGTGGTTGACACGGCTCGGCCGTGTCCGTTCTATCTCCCGCACTTCTGCCCTCACCCCTGCCCCTCCCTCCCGGAACCATGATAGGGTTCCCCTTGTCCTCACCTTTCACCCCACCAGCCTCCACATTCAACGGATCATCCTCCGCCATTTCCGCCACCTCCAAAGTGATCCCACCACCAAACACATCTTCCCCTCCCCTCCCCTTTCAGCATTCCATAGGGACCGCTCCCTCCGAGACACACTAGTCCACTCCTCTATCACCCCAGCACCCCTTCCCCTTCGCCTGGCACCTTCCCGTGCAAGTGCAGGAGATGCAACACCTGCCCTTATACCTCCCCCCTTCCCACTGTCCAGGGCCCCAAACACCCCTTCCAGGTGAAACAGCGATTTACTTGTACTTCTTGCAATCTAGTATACTGTATTCGCTGCTCACGTAAGTCCGTAAGGGTGACCCCGAGCTTCCGGTCGCCTGTCATTTTAATTCACCGCCCCATTCCCACTCAGACCTCACTGTACTCAGGCTCTTGCATTGTTCTACGGAAGCTCACCGTAAGCTCAAGGAACAGCACCTCATCTTCCGATTAGGCACTTTACAGCCTTCCAGACTCAATATCGAGTTCAACAATTTCAGACCATAACCTCGGCCCCTATTACATTTTTACTTATTTTTTATCCACACCTTTGTTTTGGTCCTTTCCCCCCCACTTTTTTTCTCTCCCACATGGCAGCTGTCTCTCATTCTGCCAGTGCATTTCACATCTAATCTAGAGCTGTCTTTTGTCTCCACTCGTCCTATCACCATCTCGTCTGGTTTTGAATACCTCTTAATGTCTCTTCACTTCTCTCTTGTTCTCTCCCAGTCTGGCCTTTTAATCTATTTCATTTCCTGTGCTTTTCCAGTCTTGACAAAGTGTTTGCCCCGAAACGTTGACTTTATTTTCTCTCCACGGATGTTACCTGGCCTGCTGAGTTTTTCCTGCATTTTCTGTTGTTATTTCGGATTTCCAGCATCTGCAGTATTTTGCTATCGTATCTGAATCTTCTAACCTTTTTCACAGAAACCGGCAGCTTTTCTGTATCACTCAGATCTTTAAACAAACTTATTCTGGCTCTCAGGTTTTTTAAAATGAAGAAAAAAATTCTATCAATTGGCTATTAATAGGTAGAAAATATTATTTCTCTGTTGAACATGAGCAAACCAATCAGTGTGAATAAACAGGTGGTGCCATTAATTAACCCAAAATGACCCATTTCAGCTTCTGAATTCCTACTTCTGGTTTCTGTTTGGCTCATGTCACATCACTAATCAATCATGAGAGAGGAACTTGGCTTGGGCAACGGGGAGATGATGCATTGTAAAGTTGTTCTACTCAGACAATGGTTTCTATGTAAGTGGATTGGGAGTCAAAGCATAATGAATGAATTGGGATTCAATCAATTCAATCACATACTCTCACGTAAGTCAATGTTTTTTTCAGTGTATATTTATTACCTGCTTTTGTCACCAACTCATAGATAGACATGCCATCTGCCTGATAAATTATAGGGACTAACAGAGCAACTACAGCTGAGTATGAGATGTGTTGGTCATGGAGTCATTCTGATACACTGGGCAATGCAGACACTGAGGGGGTGAGATACTCCACCACAATTAAACATCACACCTTACCCCACTGTTTGCCTTGGCAAGTCATGCAATAAGACTTGCAACACTTGGTTAACTAAGGAAAATAAATATTTTTCCTACAGCATCTGTGTACTCATATTATTTAGAGACATATCCTTCACCGTGTACTCATAGTTCCTATTTTAGTATTATCATGCGCATAAACTCAGACTGTCACGATTAAATGTTATTTTGCCTGTCGTTTGCCCATTATCTTTACTGGTCTTTGGAAGCCCTTCAGCGATCTCCCCTCAGCCTTGATGACTGATGGTGAAATGTCTGGAAGAACTGTGACATACAGAATGGATTCCTTATAGAGGACCCCACAGTACAACCTGAAGGATCAAACCTTCCTCGCAAACAGTGGACAACCATCAACTGCCTCAGAACTAGTCATGGTTGATGCTGCCACCTTCTCCATAGATGGAAGATTAAAGCATCCCCATCATGAGACTGTGGAGCTCCTGATCAGATCCTGGAGCACATCATTGAGAACTGCCCTCAGAGGAAATTGGCAGGCATCCTACAAGATATCCACACTGTTACACCAGAAGCTTTGGCCTGGATATCAGACTTAGATACTGACATTTGATTTGCTTTGCTACTACCATACGGAAGAAGACAAAGATGAAGTGGTCTTTGAACTTTACAGCTCTCTTGAGGACATGCAATTTGGTGCCATCTCATAATGTAGTCATTGTTCTTGCAAATCAGGAAGCACCTTTTCATACAAAGGGTAGTAGATGCCTGAAACCCTCCCACTCAAAAGGCTGTGGAAGCTGGGGGTCAATTGGAGCTTCCAGATCAGTGATGAACAGCTTTTTGTTGGGTAAGGGTGTCAAGGAAGAGGAGCAAAGGCAGGTAAATAGAGTTGAGGGAGAGATCAGCCTTGATCTAACTGAATGGTGGAACAGGCTTGAGATGCTGAATGGCCTCCTCCTGTTCTTATATTCCAGTTCAGGGGTTGGTGATGATCTTGGTGGGATTCCATTGATTATCATATTGGGATTAGACAACAGGATATCTGCTACCCTTTCAATCCCACTTGTTATTCAGCATGATATGGTAAGGTAGCTGTTAAGTATGTGTATTGTATTGAACAATTAACACAAAGACTTAAACGTATAACTCAAACAGGTCTTTACTGGTTGGAGGTAGGGACTATACATAGGTCTTTACTTCATGCCCACAGGCGGGAACTGAGGGGGATCAGTACCCACAGTACTATTTATACCCCTATGGCCAGGAGTGGTACTGCGTATCACTACGCCCAACAAGTAGTGCAGTCCTGTCCATAGGTTCAAAGTAGCACACATATTACATACACAACATTCCTCCCTTCCTAGCTTTACAGTCATCTCCCCATTTAACATAACGTAATAACATATATACATATATAACTTCAGGTTTACATAACAGAATAACATAGATAACTTCATGTCAAAACAGATCACAGATTCAGTCTCTGCGGAAACAGTTCACAGATTCAATCTCTGTGGTGGAGTCGGTTCACGTTGCTGGAGTGACTCATTCAATAGTCCTTCCATGGATTTAACAGTTTGAACTTCCGAACTGAATTGGCTCCGTTCGGAGGGACCACGTGTGTGATCTGGTAGAGGTAATAATGGTTCAGATGGGTCATCTTCTGTTTCGACTTTTCCTTTTCTGCTTCTTGGAGACTCTCTGGGCTCCACTGTCAGCTGCCAGCTGCATGCGCAGTTCCTCCTTCTCTCCCTCCTTTTTCCGTAGTAGAGCCACCTTCTCCCGATGTTCTGTAGACTTTCGGTGCTCCTCCATGATTTCTGTATGGTGGGAGTCAAAGTTACAAGTTGGGCAGGACAGGACATAGTAATATTCGGTGTCGTCCTGATCTAGGCCAGCGAGAGGGTCTTCTATTTCCTCCATACCCAGCTGGGCGTTAGCCAGCTTTTGTTCCAAGTCCAGACATCTTTCCTGAAGAGACTTCTTCATGCGTACCTCTTCATCCAGCTTTTTCTGGGCTTTCAGCAAGTCGTTTACTAATGACCTCATTTGAGATTTTACTACTTCAACTTCTTTTGGAGATTGATTGATCGGACTATTCAATCCCTCTACCGGAGCAGCTGTTTCAGCGGTCTGTTGTTCTACGTTGACGTGAGTCAGCGTACTTTTGGCATCCAAGGGCTGCTCTGTTGCAGTCATCTCAGTCTGTGTTGCCACCTCAGCTCTTCCAATAACCTTTGATAGCTCCGAACCCCTTTCCTTTGAATATTGAAGTTCGTGTTCAAGTTTTTCCCATTTCAGAGTCCTGTCCTTCAGCATATGCAGGAGTTGGCTGACCGTTAACTCCTCTGACATCAGACGTTTTGTGTGCTCCTGCTCCATTTTCTCCATCAGCTGCTTCTGTTGTCTTTCCAGATTCTCCAACTCTATATCAAAGAACTCTTTCGTTGCATTCAACTCTTGCTCACAACGGCGAAGCATTTGTTCTAATTGCTGTTGTAGTTTGAAATGGAGTTGAGTTCGAGCCCGGTGTCCCTCAGAAATGGGCACATCAGTAGACTTGCCAGACTCAGAATCCACAGTTAAACCATGTTGTTGTTGCTCAGTGGAATTCTGTGCTGAAACTTTGTCTTTTGCACCTGAGTTGGGCTTACCATCATCCGTTCCAGAGTCTGGGCCGACTATCTTCACCGAGTTCTCACTCGTTATTGTTTGTAGGAAATGCCAGTCCATATTCATTTTCCTAATCCACTCCCGTCCTAGTAGTGGAGAACCTCCTTCAGATATCACATATAAGTCCATTATTTGACTGTCTTCGCCCTTGTGGACCACTGCAACCTCTATTTTCCCAATGGGGTACACTCTTTGCCCCGTGTATGTTTTCAATATAATCCCCGTATCCTGTAGGGGAACATGTTGGAATAACTTTCCGTAATCTTTCTTATTTATGACCGTCAATGCCGATCCAGTGTCCAATTCCAGTTTTACTTGGACTCCTTCTATCTGAAGAGTGACCCAAATTGTCTGGAGGTCTGCACCCTTACCAGCGTTGAGTACTCTTAAGCTAGCCAGTTCATTACTGCTAGCGTCTGAATCGGACTCCTGTTCGGTCACCTTGTGTACCTTTGGGTATTTTCCTTGCGGTGACTTCTTGTTGCTGGTCTTCTTCCCTGACCTGCATACTCTAGCTATATGTCCAAGCCTACCACAAGTTCTACATTCTTGGTTTTTAAACCAACACTGGTTCTGATCATGCGTTGTCTTTCCACAACGACAACATTTGCCAGAACTCACACCCAATTTGTGTGCACTGAGCTCCGGTGACCGTAGCTGCATTACTGCCGTGCCTCTCGCTGCGGCTTCGTGTGCTGCTGCCATAGTGACCGCCTTCTCAAGCGTCAGCTCATTCTCCTCGAGCAGTCGCTTTTGTGTATCCTGTTTAAATAAACCACACACAAATTTGTCTCGAAGTGCCTCTGTCAGTCCCGTTCCAAACTGGCAATATTTCGCTAATTTACGCAATTCCAGCAAATAATCAGCATTGCTTTCATGCTGTAGCTGCCTTCTGTCGTAAAATTTAAATCGTTCCGCTAGCATCAGCGGCGTGGGGTTTAGATGATCTTTCAGGACAGTAACAATCTCATCGAACGTCTTATCCGCCGGTTCATCTGGTGATAACAGGTGTTTCAATTGCCCGTATGTCTTCGCACCCATTAAATTTAATAATGTTAGAGCTTTATCTTGGTCATGAATTTTATTGGCCTTACAATAATTTTTTACTCTTTCAACATATATGGCCCAATCTTCGAGGTCACTATCAAAGGTGCTAATATTCCCGTGTTTAGGCATTGTAGATTTGCAATTTCTCAGATTTTATTTTGTTTACTTGTTATCAAAGATGGCGGCTTCCCGCTCTTGCCGTCGTCCTCCGCCCACAAAATGGCGGTTTTCCCGCTTCTGCCTTCTTCCCCAGCGGTTTTCCCGTGAAAAATGGCGGCTTTCCCGCGCTTCTCGCTCTCCCCGCCCACTTCAATGGCGGTTTTCCTGCGCTTCTCGTCGCTGACTTTCAGCCCGACTGCGGCTCTTATCTCCTGTGCGATCGCTGGTGCGCCGCCCGCCCGAAACGGTTCTCAGCCCTTATCACCGGTGCGATCGCTGGCCCGCTAAGCGCCTCCCGCTTGAAGCGGCTCCCGGCCTCTGGCTCACCCGCTCGGCAGCTCTTGCTCGCTCCCTCCCGGGCTCTGGCTTACCCGCTCGCGCCCTCCCGGGCTCTGGCTTACCCACGAGGTTATGGAGGCTTCAGGGTCCTAATGCCTGTCGCTTCCAGTCGCTGGAAGCTGTCAGGATTTCTGCTGCCCTTCAGTTTTCAGTGGGGTGTTGAGGATTGGAACCTCTCTTCAACGTCCTGTCTTTGGACGAAGCCGCTGTGGAATAACTGCCGCAGGGTTCGAACCGACTCGTCGCCAGTGTTAAGTATGTGTATTGTATTGAACAATTAACACAAAGACTTAAACGTATAACTCAAACAGGTCTTTACTGGTTGGAGGTAGGGACTATACATAGGTCTTTACTTCATGCCCACAGGCGGGAACTGAGGGGGATCAGTACCCACAGTACTATTTATACCCCTATGGCCAGGAGTGGTACTGCGTATCACTACGCCCAACAAGTAGTGCAGTCCTGTCCATAGGTTCAAAGTAGCACACATATTACATACACAACAGTAGCAGGAGTGCTATTCTGCTTGATGTTTGTTTAAAGAAATCAGAGTTGATTTTCCCCAGATACCTTAGGCTCTAAAGTGCCTCCGAGGTGGCCAAGATGCGGTCTTAAACTGAAACGCTGGTTTAGCCAGTGTTTAGCACAAGACGCCATCTTGGTAAAGGGCTTGAAGCTTGCGCAAGGAACGGCCGCCCAGAGGATCATTAAGCAGCTGATTGCCACTTAAATTGCCTGCTAGCGCTCATTAATGAGGCTGCGTGGCATTTTGGTGGCTAGCACTTGACCTAATGCCCTCTCCCTCTCTTTTCATTGGACCCAAAAAAAGAAACAATTTCACAAATAAGGTGACAACAACCCAATTACCCTTTTAAATAACCCTCCACCAATCAAATTAAAATTTGGTTGTCCCGATTAACAATGCACTCCAGTCCCCGCGGCGCCCACCGGTCACGAAAGAGCTCGAGCGTGCAATGCCCTCTCCCAATAGCGACCAGCTGATTGGGGTAAACTGGTCGTTGCTGAGGATTTCGAGCGCTATTTAAAGCTGTATCACCTTCTACTGTTCACTTGCTGCTGGAGGTTTGAAGAGGATTTTTGAAACACATCGGGAGACTTTCTGGGACACTTTGTCAAGATTTCACCAACACTCGAGCAACAATTATTCTGGAAATTCTCTCAGGACTTCAGCTAAAAAGAGTGCGTGCTGTGCTACTCCACCTTACTGAACACCTTATAGGAGTCACCAGGAGAAAGGGAGTGCTTGGTCACCCGCATCTTGCTAGGGTTCTCCCTTGGTCTACAGGAGGAATAGGAGGAGGACATGAGGCCAGGCAGGGCAGCACCAGCTGCTGCAGGAGAGGGAGAGGAGGGACAAGAGGACGAGAAGGACTTCTTCCCCCTGTGCGTACAGAACATCCCATCTCCTCTGGGCCTCCTCCACCAGGACCGCCAGTGCCACGTCCGAGAACCTGTGCGCCCTCTTACTCGGTCCCTGAGCCCTCCTGAAACCCGCCACTGTGTCAGCCAGCCACAGCACTCCACACCGTCAGTGGAAGTGGGTGAGTGGAGCCCACATATACTGCTCCAGGAAAATTCCATCTAATCAGCGCTTGAGTGTTAAACCTGCAGGTGTCTCTGGCTCAGCTCCTCCAGGCAAGTACAAATTATGTTAATCAGCAATTAGGACCAAAATTGCATGCCAGAAGCAGACTTTCTAAAAGGCATGTCTTATTAGCACAGTGCCCATTTAGTGGCCATTTCCACCCTTTCACCACAATAACCCCCCAGGTATTTAAAAGTGAGTGATGACCCGCGTTCTTTCAATGTAGGATCAGGAGAAACGTTCGTGCTCCTCCCGGCTCCACATTCAGGTAACTATAGTTTTAAAACTTACCTTGTAGACGCTGACTTCCTCAAAGCCAACCAATCTTGCCGTGGGGACCTCAAACCGGCGGTAGGCGCCTTATTTACGTATGTAAAGTGCCTAATTCCTGTTTCATGTGTGGAGGCAGCATGATGATATTTTTGTCCTTTACCCGTATGGCAAGTGGTGCAAGACTGGTTGAAAATATGCTTGTGGTTCCTGTCTTCCATATTGGGTCCTTAGTAGGCCCGTTAGCGCTCGAAATACGGGTGCTGCATCACCGCATTTCTAGGCGGATATGTTGTACCTTTGCTTCCTTTGATCAAGCAATTTGGTTGTATTGAGCTGAGTTTTGTTCCCCGACAATTACTCTACAGTTCAGCCCTTAACCTTACCCACAGCAGCTCTCCAGGGCTCCACACTAAAAATGTAGCTCAGAGCAGTTTCAATTTGGACCAACGCTACAATTCTAGTGTAAATGCAGCCTGAATTGACAGTCAGAAGCTGACCTGCCTCTGCCGGGAAGAGCAGTGAGGTTTTGTTCAGTGTCAGTTCAGCCCTTGACAGGGATTATATAAACCATTGCTAAACCTGTAATGTGATTACAGCTTAAGGAGTTCACAACCAGGGGCCATCAATATAAGATAGTCACTAATAAATCAAATACGGAATTCAGGAGAAACTTTATCCAGAAAGTGGTGAGAATGTGGAACTCGCTACCACAGGGAGTGGTTGAGGTGAATAGTATAGATGTAATTAAGGGGACGCTGGATAAACCAGCATGGAGAAAGGAATAGAAGGATATGCTGATAGGGTGAGATGAAGTGGCTGGGAGGAGGCTCGAGTGGAGCATAAACATAGACTGGGTGGGCCGAATGGCCTGTTTCTGTGCTGTAAAAGCTAAGTTTTTATATTCATTCATGGGATGTGGGCATCGCTGGAAAAGCCAGCATTTATTGCCCATCCCTAATTGCCCTAAGAAAATGGTGGTAAGCCACCTTCTTGAACCGCTGCAGTCCATGTGATGAAGATGTTCCCACAGTGCTGTTCGCTAGGAAGTTCCAGGATTTTGACCCAGCGATGGTGAAGGAATGGTGATATATTTGGTGTGTGACTTGGAGGGTAACTTGCAGGTGATGGTGTTCCCACACGCCTGTTGCCCTTGTCCTTCTAGATGGTATAGTTTGTGGATTTGGGAGGTGCTGTCGAAGAAGCCTTGGCGAGTTGCTGCAGTGCATCTTGTAGATGGTACACACTGTAGCCACGGTGCGCTGGTGGTGGAGGGAGTGAATGTTTAAGGTGGTGGATGGGGTGCCAATCATGCTGGCTGCTTTGTACTGGATGGTGTCGAGCTTCTTGAGTGTTGTTGGAATACTCTCCACTTGCCTGGATGAGTGTAGCTCCATCACACTCCTGGCTTGTGCCTTGTAGATGGTGGAAAGAGTTTGGGGAGTCAGGAGGTGAATCACTCGCTCTTGTAGTCACTCTATTTATCTGGCTGGTCCAGTTAAGTTTCTGGTCAATGGTAATCCTCAGGATGTTGATGGTGGGGGATTCAAGATGGTAATGCCATTGAATGTCAAGGGGAAGTGTTTTTTTTAAATTCATTGATGGGATGTGGGCGTCGCTGGCTAGGCCTGCATTTATTGTCCATCCCTAATTGCCCTTGAGAAGATGGTGGTGAGCCGCCTTCTTGAACCGCTGCAGTCCATATGGTGTAGGTACACCCACAATACTGTTAGGAAGGGAGTTCCAGGATTTTGGCCCAGCGACAGTGAAGGAACGGCAATACAGGTCCAAGTCAGGATGGTGTGTGGCTTGGAGGGGAACTTGTAGGTGGTGATGTTCCCATGCGTCTGCTGCCCTTGTCCTTCTAAGTGGTAGAGGTCGCAGGTTTGGAAGGTGCTGTTGAAGGAGCTTTGGCAAGTTGCTGCAGTGCATCTTGTAGATGGTACACACTGCAGCCACAGTGTGCCGGTGGTGGAGGGAGTGAATGTTGAAGGTGGTGGATGGAGTGCCAATCAAGCGGGCTGCTTTATCTTGAATGGTGTCGAGCTTCTTGAGTGTTGTTGGAGCTGCACTCATCCAGGCAAGTGGAGAGTATTCCATCACACTCCTGACTTGTGCCTTGTAGATGGTGGAAAGGCTTTGGAGCATCAGGAGGTGAGACACTCGCTGCAGAATTCCCAGCCTCTGGCCTGCTCTTGTAGCCACAGTATTTATATGGCTGGTCCAGTTCAGTTTCTGATCAATGGTAACCCCCAGGACGTTGATAGTGGGGGATTCAGCGATGGTAATGCCATTGAATGTCAAGGGGAGATGGTCAGAGTCTCGCTTGTTGGAGATGGTCATTGCCTGGCACTTGTGTGGTGCGAATGTTACTTGCCACTTGTCAGCCCAAGTCTGAATGTTGTCCAGGTCTTGCTGCATATGGACACGGACTGCGTCAGTATCTGATGAGTCTCGAATGGTGCTGAACAGTGTGCAATCATCAGCGAACATCCCCACTTCTGACGTTATGATGGAGGGAAGGTCATTGATGAAACAGCTGAAGATGGTTGGGCCTAGGACACTGCCCTGAGGAACTCCTGCAGTGATGTCATGTGATTGAGATGAATGACCTCCAACAACCACAGCCAACTTCCTTTGTGCTAGGTATGATTCCAACCAATGGAGAGTTTTCCCCTTGATTCCCATTGACTTCAGTTTTGCTAAGGCTCCTTGATGCCACACTCGATCAAATGCTGCCTTGATGTCAAGGGCAGTCACTCTCTCCTCACCTCTTGAGTTCAGCTCTTTTGTCCATGTTTGGACCAAGGCTGTAATGAGGTCAGGAGCTGAGTGGCCCTGGCGGAACCCAAACTGGGCGTCAGTTAGCAGGTTATTGCTGAGTAAGTGCCGCTTGATAGCACTGTCGACGACACCTTCCATCACTTTGCTGATGATTGAGAGTAGACTGATGGGACGGTAATTGGCCGGGTCGGATTTGTCCTGCTTTTTGTAGACAGGACATACTTTGGCATCTACCCGGCAATGTAGAAAATTGCCCGTGTTGTAGCTGTACTGGAACAGCTTGGCTAGGGGCGCAGCTAGTTCTGGAGCACAAGTCTTCAGTACTATTGCCGGAATGTTGTCAGGGCCCATAGCCTTTGCAGTATCCAGTGTCTTCAGCCGTTTCTTGACATCACGTGGAGTGAATTGAATGGGCTGAAGACTGGCATCTGTGATGCTGCGGACCTCAGGAGGAGGCCAAGATGGATCATCCACTTGGCACTTCTGGCTGAAGATAGTTGCAAGTGCTTCAGCCTTGTCTTTTGCACTCGCGTGCTGGGCTCTACCATCATTGAGGATGGGGATATTTTTGGAGCCTCCTCCTCCTGTTAACTGTTTAATTGTCTCTCTTGTTGGAGATAGTCATTGCCTGGCACTTGAGTGGTGCAAAAGTTACTTGCCACTTATCAGTCCAAGCCTAAATGTTGTCCAGGTCTTGCTGCATGCGGGCATGGACTGCTTCATTATCTGAGGAGTTGCGAATGGAACTGAACACTGTACAATCATCAGCGAACATCCCCACTTCTGACCTTCTGATGAACAGAAGGTCATTGATGAAGCAGCTGAAAGATGGTTGTGCCTAGGACATGTAATTCTGTGCAACACATTCTGACAAGTGAACATAATGTAGGAGAGTCTCCCATTGAATTGAGAGCTGGCTCTGGATGCACTGAAGGAAGAAGAGTCTGATCCTGTGTAGGGGGTGACGTGCGTCCAGTCAGCTTCACCTCTGACTGACTCTGAGCGGTTCGAATCACTCCCACACCCTGGGTCCTGGACACTGGACTTAGGTACAGGCGGTGATACAGAAAGTCGAGTAGACAAGTGGTTTGGTGTAAGAAAACCAAAATTTTATTAAAAGCAGAATAAAACACAATTTTATTGAGAATTACTGATATAGTTACAGGCATAAACAATTACACTTATATGGGAATGGGGAACACACGGCACATCGAGGGAAACAGATACATTAAAAATCCCCTTATCCTTATCCCACCCCCTATACCTAACTAGATTAAGCTATGAGGGGTCAGGAATTCATGCTCACCAACCCTTTTGCTTTAACTGGTGGGGTTTTAAGGTCCGCTCTTTCTGTCCTTTGGGGTATCCCATCGCCACGTGGTCTCAGGGCGACGGGATACCCCAAAGTTGTTTGTGCGAAGCACCCTCCTTTTCCTCAGCTAACGTCGTCGTCGAATCGCGATGGGTCTTCTTCTTCTTCCTCGGGCGGTCGTCGACGGTATTGCTGCGGTTGGGGGTCTTTACCGTTTAATGATTTTCCTACCCAAGCTTCGAACAATAGCTTATTCTTAAACTGGACTATTATTGTCCATTGATTTTGCTACCCAAGCTTCGAACAACAGCTTATTCTTAAACTGGGCTATTATTGTCCATTGATTTTGCTACCCATCCTTTGAACGGCAGCTTATTCTTAAACTGGGCTATTATTGTCCATTGATTTTGCTACCCATCCTTTGAACGGCAGCTTATTCTTAAACTGGGCTATGATCCTGGGTTTTTACTGTCCATGCATGTAACGCCAACTTATTCTTCAAATGCCAGCTTATAACTAGGCATTTGTCCCCCAACGCGTCTTTCCGCTGCTCTTCTCTGCCCTTATCGGTTTACCGTATTTTTCGTCTCATCTCGTCTCGTCTGCCCGTTTGTGGCCTGTGTGTCCTGTGTGCTTTCGAATCGGGTTCTGTTCTCCTCCCGCGTTTGGCCCCGGTGTAATGGGCGTCCTTGGTGTTGAGCGGCACGGGGAGCGAGAAGCGAGCCCGCCACAAGGCCAGGGCATGAGAATGAGAGGCAGGAGGCCAAGGCCACAAGCAAGAGAGTAAGAGAGCAATCACCACTGATGGGCCTACAATTATACCCATTCTTCACCCCCTTATCTGCGCACCAAATCAGGTCAGTCCTTTGTCTAACTTTTGGCGGGCTTGTTTAAAATGATTACAGCCATTTACTTTAACGACTTCTGGAGTGGTTGTCTCCGTGCTTAATGGTCTCGATGTCCTGGCTGTTTGTCATTTATGTAACTTAATTGTCCCCATCCTGACTTGATGGCTACTGTGAGCTGTTACCGATTTAAATATGCAGAAACCTAATGGCCTCGATTTAGGCCCATTCTAACTTGATCTGTTTCAAGGTGAATGAATGCATATTCTGTGTTTGCTTTAGCTGTCTGGCTCCACAAAGTCTCTTCACAGATTCATGCATTTTAATTTCATTTCAGGTTTGAAAAAGTGCCTGCCTTTTCTGCAGGGCCTTGCTTTTAAAATCCTGTACTTTTGGTCACGAGGTTGCAGAAGCCATTTTGGGTACGCTGTTTTTAATAACTTGTCCATACAGGGTCCCTTTATCCATAACTTTGGGGAATGTGGGAATTTTGAGAACCCTACACCTGGATGCACATATACGGCCGCATATTGAAAGCTAGCTGAGGCGGGTAGGTGAGTTGCCGTGCATTCCAGGCAGCCAGATTTCACAACCTCAGCCTCAAATTCATTGAAAGCGAATGGTTCCTGCCTGCCTCTGAAGTAGCATCACAAAGACCAGGCAGTGGGTCACTTGCCTTTTCTCTGGCATGGAGAATCAGTGAATGAAAAGTCACAACAAACTCAGAGAAAGAAATCTAAACTAAGAACTGTAGCAAGAATGAAATTTATGGTTGGATTCAAATATGCCACGCAAATCAAATCAATAAATGTGGGGCATCTTTCCGCTGTTGGTAAAAGGCAACAACAGCACAGACGCGACAGAAAACCAAAATGCAGTACGTACTATCTGCAGGCTGAACTCACCAAAGTGACTTCAACAGCACCTCCCATCCCCTGTGACCTCCACCACCTAGCAGGACAAGAGCAGCATTGTCATGGGCGCACCATCACTGCTTCAAGTCATGCACCATTGTGAGTTGGACATATATCGCCATTTCTTCATCATCACTAGGTGAACACCCTGGAATTTGTTACGTAACACCATCCTTGGAACACCAACAGCACATGGGCTGCAACGATTCAAGAAGAAGTCCCACCACCACCTTCTCAGGGCTAATAGAGATAGACAATAAATATCAGCCTTGCCACATTCCTGTGAGCAAAACTTTAAAAAAGATAAGCTGAAGCTGGCTGTTCCTCTTTTTCTGTGCTACTCCGTCCCACAACGGGCAAAATTGGTAATGATGTTTTATTGAAAACTTTGCTGTTTGCTAAGCCCCCAGTTAATACTTCTGTAATGAGTTCACAGAGAAAGGTGGCAGTTTTCAGCTCATCCACTGAATTCAGCTAACTCAACCCTGGGGTTAAAATCTTTGGATTTTGCTGCAATTGTTATCTTAATTGGTTCAGTACTTCCATGGGTAGGAGAATGCTGCTGGGCAGCGTAGGCTTCCCCAGAGACTGAGCATCACCCACCAACTACCATCAGGTGATTAAAACTACAGGGGTGTCTACGCATAGGTGGGTACTATGTATCCTTGGGCCATATATAAAATTTAGAGCCAAGCTCCATTAATTCCTATAAATCTCTAGCTGCTGGTACGAACAGATCCTGCTGCTTTGATTTAGGATTTGTCCGTCAATAAGGCAACAGTACTAAGAACAGCCCTGACCACCAGACCCACAGAATTCAAGCAGAGTAAACCAGCGAGTAGGTAATATAAGGGAAAATAGAACTGAGCAGCCTGGACTTTGAGTGCTTGATTTACAAAATTTAGGAGCCACATATGGCCAATGGGTTGCCATTGGAAACACCCCTGGTCTATAGCAACACACTCACTGGTACTTTAATGTATCGGAGTATGAGCAAAAAAATCATCAAACTCATGAGGAGCCTTTGAAAGAGACTCAATTCAAACTAATGAGGAATCCTGGTAAACAGCATCAAGGCCACGTCGAACCTCGGGAATAGATGCTGAAATTTGATTGCTAAAGACGCATCCTTAAGTGTAGAAGACAGGGATTGCCTCTGACTATAGGCATCGAGAGGGCGAAATTGGGCTCAGTAGCACTGGCTTTTTTGGGCACTGCGAGGTCCCTTAAGGTTCCAAAATGGCATCCGTGGCGTGTGCGCACACTTCTGATGCGAAGTGTGCCAGGCGCCATATTGGTAGAGGGGTTAACGCGTGCGCGCCTAATGTCCGCCGGCAACATGCAGAGCCAGCAGGTCATGACATCAATCAGCGTGCAACACTGATTTGACGCCAGCGCTGCCATTTTGGAACTCAACACTCCAGCCTGCGCCCTCTCTTAACATCGCACAGCTGAACACGATGTTAAGCAGCACGAAGGACCCCCACCAGTGCTATTTAAAGGGATTATCAACTACTTACAGGTTCATAGAAAGTTGCAGCACGGAAGGAGGCCATTTTCATCCATTGTGTCCGTGCCAGCCAACAAAGAATTATCCAGCCTAATCCCACTTCCCAGCTCTTGGTCCGTAGCCCTGCAGGTTACAGCATCCCAAGTGCACATCCAAGTACTTTTTAAATGTGGTTAGGGTTCCTGCCTCTACCACCCTTTCAGGCAGTGAGTTCCAGACCCCCACAACCCTCTGGGTGAAGAAATTTCCCCTCAAATCCCCTCTAAACCTTCCACCAATTACTTTAAATCTGTGCCCCCTGGTTTTTGACCCCTCTGCTTAGGGAAATAGGTCCTTTCTAGCCACTTTATCGAGGCCCCTCATAATTTTATACACCTCAATAAGGTCTCCCCTCAGCCTCCTCTGTTCCAAGGAAAACAGACCCAGCCTACCCAGTCTTTCCTCATAGCTAAGATTCTCTACTCCCAGCAACATCCTTGTAAATCTCCTCTGTACCCTCTCTAGTGCAATCACATCTTTCCTGTAATGTGGTGACCAGAACTGCACGCAATACTCTAGCTGAGGCCTAACTAGTGTTTTATACAGTTGAAGCATAACCCCCCCTGCTCTTATATTCTATGCCACGGCTAATAAAGGCAAGCATTCTGTATGCCTTCTTAACCACCATATCTACCTGGCCTGCTACCTTCAGGGATCTGTGAACATGCACTACAAGGTCCCTTTGTTCCTCTACACTACTCAGTGTCCTACCATTTAATGTGTACCTTTCCTTGTTAGCCCTCCCCAAATGCATTACCTCACACTTCTCCGGATTGAATTCCATTTGCCACTGTTCTGCCCACCTGACCAATTTATTGATATCTTCCTGCAGTCTACAGCTTCCTTCTTCAGTTTCAACCTCACAGCCAATTTTAGTATCATCTGCAAACTTCTTAATCATACCCCCTATATTCAAGTCTGGATCATTGATATATACACCACAAAAAGCAAGGGACCTAGTACTGAGCCCTGTGGAACCCCACTGGAAACCGCCTTCCAGTCACAAAAACACCCATCAACCATTACCCTCTGTTCCCTGTCTCCGAGCCAGTTTTGAATCCAACTTGACACTTTGCCCTGGATCCCATGGGCTTTTAACTTCGTGACCAGTCTGCCATGTGGAACCTTATCAAAAGCCTTGCTAAAGTCCATATAAACTACATCAAACACACTACCCTCATCTGCCCTCCTTGTTACCTCCTCAAAAAATTCAATCAAGTTTGTCAGACACGACCTTCCTTTAACAAATCCGTGCTGGTTTATTTCTTCTGGATGTTGCGACACTTCTACACATTTGGTGTGCTTCCCATAGTTGATAAAGCTACAAGGGCTATCCGCTGACAACATGGCTCATGACTCCAGTCTGCAACCCACGCACACGTGTGCAACAGGCATACAACGCGAGCCATGCTGCCACAAGAAATCTGATAGTGCAGACCATTGGCGCCCTGAAGCAATGATTCCGCTGCCTGGACCCCTCTGGAGGAGCCCTGTAGTACTCGGCTGAGCAGGTCTCAAGATTTGTGGTAGTATACTGCATGCTGTACAACCTGGCCATCAAGAGGGAACAGCCCTTGCCACCAACTATCAGACAAGAAGATGCAGAGCAGGAGCACGGGGAGGAGGAGGTGGAAGAGGAGGAAGAGGAAGGGATGCTGGAACCAAGACTGTGACGAGTGGCACTGGGTGAACCCAACTGCAGGGAGGCAAACTGAGGCAGAGGATAGGTTGCAAACACAAAGATAGACTTTACTAGAAACAAACAAAATAACAACAGCACAGATACAGGCTAGCAGGCCGGCAAGAGGATCACAAGGCAGTGTGAAACTCAAGACTGAGCACCGGACATAAAACTATGCACCACTTAAATAGCAGGCATATAACCATGCACAGGTGAGTACGATTAGGAAGAAAGAAGGAAACAATTGGTGCCCTCTGATGGCGAGGTGAGCCAGAACCTGGGTCATTCCTGACAGGACCCCCCCCCCCACTAGGAACGGCCCCCGACGTGCCCCCAGAAGGTCCATGGCGATGATGAAGAAAGTCCTGCAACAAGTCGCGATCCAGGATGTTCCGGTCTGGGACCCAGGAGCATTCCTCCAGACCATATCCCTCCCAGTCCACCAGGAACTGGAGGCACCCGTGAACCCGGCGAGAGTCCATCAGGCGACAGGCCGTGTAGGCAGGCTGGCCGTCGATGATGTGGGGAGCAGGGGGAGGCCTCGTGGCGGGCGCCAGGGAACTGATGGCCACTGGCCGGAGCCGGGAGATGTGGAAGGTGGGATGAATCCGCATGGAGTGAGGCAGCTGGAGATGGTAGGACACTGGGTTGACCTTCCTCAACACCGTGAAGGGACCGATGAAACGGGGCGCCAGCTTGCGGGACTCCACCCACAGCGGGAGATCCTGAGTAGAAAGCCAGACCCTCTGACCAGGACGGAATGAAGGAGCCGGTCTGCGCCGCTTGTTGGCCTGGATCCGTTGTTGCCAAGAAGCTCGTTGTAAAGCCAGCTGCGCTCTCCTCCAGGTCCGTCGACAGCGCTGGACAAACCTCTCCGCGGAGGGAACCCCCACCTCGAGCTCCTGCTCCTGGAACAGTGGAGGCTGAAACCCGAACTGGCACTCGAATGGCAATATTCCTGTGGAGGAGCAGCGCAAGGTGTTGTGCGCGTACTCAGCCCAGACGATGTGACGGCTCCAGGTCGCAGGGTTAGCGGACACGAGACACCTCAGGGTCATCTCCAGGTCTTGATTGATCCATTCCATTTGACCGTTAGACTGAGGGTGGAAACCCAAGGAAAGGCTGACAGTAGCTCCAATGAGCTTGTAGAAAGCTCTCCAAAACCGGCAGGCGAATTGTGGACCATGGTCAGAGACGATGTCAAGAGGCAAATCGAACAACCTGAAAACATGCTGGACCATGAGCTCGGCTGTCTCTTGGGCTGAGGGAAGCTTGGGCAAGGGTAGAAAGTGACAGGCTTTGGAGAAGCGATCCACGATGACCAGAATGACAGTGTTGCCTTGAGATGGTGGAAGGCCTGTGATGAAATCCACAGAGAGGTGTGACCAGGGACGGGTGGGAATGGGGAGAGGATGCAGCAAACACTGGGGGTGAGATCGAGGGTTCTTGTTTCATGCACAAGTAGCACAAGCTGCCACGAACGCCTTTACGTCTCTCTCCATGGTGGGCCACCAGAACCTTCTGCGAAGAAACTCCAGCGTCCTGGATGTGCCTGGATGACCGGTGAGTCGAGACGAATGCCCCCACTGCAGAACTTGTGAGCGTGCCATGTTGGAAACAAAAAGGCAACCTGGTGGGCCGTTGCCAGGGTCTTCCTCCCTCTGTTGTGCCTTTCTGACCAGCGTCTCGATCCCCCAGCGAACCGGTGCTACAATTCGAGAAGTTGGAAGAATAGGTTCTGGTTGTCTCTCCCAATCAGGTGGCTCAACTTGCCTGGAGAGAGCATCAGGCTTGAGATTCTTGGATCCTGGACGATATGACAGGACAAAGTCAAAATGATTGAAAAACAGTGCCCAGCGAGCTTGACGGGAGTTAAGCCGTTTGGCCTCCTGGATATAGGCCAGATTCTTATGGTCTGTCCAGACAATGAACGGGTGTTTAGACCCCTCCAACCAATGTCTCCACTCCTCCAGTGCCAACTTAACTGCTAGTAGTTCCCTGTTTCCAATATCATAGTTTCGCTCTGCAGGAGTGAGTCGGCGAGAAAAGAAGGCGCAAGGGTGCAGTTTGTTGTCGTTAGACCGCTGGGACAAAACGGCACCCACTCCTATATCAGAGGCATCCACCTCTACAATGAAGGGGAGTGAGGGATCCGGAATCACGAGGACAGGAACGGATGTGAAGCACCGCTTGAGATCCTCGAAAGCCTGTGCAGCCTCAGCGGACCAACTGAACCGGGTGGAAGCGGTTTTGGTGAGGGCGTTGAGAGGGGCAGCAATGGTGCCGAAGTTCCTGATGAATCTCCGATAGAAATGAGCAAACCCCAAGAAACGTTGCACCTGTTTGAGAGAGGTGGGTGGTGGCCAATCTCGGACAGCTTGGGTCTTGCCAGGGTCCATTTGGATGTTGCCGCTGGAGATGATGCAGCCCAGGAATGAAACCGTGGAAACGTGAAACTCACACTTCTCAGCCTTGACAAACAAGAGGTTGTTAAGCAGACGTTGCAGGACTTGCCTTACATGCTGGACATGATCGTGAAGAGTTTTGGAGAAAATGAGAGTCATCCAGGTAGACAAAGACAAAGCGATTCAGCATGTCTCGGAGGACGTCGTTGATGAGCGCCTGGAACACAGCAGGGGCGTTGGTCAATCCCAAAGGCATGACCAGGTTCTCATAGTGCCCGGTAGGTGTGTTGAATGCCGTTTTCCACTCGTCCCCTTCGCGGACACGGATGAGGTTGTAGGCGTTGCGGAGATCCAATTTTGTGAAGACTGTGGCTCCCTGTAGTAGCTCGAAGGCTGTCGACATGAGCGGAAGAGGATAACGGTTCTTTATAGTAATCTTGTTAAGGCCACGGTAGTCGATGCAGGGGCGGAGACCTCCATCTTTCTTACTCACGAAGAAAAAACCGGCACCAGCAGGAGAGGTGGACGGATGGATGAAGCCAGCGGCGAGGGCGTCATGGATGTAATCCTCCATGGCGGCAGCCTCAGGAGCAGAAAGAGAGAAGATCCTACCCCTAGGTGGGCATGTCCCAGGCAGGAGGTCAATGGCACAGTCATATGGCCTATGAGGGGGAAGTGATGTGGCTCGAACCTTTCTAAAAACCTCTCTTAAATCCTCATACTCGGGAGGCACTCGGGACAATTCGGAGTGAGATGGGGGCTCCTGGGGCTGGGAAGGAGGCTTGGAGTGAAGACGGGTGGTGTGGCAGGCGGAGCCCCATTCCGTAAGCCGGCCGATGGCCTAATCCATGCGTGAATTATGGCAGGCCAGCCAAGGGTAACGCAGAACAAATGGAAACTCGGGAGAGTGGATAAGGGAGAATTGGATGGTCTCGAAATGTTGTCCTTCCACGCCCAAACACAGGGGGGCAGTAAGATGGTGAATAGTTCCAGAGCCCAGGGGTCTTCCATCCAGGGCAATGACAGTGAGGGGGTGATCTGGATGGGTCAGGGGAATCTTGAGCTGTTTAGCTAAACCCAGGTCCATGAAGTTACCATCAGCCCCAGAATCCACCAGGGCCTTAAGATCATGTTGTTGATTGCCCCAGAAAAGGGAGGATACCAGCAGGACCCGAGAAACAGTGGGACCGGGAGGGACGGTTACGCTCATCTCAGGCCCCTCCATCCTGGACGAGCCCTGGCTTTTCCCACCAACTCTGGACAAGAAGAGCGAAAGTGGCCCGGTTCCCCACAATAGAGGCAAGATCCCTCTCTCATCACGCTCAGGCTGTGAGAGATGAGCTACTCCCAACTGCATGGGCTCCTCTGGAGGAGTCAAAGATGGACTTGGGATGGCTCGGAGACTCTCGGATGGCTTCGAAGCAGGGAAGGCTCTTGTTTCCGGAAGTGGGGTGAAAAAGGAGCGGCGTTCTCTTCGCCTCTCACGGAGACGATTATCCACTCGAATGGACATATCAAAGAGAGACTCCAAGTCACTCACCGAATCTCTGGAAGCCAGTTCGTCCTTGATTTCATCTGTAAGACTGTGGCGAAAAGTGGCGATGAGTGCCTCCGAATTCCATTGGCTCTCCACCGCGAGAGGGCGAAACTCAATGGCGAAGTCCACAATGCTACGAGCCCCCTGGCGAAGCTGAAGCAGTTTGTTAGATGCCTCTCTCCCACTGACAGGATGATCAAAGACCTTTCTCATTTCCTCAGTGAAAAGTTGGTAGTTTGAACATGCTGGAGTTTGCTGTTCCCAGACGGCCATAGCCCAGGTAAGTGCTTTGCCGGTGAGTAGCGAAACGATGTAGGCTACTCGGGAACGGTCAGTGGGAAACAATGAACCTTGCAGCTCGAAAGCCAGGGAACACTGGGTTAGAAAGCCTCGACATCCTCCCGGGTTACCGTCATTGCGCTCGGGTGCAGGTAATCGGGGTTCTTTCAGAGGGGGAAGCGAAACTGAAGGAGCAGGTAACGATGCTGGAGTAGCTTGGGTCACCTGACTCTGGCTTTGATGGAAAGCAATGATGAGGGCTTCCAGCTGTTTCTGGCTTCAGGAGAACGATGTGGCGAAGCACCGCAGTTCGTCCAAGATCAGTTGTAGATGTTCAAAGACTCGTCGTGGCCATTGGTCCCTCTCTGCTGGGTCCATGTTTGGCTCAGTCTTGCTGTGACGAGTGGCACTGGGTGAACCCAACTGCAGGAAGGCAAACTGAGGCAGAGGATAGGTTGCAAACACAAAGATAGACTTTACTAGAAACAAACAAAATAACAACAGCACAGATACAGGCTAGCAGGCCGGCAAGAGGATCACAAGGCAGTGTGAAACTCAAGACTGAGCACCGGACATAAAACTAAGCACCACGTAAATAGCAGGCATATAACCATGCACAGGTGAGTATGATTAGGAAGAAAGAAGGAAACAATTAAGAGTTCATGGTGCCCTCTGGTGGCGAGGCGAGGCAGAACCTGGGTCATTCCTGACAAAGACAGCCCCTTTCTGCCTGGGCTCTATGTGATCAATTAATTAATGAGCGATACCAGTAACCTCAAGCACAACTCCCCATTCACCAACAGTCCTACACTCATTACCTTTCCTCTGTTACTGACCATCACATCGTCCTCTTGCCCACAATGCAAAAATAAAAGCCAGCACAAATTACACATTCCAATCCAAATTTATAAATTAAACCATGCCATATTGCATACAAAAATAAACTAATCACCCTTGTGCATTCCCTTAGTGCCTCTTCCATGGGCCTTTGCCTGTCCTAGTGCTCCTACAATGTGCTACCCCAGTGGCTGCAGCATGGCTGGTGGAAGGCTGCTGGCTTTCAGTGGAGGAGACCGCAGATGGCCTTGGAGGATGACCTCGAGCAGCCCTGGGTCTAGAATGCCCGGCTTAAGCCTGCACCATCTCAGCCTGGGCAGCAGCATTCATAGCATACAATCATAGAATGGTTACAGCATAGCGGGAGGCCATTCGGCCCGTCGAGCCCATGCCGACTCTCTGCAACAGCACTTCAGCTAGCCCCATTCCCTCACCCTTTCCCTGTAGCCCTGCAAAATGTTTTCCTTCAGGTACTTATCCAATTCCCTTTTGAAAGCCACAATTGAATCTGCCTCCACCACCCTTTCAGGCAGTGCATTCCAGATCTTAACCACTCGCTGCGTAAAAAAGATTTTCCTCATGTCGCCTTTGGTTCTTCTGCCAAGCACCTTAAATCTGTGTCCTCTGGTTCTCGACCCTTCCGCCAATGGGAACAGTTTCCCTCTATCTACTCTTAGAAACATAGAAGATAGGAGCACGCCATTCGGCCCCTCGAACCTACTCCGCCATTCAATAAGATCATGGCTGATCATCCAAATTCAGTACCCTGTCCCTGCTTTCTCCCCATATCCCTTGATCCCTTTAGCCTTAAGAAATATATCTAACTCCTTCTTGAATATACTTAATGAATTGGCCTCAACTGCCTTCTGTGGTAGAGAATTCCACAGGTTCACCACTCTCTGGGTGAAGAAATTCCTCCTTATCTCTGCCTAAATGGCTTGCCCCTTATCCTTAGACTGTGACCCCAGGTTCTGGACTCCCCGGCCATCGGGAATATCCTTCCTGCATCTAGTCTGTCTAGTCCTGTTAGAATTTTATACGTTTCAATGAGATCCCCTCTCATTCTTCTAAACTGCAGTGAGTATAAGCTTAATCGACCCAATCTCTCCTCATACGTCATTCCTGCCATCCCAGGTATCAGTCTGGTGAAACTTCGCTGCACTCCCTCCATGGCAAGAACATCCTTTCTCAGATAAGGCGACCAAAACTGCACACAATACTCAAGGAGTGGTCTCACCAAGGCCCTGTACAACTGCAGCAAGACATCCTTGTTCCTGTACTCGAACCCTCTCGCTACGAAGGCCAACATACCATTTGCCTTCTTAACCGCCTGCTGCATCTGCATGCTTACCTTCAGCGACTGGTGCACAAGGACACCCAGGTCTCGTTGCACTTCCCCTTCTCCCAATCTATTGCCGTTGAGATAATAGTCTGCCTTTCTGTTTTTGCCACCAAAGTGGATAACCTCGCATTTATCCACATTATACTGCATCTGCCATGCATCCGCCCAATAACCCAACCTGTCCAAATCATACTGGAATTTCTCGGCATCCTCCTCGCAGCACACACGCCCACCCAGCTTTGTGTCATCTGCAAACTTGGAGATATTACATCTAGTTCCCTCGTCCAGATCATTAATATATATTGTGAATAGCTGGGGTCCTAGCATCAATCCCTGCGGTACCCCACTAGTCACAGCCTGCCACTCGGAAAAAGACCCGTTTATTCCAACTCTTTGCTTCCTGTCTGCCAACCAGTTCTCTATCCAAGTCAGTACCTTACCCCCAATCCCATATCGAAAGTCTTTTGAAAGTCCAAATATACCACATCCACTGGTTCTCCCTTATCTATTCTACCAGTTACATCCTCAAAAAATTCCAGTAGATTAGTCAAGCACGATTTACCTTTTGTAAAGTTAAATGTAAATCCATGTTGACTTTGTCCGATCCTGTCACTGTTTTCCAAGTGCTCTGCTATTACATCTTTTATAATGGACTCTAGCATTTTCCCCACTACCGATGTCAGGCTTACTGCTCTATAATTCCACGTTTTCTCTCTACCACCTTTTTTAAATAGTGGGGTAACATTAGCTACCCTCCAATCCATGGGAACTGTTCCAGAGTCTGTAGAATTTTGGAAGATGACCAGCAATTCATTTATTATTTCTAGGGCCACTTCCTTAAGTACCCTGGGATGTAGATTAGCAGGCCCTGGGGCTTTATCGGCCTTCAATCCCGTCAATTTCCCTAACACCATTTCCCTACAAATACTGATTTCATTCAATTCCTCCCTCTCATTAGACCCTATGTTCCCCGACATCTTTGGGAGGTTATTTGTGTCCTCCTTTGTGAAGACAGAACCAAAGTATGTATTTAATTGGTCAGCCATTTCTTTGTTCCCATTATAAATTCCCCTGATTCTGACTGCAAGGGACCTACGCTTGACTTCAACAATCTTTTTCTCTTCACATATCTATAGAAGCTTTTACAGGCAGTTTTTATGTTCCCTGCAAGCTTACTCTTATAATCTATTTTCCCCCTCTTAGTTAATCCCTTTGTCCTCCTTTGCTGAATCCTAAACTGCTACCAATCCTCAGGTTTGCTGCTTTTTCTGGCCAAATTATATGTCCTCTCCTTGGATCTTATGCTATCCCTAATTTCCCTTGTTATCACGGTTGAGTCACCTTTTTTGTTTTATTTTTATGCCAAACAGGGATGAACAAATTCTGTAGTTCATCCATGCGATCTTTAAATGTTTGCCATTGCCTATCCACCGTCAACCCTTTAAGTAATGTTCCCCAATCCACCCTAGCCAACTCGTGCCTCATACCATTGTAGTTTCCTTTATTTAAATTCAGGACACTAGTCTCTGAGTCAACTACTTCACTCTCCATTTTAATGAAGAATTCTATTATATTATGATCGCTCCTCCCCAAGGGGCCTCGCACAAGATTGCTAATTAATCCTTTCTCATTACATAATACCCAGTCTAAGATTGCCTGATCTCTAGTTAGTTCCTCGACATATTGGTCCAGGAAACCATCCCGTATACACTCTAGGAATTCCTCCTCCACAGTATTGTTACTAATTTGGTTATCCCAATCTATATGCAGATTAAATTCACCCATGATAACTGCAGTGACCTTATTGCACGCCTCTCTAATTTCCCATTTAATGCCATCCCCAACCTCAGCATTACTGTTTGGGGGTCTGTATACAACTCCCACTAACGTTTTCTGCCCCTTGGTATTTCTCAGCTCTGCCCATACAGATTCCACATCATCAGAGCTAATATCCTTCCTTACTATTGTGTTAATCTCCTCTTTAACCAGCAATGCTACCCCACCTCCTTTTCCTTTTTTCCTGTCCTTCCTGAATTTAGAATACCCCTGGATGTTGACTTCCCAGTCTTGGTCACCCTGGAGCCATGTCTCCGTAATCCCAATTATATCGTATCCATTTACATCTATTTGCGCAGCTAATTCATCCACCTTATTACGAATGCTCCTCGCATTAAGACACAAAGCCTTCAGGCTTGATTTTTTAACACTCTTATTCCTTTTAGAATTATTATTTACTGTGAACCTGTTTGATTTACACCCTTGATTTCTTTGCCTTCCACTTTTGCTTTTCTCCTTCCTATCTTTTGTTTCTATCCTTGCAGCGTTGGGGATGAGAGATGGGAGCCCATCCACAGGGGATCGGGATTGACTCCTGGTCAATGCAGCTACTCCTAATGCTACACATTACACCCGGACTGAATTGTATCGTCATCAACAGCAGGAGTCTGCAGTGCCCTTACCATATCTCACAACCTTTTTTGGATTAAGGCAGGAGACATTTGTCCATTTCTTGAGCTCCGTATTTAAATATACAATGCAGCCACGAGCGAAATTCACTTGGTTTCGTCTCTATATTCATGTCACAGTACTGGAGATAAACTTGCATGTATTTTGCATACATAGTCCACTAGGGGTCATACAAGTCCCATTTTTGTAGAGTCCACAGAGATTTGGTTGGAGACATTTCATTCGGTATGTAATTGGTTCCAATCTTTCCACATGAGGTAACATCGCAATCACCTCCACTTCATCTCCTGGGTTGTCAGAGTACCACACCCCTCACATTATTATTGATATGCACTGGAGAGGTACCACCAATGCTGCCTCCGCAAGATCCTGCAAATCCATTGGCAGGATAGGCGCACCAACGTCAGTGTTCTCGCTCAGGCCAACATCCCCAGCATCGAAGCTTTGACCACGCTCAATCAGCATCGAAGCTTTGACCACGCTCAATCAGCTCCGATGGACGGGTCACATTGTCTGCATGCCCGATACGAGACTCCCAAAACAAGCGCTCTACTCGGAGCTCCGGCACGGCAAGAGAGCCCCAGGTGGGCAGAGGAAACGCTTCAAGGACACCCTCAAAGCATCCTTGAAAAAGTGCAACATCCCCACCGACACCTGGGAATCCCTGGCCCAAGACCGCACAAAGTGGAGGAGAAGCATCCGGGAAGGCACCGAACACCTCGAGTCTCTTCGCCGGGAGCAAGCGGAAGCCAAGCGCAAGGAGCGCACGTCAACCCAAGCACCCCACCCACCCGCCCCTTCAACCACCGTCTGCCCCACCTGTGACAGAGACTGTAGGTCCCACATCGGACTCACCAGTCACCTGAGAACTCATTTTTAATGTGGAAGCAAGTCATCCTCAGTTCCGAGGGACTGCCTAAGATTATTGATATGCTATATGATTCCTGCCTATTATTGATGTTCTATATGATTCCTGCAAATTATTGGCGTGAAATGTGGCTCCAGTCTTTTATTGGTAATATATAGGATTCCCGTCTCTGATGTTCATATTGGTGCACTGTATGATTCTTCTGTATTGCCTGCTGTGAATTCTGTACATTACTGATGTATTATACACTTCCTCCACTACTTGCTTCTTCCCTTTGCACCTATAAATTAAACCAAGAAGCCGTTTCCCTTTCTAATGCTGAATCCACTTTTCACCTTATTTTATCAAGAATCTCCTCCCTGCCCTTCTGCAAGCTCATCTCATCCCTGAGACTTTCCTCCTACATTTTCCAACTAAACCCCTCACCACCCAACTTTTCTTCCTGGTCCCTATGCTAGCTGACATTGTAAATTATTCCCTTCCCTCAGACACAGTGGGGGGGGATTTTAACCCCAACAAACGGGTGGGTTGGGGTCGGGTGGGAGGTTAAAGAGTTAAAATCTGAATCTCGACACCAACCCGCCTCCAACACACCCACTTTCGGTTTTAACAGAGGTGGGACGGGGGAGGGGGGAGGGTGGGGGGGTGGGTGGTGGGGGTTGTGGGGCAGACAGCCAGCCCACTCCTAGGAGGCGGGTTGGCACTTTCAATATTATAATGAGGCTCCATGCCTCATTTGGAAGCTCCATTTTAAATTGAACACCTAATGGAAGGCGGGGACTGCTGGATCCAGCATCCCTGCCTCTGACCCCTCCAACGATCTCCAGCCCCCGATCCCCCCTCCAACAATCTCCAGCCCCCGACGCCCCCTCCAACAATACACAGCCCCCGGCCCCCCCTCCAACAATCTCCAGCCCCGGCCCCCGCCCAAACGATCCACAGCCCCCGACATCCCCTCCAACAATCTCCAGCCCCCGAACCCCCCAACAATCCACAGCCACTGACACCCCCTCCAAAAATCCACAGCCCCCGATCCCCCCTCCAACAATCCACAGCCCCGACCCCCCTCCAACAATCCACAGCCCCCGACCCCCCCTTCAACAATCCACAGCCCCCGACCCCCCCTCCAACAATCCACAGCCCCCTACCCCCCAACGATCCACAGGCCCCGACCCCCTCTCCAACAATCCACAGCCCCCTACCCCCCAACGATCCACAGGCCCCGACCCCCTCTCCAACAATCCACAGCCCCCGACCCCCCAATGATCCACAGCCCCCAAGCCCCCCTCCAATGATCCACAGCCCCCGACCCCCCCTCCAACAATCTCCAGCCCCCGACCTCCCCCAACAATCTCCAGCCCCCGACCACCCCCTCCAACAATACCCAGCCCCCGACCCCCCTCCAACAATCCACAGCCCCTGAACCCCCCTCCAACAATCCACAGCCCTGACCCACCCTCCAATAATTCAGCCACCGACCCCCCCTAACAATCCACAGCCCCCAACCCTCCCTCCAACAATCTCCAGCCCCCGACCCCCCGCCCCCCAACAATCTCCAGTCCCGATAGATAGGTACTGGAGAAATATGTACTAGACAGATATGTGCTGGACAGATAGGTACTGGACAGATAGGTACTGGACAGATAGGTACTGGAGAGATAGGCACTGGATAGATAGGTACTGGATAGATAGGTACTAGAGTGATAGGTACTGGATTGATGGGTACTGGATAGATAGGTACTGGATAAAAAGTTACTGGATAGATAGGTACTGGATAGATAGATACTGGACAGCTAGGTACTGGGCAGATAGGTACTTGACAGATAGTTACTAGACAGATAGGTACTGGACAGATAGGTACCAGACAGATATGTGCTGGACAGATAGGTACTGGACAGATAGGTACTGGAGAGATAGGTACTGGAGAGATAGGCACTGGATAGATAGGTACTGGATAGATAGGTACTGGATAGATAGGTACTGGATAGATAGGTACTGGATAAATAGGTACTGGACAGATAGATACTGGACAGCTAGGTACTGGGCAGATAGGTACTTGACAGATAGTTACTAGACAGATAGGTACTAGACAGATAGCTCCTGGACAGATAGGTACTGGATAGATAGGCACTGGACAAAGAGTTACTGGATAGATAGGTACTGGACAGGTAGGTACTGGATAGATAGGTACTGGACAAAGAGTTACTGGATAGATAGGTACTGGACAGGTAGTTACTGGATAGATAGGTTCTGGGTAGATAGGTACTAGAGCGTTAGGTACTGGATAGATATGTACTGGACAAATAGGTACTGGATAGATAGGTACTGGTCAGATAGGTGCTGGATAGACAGGTACTGGTCAGATAGGTACTAGACAGATAGGTACTAGATAGATAGGTACTGGATAAATAGGTACTGGACTGTCAGGGTTGCTGTCACGGGGCCGTGTAGACACGGGGCCGTGCTGTCCGGGCGAGGCCGGTTCTGGACCCAAGTGCAGACAGAGGCGAGAAGCAGATATGCAGTCTTAAATAACAGTACTTTACTAGAATCACACAGGTTAAACAGTTACAAAACATAGGAGCTCAGGACAAGCTACCACATAGGCAAACGGCTAGTCAAGATAGGAACTCAAGACAAGCTACCATGAGGCAACTGGCTTGTCAAGACTGAGCTCAAGACAAGCTACCTCAGGGCAATCGGCTTGTCAAGATAGGAACTCAAGACAAGCTACCGTGAGGCAACCGGCTTGTCAAGACTGAGCTCAAGACAAGCTACCACAGGGCAACAGGCTTGTCCAAACTGAGCACCTTATCAAGACTAAGCAACTTGTCAGCACCTTGTCAAGACCGAGAACAAAGGGAAGAACCACAGAACTTAAACACAAGCAGAAACATAACACAGATAAACAGTTATAGACATAGGAGCTCAAGACAAGCAACCACTAAGGCAAACGGCTTGTCAAGACTTAGCCCAAGACAAGCTATCCCTAGGCAACCGGCTTGTCAAGGCAAGCTACCATAGGGCAACAGGCTCGTCAAGACTGAACACCTCGTCAAGACAGAGCACCTAGTCAAGACTAACTCCCTTGTCAGGACTGAGCCCAGAGGGAAGAAACCACAGAACTTAAATACAAGCAAAAACAGGTGAAACCAATGAACCTGATAAAAGGCAGTTAAGTAAATAAGTAACAATTTAGCAAAGGGAAACCAACCAGTGAAGGTGCCATCTAGAGGTGACAGAAGGAACTGACTGGCACCCTCACACTCATTCTGGACCTTGCTCTCTGTGGAGCAGGTTGTGCTGCAGCAGCTGTGTGGGAAGTGGTGGTCGCCTTGACCTGGGAGTGGAGGGGAAGGAGAGACCCCAGGCCACCACCACCATCAACCACCATCAACCAACTTTATCCACCGAGGTGCCTGGGAAGAGAGGAGGAGGGGGAAAAAGGAGGCCAGCATCTACAGCTGGAGAGGCTTTTACATCCCTGCCTCCCCAATTTGGCCACCAGTCCAGGAGAGGGAGAGAGGAGAGGAGCGGCCTTCAACACCCACTACTTGGAAGGAGGGTAGGAGCAACTTTTCTATTTGAACTTCTGCAGGGGGGTGTCGTTCGTGCATTCCCCAAAGACTTTGTATTGTGGGTAGGGGGAGGAAAGAAGACCGGGCCGGAAGACCAAGGGGTGTCAAAAGCCCCTTCCATTGCCTGGCCTGGGTTAGCTGGAGCTGCCCAGGTGAAGCCTTCATAACGAAGACCTGGTGTGGGGCTGAGCCTGGGCTTTTCTCCAGCTTCCCAGGCGAAGACATCTTCTCCCCCTGCCTGAAGACCATCCGCAGAGACTTTATTTATTTTTCCATCGGGGAGTGCACCCCCTGCCGACGCCCACCCACCGTCTACCATCCTTGAGTGGGGAACCTGCCTTTGCGGCCCCCCCCTCCTTCCCACCCCCGCTCTCTCTCTCTCTTTGTCCTCTCTCTGCCTCTCCAAAAGGCACCTCCCTTCTTCTTATTTATTTTTACCAATTGAGCAGAGGGAAGGAAGGGCCCCCTCCCAATTTATTCCATCAAGGGGAGAGGTGGCCCAGTACATTTACACTCCCTCTGCTCAGGGCTCTTTTTCCGAGGCCATTAAAAACCTCCAGGCCTGCGACAAAGTTGGGGTGTGTGTAGCTCTTTTTTAAGAACAACCCCATGATGGCCAGTACTTCTTCGGCGGTGACGGGGCCAGCGATGACCTATGCGGCGGCGACGGCCAAAGCCTCGGCTGCTCCCGCTGCTGCTGCTGCCCCATCGCCGTTCCGGCTGATGACCATGAAGCTCGGGGTGAAGAGCTACACTCACCCCGACATGACTATTGAGGCGTGCGTGAAGGCTATGGCCGGGGTTGTCGGCCCTCCGGCCATAGTCGCCACCTCAAAAATGTACGGGAAGGCTGTCTTCTTCCTGGAGTCCGAGCGGGCGGTGGCCCTGGCCATCGCCCAGGGGCTCACCATGGGCGGGACTTTCCTGCCGGTGGACCCGCTGGAGGCCACCGCGCAGAGGGTTGTCCTGTCGAATGTCCCGCCCTATATCGCCGGTGAGCTCCTCCTCCCCCACCTTCGTCAACTTGGGGAGGTGAGGTCGGGGATTTCCCCGATCCCGCTCGGGCTCCGGGAAAGCAGCCTTCGCCATGTCTTCTCCTTCCGGCGCCAGGCCTTTGTCCAGCTGGCGCAGGAGGGGGAGACGGACGGGGCTTTCACGGTCCTCCATGGGGGGACCCCGTACCGCATCTTTTGGACCACGGACGGCGTGCGGTGCCACGCCTGTAGGGAGGTGGGGCACGTTCGGAAAAACTGCCCCACCTCCAAAGCCGCCAGGGTGACTGGCGCGACCAAGGCTGGCGCCGCCGCCGCTCCTCCCTCCGGGTCTAGCCGCGCCCCCTCCCGAACAAAAGCTAACGGGGCACGGTCGTCGTCGGAGGCCAACGTCATCCAGGCCTCCGGCGGGGGGGAGGAGGGAGGTCCGTTCGGTAGGAAGGCGCTGGGCAAGAACAAACACCGTAGGGTGGGTCCCCCCGTGGAGGGCGAACCCTTTGATATGGACCCCCTGACGCCCGAGAGCATCGCGGCATTGTTCGTGGAGTGCGGAGCTGGGGGGGACCCCGTGCCTGAGCCCGTGGCCGCGACCGCCGAGGCGGGACCACCAGAACCTGCGGCCGGGCTTGGGTCCGGGGGACCCAAAGAACTCGCTCCTCTGGAGGGAGCAGGGGAGGCCCCTGAAGACATGGAGGCCTCCCTCTACCCCTCCGCACTCAAGCGAAGGCGCGACTCCCGGGACGAGGGGGGGACCGGGAGGTGGAAGGTCCCTCCGGTCAGGGGGAGTCGTCGCCCGCCGCGGGCGCTGCGCCCCACCCCACCGCTATCACCATCGCGAGCGAATGGCAGGGGTCGCCTGTCCCCGGGGAGGCTGAGGCAGAACCGTCTGCCCAGCTCGTGCCTCCCGGGGACGGGGACGAGACCCTGCCCGTGGGGGGGGTCGCGGAACAGCCCGCGGCAGGGATTGACCCTCTAATGGTGGCTTTACCCCTCGACGGGTCGGGCGGCCAGGGGACCGGGCCGGGCGAGTCATCCGATGATGAGCTCGCCCAGAGCGGCCCGGACCTTTCCCAGGTGCTGCTCGACTTCGTCGAGGTCTGTGGGAAAATCACCCCATCTGCTGGGTCGGAGGCCGGTGGCGTAGCAGAGGAGGGCCCTCTGTCTGTGTCTCCGGCGCCGGGCGACTTGGAGAAGATCGGTTGCACGTATTCTCCCGTCTCTCCGGTCTCTCCGGTCGTTCCGGCGCCTGGGGCGGAAGGGGTCTCCGAACCGCCGCCGCCTTCTGGCCCGGCCCCCCTAGAGGAGCCCGGGGGGGAATCCTCCGCTACCGATCCTGGGGGTGGGATCCAGGCGGAGGCGGGGCCGGCTGTCGTGGCCGAGCCGCCCGATGCGCACTGCGTGGCGGACGGTTCGGCCGCCAGTGGCGACCCCCCGGAGGAGGACGGGGACTCGGTGGTGGGGGCGGAGGAAGACTTAGAATCCATCGCCGATGAGGCGATGGATGACCTCGCGCCCCTCGCCGGGACCCCCCTCGTTCTTATTCCCATCAAGGAGCTCCGGGAATTTGTGGCCACGAGCCAGGGTCGCCGCAGGACCCAGCAGGCCCTCGACAGATGGTCGGGGCTGGCGCTGCTCATCGGTTCGGCCCGCGTCGCCTATAAGACCATGGGTGCGGACGCGGGCGTGAGCCCGTCCGAGCTGCGTCGGTTCCGGACATTCTTCACCGGGCTGCTAAGGGAGTGGCGGTTGACTAGCGGCCGCCCTCCCTTCCCCTGTTAGGTTTAAGTAGGGGTTGGTTGTGCTTCTGAAATGAAGATAACCATAGCCAGCCTCAACGTCAACGGCAGCAGGGAAGCTAGCCGCAGATTTAATAACTTTTCGGTCCTTCGGGACGGGAAGTATGCGGTGTGCTTCCTGCAAGAAACCCACACCGTTCTGGGAGACGAGGCCACGTGGCTCCTGGAGTGGCAAGGAGGGGTCAACATGAGTCACCTCTCCAGTGTTTCCAGGGGGTGGCTATCTTGTTGGCCCCGCATTTTCAGCCGGAGATCTTGGGGGTCAAGGAGCTGGTGCCGGGCCGCTTGCTCCAGGTCACCGTTCGCCTGGGGGGCGTGCCGCTCCATTTAGTGAATGTGTACGCCCCTCGGGCCGGTGCACAGCAAGCGCGCTTCTTTGAAGAAGTGTCCACTCTTTTGGGCTCCATCGACGCGGGCGAGTGCGTCATCCTCGGGGGGGATTTTAATTGTACCCTCGAGGCGAGGGACCGCACGGGTACCCAGCCGAGCCCGGCGTCGGTGGGGAAGTTGAGGGACCTGGTCGGGTCCCTCGACTTGGTGGACGTCTGGCGTAATCTCCATCCCAACTCCAGCGCCTTCACTTTTGTGAGGTCTGGGGGAGGAGCGTCCAGGATCGACCGCCTCTACATTTCCCGGGCATACGTCTCCTGCGTTCCGACGGCTTCCATGCGGCCGGTGCCATGCACGGACCACCACCTGGTGTGGGCGGAGCTCGTGCCGCTGCGCGCCGGGGGGGGTCCGCGTACTGGCACTTTAACAACCTGCTGCTGGAGGACGCGCGGTTCCGGGATTCGTTCGGTCGGTTCTGGGCCGGCTGGAGAAGGAAGCAGGGGGGCTTCCCCTCCTTGAGGCTATGGTGGGATGTGGGCAAGGCTCACATCCGTCTCTTCTGTCAGGAGTACGCGAAGGGGTCGACCAAGAGGCGGGAGGCCCGGGTCGGGCAGTTGGAGAAGGAGGTGCTCGACCTGGAGTCCCGTCTCGGTCAAGTCGCCGAGGACCCGGCCCTGCAGCTGGCGTATGAAGAGAAGAAGGGCGCGCTGAAGGACCTGCAGCTCGTCGGGTCCCGAGGCGCGTACGTGAGGTCGCGGATCCAGTTCCTGCGGGACCTGGACCGTGGCTCCCCCTTCTTCTACTCGCTGGAAAAAAGACGGGGGGTCCGTAAGCAGCTTTTGGAGCTGCTGGCCGACGACGGATCTCCGGTCTCGGATCCGGAGGGAATCCGCGCGGAGACCCGCGCCTATTACGGGGCTCTGTTCTCTCCGGATCCGTCCAGCGAGGACGCGCGCAGAGTTTTGTGGGAGGACCTGCCGAAGGTCGGCCTGGAGGGCGCCGAAAAATTGGACGCTCCTCTGAGTTTGGAGGAGCTGTCCGGCGCCCTCCGCCAGCTCTCTAGGGGGAAGTCCCCGGGGCTGGACGGGCTGACCGTGGAGTTCCACAGGGCGTTCTGGGGCGTCCTGGGGGGCGACTACGTGCGGGTCCTGGGGGAATGTTTGGTGACCGGGGAGATGCCCCTCTCGTGGCGCAGGGCGGTGATCGTCCTGCTGCCTAAGAGGGGTGATCTCCGCCTCCTTAAGAACTGGCGCCCGGTCTCCCTCCTCAGCACGGATTACAAAATCTTTGCCAGGGCCATGTCTGTTCGCCTTGGCACCGTGCTGGCCCACATCATCCATCCCGACCAGTCCTACACGGTCCCGGGCCGGACCATTCACGATAACATCCATCTGGTCCGGGACCTGGTCCATCATTCCCAGAGGGCTGGTCTGTCGGTCGCCTTCCTTTCCCTGGATCAGGAGAAGGCGTTCGACAGGGTGGATCACGAGTATCTTTTCGGGACTCTGCGCGCTTTCGGGTTCGGGACGCATTTTGTCGCCCGGATCCGACTTCTGTACGCTGCCGCGGAGTGTCTGATTAAAGTTAACGGGTCCTTGACGGCGCCCCTTCGCTTCGGGAGGGGGGTGCGTCAGGGATGCCCCATGTCCGGCCAGTTATATGCCATTTGCGTGGAGCCTTTCCTGCGCCTCTTGCGGAAGAGGTTGGCGGGATTGGCTCTGCAAGGGCCGGGCGTGGAGGTGGTCCTCTTGGCTTATGCCGATGACGTGCTCCTCATGGTCACAGATCCCGTTGACTTGCGGAGGATGCGGGAATGCCAGCAGATTTACTCGGACGCATCCTCCGCCAGGATCAACTGGGGGAAATGTTCTGGACTCCTGGTGGGTCAGTGGCAGGTGGACTCTCTGCCGGAGGAGTTCAGGCCCTTCGCCTGGAGTACAACGCACCTCCTCTACTTGGGAGTCTACCTCAGCCCGGCTGAGGAAGCCTGGCCGGCGAACTGGCACGAGCTGGAGGCCAAAGTCACTGCTCGCTTAGGACGCTGGACAGGATTGCTCCGAGTGTTGTCCTACAGGGGTAGGGCGTTGGTCATAAACCAACTGGTGGCCGCCATGTTGTGGTACCGGTTGGTTACTCTGATCCCCCCCCCTGCGTTTGTCGCCAAGATACAGAAGAAGCTCATCGACTTCTTCTGGAACAACAGGATACACTGGGTCGCTGCCGCGGTTCTGAGTCTCCCGCTTAGGGAGGGCGGTCAGGCGTTGGTGTGCCTCCGCACCCAGGCTGCGACTTTCCGTCTTCGGACGCTGCAGAGATACCTGTACGTCGAGAATCCTCCAAGATGGTGTGCGCTGGCGACGTATTTTTTCCGCCAGCTGCACGGCCTCAATTACGACACGCAGCTCCTGTTTTTGGAGGGGAGCGGCAGGCGTGAGAGCCTGCGGGAGCTGCCTGTCTTTTACCAGGAACTACTATGGGTTTGGAATCACGTCGCCTCCAGGCGGAGCTCTCCCCCGTCAGGAGCGGCGGCTGTCCTCCGGGAGCCGCTGTTCAGGAATCCGCACCTCCACGTCCGCGAGTTCGGGTGGCTGGCGGAACGCAGGGCTGTGCCTGGCAGGGTGACTAGAGTCGGGGACCTACTCGATGGTGGAGGAGCGGGCTGGATGGCGCCAGAGGAGCTGGCGCGGCGCATGTCGTGGGACGACGTCCGGCTCGCGGTCGATGCCATCGGGGCGGTGAAAGCGATGCTGCCCCCCGGTGCCACGAGGTGCGTCGAGGCGGCTCGGGCACGTGGGGAGATCCCGTCCGAGCTTACTCCCGTTCGGATGGAATTCCTTATCGGCGCCTTGCCCCGAAACTCCCCTCGGGGATCGGTGCTTCACAACTTGAGCCGTCTCGAGGAAATACCCTCCGTGCTTTTTCATTCTGCGCGGAGGGGTTTCCTGTACGGGCTGCTCTTGCACACCTTCCACTTTGCCATCTTCGCCTGCCGTCCGGACACGCCGTGGCGTGCCGTTTTACCTCCGGACGGAGACGGAGGTCCCCAATGGGGGGCTCTCTATGCGGGAGTCCTCCCTTGTTCTATCGGGGATTTGGCCTGGAGGGTGTTGCACAGAGCAGTTCCGTGCAATAGATTTTTAAGTAGGTTTACGGACTCCCAGACCTCCTGTTTGTTTTGCGGTCTGGAGGAGTCCGTCTTTCACGTTTACACGGGGTGTGAGAGGTTGCAGCCCCTCTTCCATTTTTTGAGGGGGCTGCTCCTCAAATTTTGGTTGCACTTCAGTCCCACGCTCCTGATCTACGGTCACCCCGTGCGGAGGGGGGCGGGCGGGTCGGAGGACCTCCTCGTGGGCCTGCTCCTGGGCCTGGCCAAGAAAGCCATTAATTGGTCCAGGCAGCGGGCGAGCGAGGGGGTCGTCCGACCGGATTGCCTCCCCCTCTTCCGTGGCCATGTTCGCGCCCGGGTGGCCCTAGAGATGGAGCACGCGGTGTCCGCCGGCACGCTCGAGCTTTTTCGTGACCGGTGGGTGCCGCGGGGACTGGAGTGCATAATTAATCGGGACAACCAAATTTTAATTTGAATGGTGGAGGGTTATTTAAAAGGGTTATTGGGTTGTTGTCACCTTATTTGTGAATTTGTTTTTTGGTCGAATTAAAAGAGAGGGAAGCCTTTGCAAATGGGTTTCTCATGACTGCAAGGCCCCTCCAATGACATCATCATTGCTGCTGCATTTAAGGTCCACAGCAAGCCTGGCTTCCTCTGCAGGCTTCCAAGCTTTCCCCTTATGATGGCACAGGAGCCTGCAGGAACAATGGCCAGCAGGAGGGCAAGAGCTGCCCCTAAATTTGATGAGGCATCACTGCAGGCATTGTTGGATGGGGCTAGGGCCCACAGGGAGGTGCTGTTCCCTTCTTCAGGGAGGAGGAGGCCTCCCAGTCAGACCAAGGCTGTGTCGCTACAGGTGGCTGGGGAATTCAACTCCTTGGGGCTCACTCGGCGCACCTGGATGCAGTGCAGGAAAAGATTCCATGACCTTCATTGCACTGGAAAAGTAAGTATGAAGTTTCCATCACCCTCAATCTGATCCCCATTGCCTTTCTTCACCAGCACTCAGCTTTAGCAATCTCTTCCTCCACATCTCACTTGACACTCATATCCATGCACCCTTAGCCATTCCCTCTCTCTATGCGCACATTCACCTAACTATTCGACCATGCAGCCCTCACACTCCGTCTCACTCTGATGCTTTGAACACAACTGACAACACACAGGGAGGGCCCTTGGTCATTCAACCTCACTCCATCTTTGTCTCCTTCTAAGTATCTATGCTATGCAATCTCTACACTCACTCACTCCTACATTCTCACTCAACCACCACTTGTCTCCCTCATTGCAGGAGAAGAGAGCTCACAACAGGAGAGAGCGAGCCAGGACAGGAGGAGGCCCACCCTCATTAGCCCAGCTCACCCCCTGGGAGGAAGCCGTCCTGGAGATTGTCGGGGCTGATACAGATATGGAAGTTGGGTAAGGACAGACAGGTGCATCCCCGCAAGCGGTGACAGAATAGTTTTCCATCTCTCTCATTGACATTGCATGAGTCGCTGATAATGATTCTGAAGTTACATCATATGGACTTATGATCATCTGCAAAATGCAATGTGCATGTAACCTTGGCATCACATCTCTAACTTTTTCCTAGACTCCCCCACAGGACCATCAAGAGCCCCTGTCCCCACTGTGCAGGAGGAAGAGCCTGAGATTCCAGACTCCTCAGAGGAATCTGCAACCTCTGAGTGTGCAGCATCAGCAAAAATAAGCACCCAGCACCAGCGCAGACACTCACACCTCGGGGGGACCTTCGGGACATGGGGTAGTGTTGTCACCTGGTGTATCACAGCTCACAAGTGAGCATCAGCAGATTGTAGAGACAGGGACAGCAGTGGAGAGTCCTCGTCGGAGGGTGCAGGACTCTGCCAGCTCGGCTCAGCTGCATGTCGACCCTTTGCCTCTGGGTCCATCCATAAGATCAGAGGTGATGGAACTCCATGCACAGATGCAGGAGTCTCTGGCAGGTTTTGTCTCCAGGGTCGCTCGAGTGTGGAGCGAATGGAGGAGTCCATAGCGAACATGAGCAAAGCCTTTGTGGAGTCAGTGGCACATGAACGCATCAACACGGAAAGGATGGCTACCTACGTGGAAATGATTGCTGCCTCCATGGTAAGGCTGGCTACGGTAGAGGAGAGGAGGGCTACGGCCATGGAAGAGGTTAGTCGTCGCGGTATGGAAAACATGGTGAGTGTTCAGAATAGAATGACATCTCTTGAGGAGCGATGGGCATCTATTGAACAGAGAAACCAGACCTTCATGGAAGTCCTTCTGAGTAGGACTGCCATTGCAGATACGGGTCCCCATGGCCCCCCTGATGTGCAGCAAGGTGCTATCAAGCCACTTGCAGGTGCGGAGAGGGAGTTGACCCATGAGAGGGAGGTTGGTGGCAGACCTCAAGGAAGTGGGGGTTCCTCTCCAAGTGCTCACACTTCCATGCCACTGCAGAGCCCTTGGTCAGAGCCCCGCCAGAGTCCACACCCAAGTGAGATAGGGGTCTCAACCCCTGCACAGCCACAGGAGCAGCAGACTGCCGACGAGCCCTCACAGGCTCGCTATCCCAGAGGACGCCCGCCAAAGGTGTCGAGACAGGAGCAGCAGGAAAGTGAGCAAGGGGCCTCCACATCTGCTGAAACCACAGGGGAACCACTATGTAGGAGCACGCGTAATTGGAAAATAAAGCACAAGTAGTCACAAGGGTAGTCACTTGGGTGAAATGTTGTGTATATTGTAAAAATGCCATCAGTTGGTTCTTGGGCATAAAAATTCTAATGGCAACTGTTGCAGTTCTGGCGTGTGTCATTTCGCGAATGGGGCTGTCACATTGAGGGCTTAGGATTACTTGCAGTTGTCAGGATGCTGGTCAAATAGCTAGGGATCCACAGGGTTTGACCATTGTCGATGCTCAGGTAAGAAGCTGCGAGGCAAAAGAGTTTGATTTACTAGGCTAAGCAAATCTGGCCAGGATGAGTGTGTTCCTTGCATCCCGGGCAGCAATGTTCTCGCGTAATGCTGCCGCTGGTTGATGGCCCTCTGCAGGATGCTCATTTTCGCCCTCTTCCTCCTCCTCATCATCACCATCATCACCATCATCATCATCATCATCATCATCTGAGGAGGGTATGTGAGGAGCCACTTTTTCCTCCGGAATCTGCAAGCCACGACGCTGTGCCATGTTGTGGAGTGCACAGCAAACCACGACGATTCTGGAGACCCTGTCTGCTGAGTACGATAGGGCTCCACCTGATCTACCCAGGCATCTGAAGCGCATCTTCAGCAAGCTGATGATTTGCTCAATTATGGATCTGGTGGAAATGTGACTGGAGTTGTAGCGCTCCTCAGCTTCGTTGGCTGGCCTCCTCAATGGCGTCATTAGCCAAGTCCTCAGGGGATAGCCCTTGACTCCAAGTAGCCATCCGTGAAGTTGGTCTGGTGGCCTGAATAACGGAGGCACACTAGATTGGCATAGTATGAAGGAGTCATGGCAACTGCCAGGGTACTTGGCACAAACATGCAAAATCTCCTTCTTGTGGTCACACACCAGCTGAATGTTAAGGGAGTGGAATCCCTTGCGGTTGACAAAAATACCTGGATTGCGATGGGGTGCCCTAAGGGCCACATGTGTGCAGTCAATGTCACCCTGCACCCTTGGAAAGTCTGCCAGATGAGATAATCCAACCGCTTGCACTGTCACATTTGCGCGATCCCTAGTGAAATGGATGTGATTGTGCGCGAGGGCAAAGAGGGCATCGGTTACCTGTGTGATGCAAATGTGTGCAGCCAACTGGGGGATGTCACTGATGACTGCTGCTGATCCCTGGAATGAGCCTGAGGCAAAAAAGTTAAGTGTGGTGGTGACTTTGATGGCCACTGGTAAGGAGTGTCCACCTGGTCCTCTGGGCAGCAGGTCTTGCTGTATCATTGCGCAGATGTCAGTCACTACCTCTTGGACTAATGTGTGAGGAACTGGGACTAATGTGAGAGGAACTGAACTAATGTGTGAGGAACAAGTATAATGAGGGCAAATTTGCCAGCCCTGGGGTGTGGGTATGCAGGCGGGACTGCCGGGAAAGAGGCTGAAACTCAGTGCGAGTACCGAACCCGCCCCCAACCTGCCTCTGTGCCACCTTCCCAGGAGGCGGGTCCCCGACTCGCGCTGGGACCTGTCTCCTGGAGGCGGGAAGCGGATTACAGCCACATAACTGCCTGTTAACAGGTAGTTAACAGGCAGCAAAGAGGATTATCCCCATTTTTCCAACAGAGGTGCGGGCTTCCCGAAGCCAGGAAACGCTGCTAGAGTCAGCAAGTTGAGCAGTCGATCTGCGGGGGTTAGAGGGTTTGAAACATGCCCTGTGGAGGTGAGCGATGGGTGCAAGTGTAGAGAGGTAAGTATGTGAGGTGAGTGAAAAGTCTTAGAAAAAGTTTCCGTACCTTTGTTTCCTTCTGCAGGCTTAAATCGTTGGGGATACAGATGCTCCGGCATCTGAACGGCAGAGATGACAGAATGGTTGCTGCATTCTCCGATGCAACAGCCATCTGATTTCTGCTCAGGAAATAGGTTTGGTGAGTCTTGAATAAAAGGAATCAGCAAACAACAGAGAATGACAGTGTTGACAGGTTCTCAAAGCTGTCAAACAATGACAATTCATCAGTCAAAAATTTTTGACAGATGCAACGCCATATGCTGACGTTCTGTCACCGGCTTTCCCTTAATTGGCCTGCTAAACCTGTTGGGAGGGCATAACAAGGTCAATCAGATAAAATAGTGTAGGTTGGCCGCATGTTGGTGGAGGCGGGACTAAAACCAGAAGAGCAGCAGCCCCGCCTCCATTACATCCCCATTGACAAAGTCACACCCAATGAGTGAACAATTGCAATAATGTATGGGGAAATGGATTAATGTGTCAGAAACTGGACTAATGTGTGAGGAACTGGACTAATGTGTGAGGAACTGGACTAATGTGTGAGGAACTGGACTAATGTGTGAGGAACTGGACTAATGTGTGAGGAACTGGACTAATGTGTGAGGAACTGGAAATGTGTGAGGAACTGGACTAATGTGTGAGGAACTGGCTAATGTGTGAGTAACTGGACTAATGTGTGAGGAACTGGACTAATGTGTGAGGAACTGGACTAATGTGTGAGGAACTGGACTAATGTGTGCGGAACTGGACTAATGTGTGAGGAACTGGACTAATGTGTGCGGAAGTGGAGTAATGTATGAGTAACTGGACTAAGGTGTGGGGAACTGGACTAACGTGTGACGAACTGGACTAATGTGTGGGGAACAGGAATAACGTGTGAGGAATTGGACTAATGTTTGTGGTAATTAACTAATGTGTGAGGAACTGGTCTAATGTGTGAGGAACTGGTCAAATGTGTGAGGAACTGGACTAATGTGGGAGGAACTGGACTAATGTGTGAGAAACTGGACTCGTGAAAACAATTAGACTAATCTGTGAGGAACTGGAGTAATGAGTGAGGAAATGGCTAATGTCTGAGCAACTGGACAAATGTGCAAGGAACTGGACTAATGTGTGAGCAACTGGGACTAATGTGCGAGGAACTGGAATAATGTGTGAGGAGCTGGACTAATGTGTGAGGAACTGGACTAATGTGTGAGGAACTGGAGTAATGTGTGAGGAAATGGACTAATGTGTGAGGAATCGGGAAAATGTGTGCGGGAACTGGGACTAATGTGTGAGGAACTGGAGTAATGTGTGAGGAACTGGATTAATGTTTGAGGAACTGGAGTAATGTGTGAGGAACTGGATTAATGTTTGAGAAAATGGGACTAATGTGTGAGGAACTGGACTAATGTGTGAGGAACTGGGATAATATGTGAGGAACTGGACTTACATGTGAGGAACTGGACTTACGTGTGAGGAACTGGACTAATGTGTGAGGAACTGGACTAATGTGTGAGGAATTGGACTAATGTGTGAGGAACTGGACTAATGTGTGAGGAACTGGACTAATGTGTGAGGAACTGGACTAATGTGTGAGGAACTGGACTAATGTGTGAGGAACTGGACTAATGTGTGAGGAACTGGACTAATGTGTGAGGAATTGGACTAATGTGTGAGGAACTGGACTAATGTGTGAGGAACTGGACTAATGTGTGAGGAACTGGACTAATGTGTGAGGAACTGGACTAATGTGTGAGGAACTGGACTAATGTGTGAGGAACTGGAATAATGTGTGAGGAACTGGACTAATGTGTGAGGAAGTGGAGTAATGTGTGAGTAACTGGACTAAGGTGTGAGGAACTGGACTAACGTGTGACAAACTGGACTAATGTGTGGGGAACAGGAATAACGTGTGAGGAATTGGACTAATGTTTGTGGTAATTAACTAATGTGTGAGGAACTGGTCTAATGTGTGAGGAACTGGACTAATGTGTGAGGAACTGGACTAATGTGTGAGGAACTGGACTAATGTGTGAGGAAATGGACTAATGTGTGAGGAACTGGGAAAATGTGTGCGGGAACTGGGACTAATGTGTGAGGAACTTGACTAATGTGTGAGGAACTGGACTAATGTTTGAGGAACTGGAGTAATGTGTGAGGAACTGGATTAATGTTTGAGGAAATGGGACTAATGTTTGAGGAACTGCAGTAATGTGTGAGGAACTGAACTAATGTGTGAGGAACTGGACTTACGTGTGAGGAACTGGACTAATGTGTGAGGAACTGGACTAATGTGTGAGGAACGGGATTAAAGTTTGAGGAACTGGAGTAATGTTTGAGGAAATGGGACTAATGTGTGAGGAACTGGACTAATGTGTGAGGAACTGGACTAATGTGTGAGGAACTGGATTAATGTGTGAGGGAACTGGGACTAATGTGTGAGGAACTTGACTAATGTGTGAGGAACTGGACTAATGTTTGAGGAACTGGAGTAATGTGTGAGGAACTGGATTAATGTTTGAGGAAATGGGACTAATGTTTGAGGAACTGGAGTAATGTGTGAGGAACTGAACTAATGTGTGAGGAACTGGACTTACGTGTGAGGAACTGGACTAATGTGTGAGGAACGGGATTAAAGTTTGAGGAACTGGAGTAATGTTTGAGGAAATGGGACTAATGTGTGAGGAACTGGACTAATGTGTGAGGAACTGGACTAATGTGTGAGGAACTGGACAAATGTGTGAGGAACTGGACTAATGTGTGAGGAACTGGATTAATGTGTGAGGGAACTGGGACAATGTGTGAGGAACTGGACTAATGTGTGAGGAACTGGACTAATGTGTGAGGGAACTGGACTAATGTGTGAGGAACTGGACTAATGTGTGAGGAACTGGAATAATGTGTGAGGAACTGGACTAATGTGTGAGGAACTGGACTAATGTGTGAGGGAACTGGGACAATGTGTGAGGAACTGGGCTAATGTGTGAGGAATTGGACTAATGTGTGAGGAACTGGACTAATGTGTGATGAACTGGACAAATGTGTGAGGAACTGGACTAATGTGTGAGGGAACTGGACTAATGTGTGAGTAACTGGAATAATGTGTGATGAACTGGACAAATGTGTGAGGAACTGGACTAATGTGTGAGTAACTGGAATAATGTGTAAGGAACTGGACTAATGTGTGAGGAACTGGATTAATGTTTGAGGAACTGGAGTAATGTGTGAGGAACTGGATCAATGTTTGAGGAAATGGGACTAATGTGTGAGGAACTGGACAAATGTGTGAGGAACTGGACTAATGTGTGAGTAACTGGAATAATGTGTGAGAAACTGGACTAATGTGTGAGGAACTGGACTAATGTGTGAGGAACTGGACTAATGTGTGAGGAACTGGATTAATGTGTGAGGAACTGGATTAATGTGTGAGGAACTGGACTAATGTGTGAGGAACTGGACTAATGTGTGAGGAACTGGATTAATGTGTGAGGAACTGGACTAATGTGTGAGGAACTGGATTAATGTGTGAGGAACTGGACTAATGTGTGAGGAACTGGACTAATGTGTGAGGAACTGGACTAATGTGTGAGGAACTGGACTAATGTGTGAGGAACTGGATTAATGTGTGAGGAACTGGACTAATGTGTGAGGAACTGGATTAATGTGTGAGGAACTGGATTAATGTGTGAGGAACTGGACTAATGTGTGAGGAACTGGACTAATGTGTGAGGAACTGGATTAATGTGTGAGGAACTGGACTAATGTGTGAGGAACTGGATTAATGTGTGAGGAACTGGACTAATGTGTGAGGAACTGGATTAATGTGTGAGGAACTGGGACTAATGTGCGAGGAACTGGATTAATGTGTGAGGAACTGGACTAATGTGTGAGGAACTGGACTAATGTGTGAGGAACTGGATTAATGTGTGAGGAACTGGATTAATGTGTGAGGAACTGGATTAATGTGTGAGGAACTGGATTAATGTGTGAGGAACTGGACTAATGTGTGAGGAACTGGACTAATGTGTGAGGAACTGGATTAATGTGTGAGGAACTGGATTAATGTGTGAGGAACTGGACTAATGTGTGAGGAACTGGATTAATGTGTGAGGAACTGGATTAATGTGTGAGGAACTGGACTAATGTGTGAGGAACTGGATTAATGTGTGAGGAACTGGACTAATGTGTGAGGAACTGGATTAATGTGTGAGGAACTGGATTAATGTGTGAGGAACTGGACTAATGTGTGAGGAACTGGACTAATGTGTGAGGAACTGGATTAATGTGTGAGGAACTGGACTAATGTGTGAGGAACTGGACTAATGTGTGAGGAACTGGATTAATGTGTGAGGAACTGGATTAATGTGTGAGGAACTGGACTAATGTGTGAGGAACTGGACTAATGTGTGAGGAACTGGATTAATGTGTGAGGAACTGGATTAATGTGTGAGGAACTGGACTAATGTGTGAGGAACTGGACTAATGTGTGAGGAACTGGACTAATGTGTGAGGAACTGGACTAATGTGTGAGGAACTGGACTAATGTGTGAGGAACTGGATTAATGTGTGAGGAACTGGATTAATGTGTGAGGAACTGGATTAATGTGTGAGGAACTGGACTAATGTGTGAGGAACTGGACTAATGTGTGAGGAACTGGATTAATGTGTGAGGAACTGGATTAATGTGTGAGGAACTGGTCTAATGTGTGAGGAACTGGATTAATGTGTGAGGAACTGGACTAATGTGTGAGGAACTGGACTAATGTGTGAGGAACTGGATTAATGTGTGAGGAACTGGACTAATGTGTGAGGAACTGGACTAATGTGTGAGGAACTGGATTAATGTGTGAGGAACTGGACTAATGTGTGAGGAACTGGATTAATGTGTGAGGAACTGGATTAATGTGTGAGGAACTGGACTAATGTGTGAGGAACTGGATTAATGTGTGAGGAACTGGATTAATGTGTGAGGAACTGGACTAATGTGTGAGGAACTGGACTAATGTGTGAGGAACTGGATTAATGTGTGAGGAACTGGATTAATGTGTGAGGAACTGGACTAATGTGTGAGGAACTGGATTAATGTGTGAGGAACTGGACTAATGTGTGAGGAACTGGACTAATGTGTGAGGAACTGGACTAATGTGTGAGGAACTGGACTAATGTGTGAGGAACTGGATTAATGTGTGAGGAACTGGACTAATGTGTGAGGAACTGGATTAATGTGTGAGGAACTGGATTAATGTGTGAGGAACTGGACTAATGTGTGAGGAACTGGACTAATGTGTGAGGAACTGGATTAATGTGTGAGGAACTGGATTAATGTGTGAGGAACTGGACTAATGTGTGAGGAACTGGACTAATGTGTGAGGAACTGGACTAATGTGTGAGGAACTGGACAAATGTGTGAGGAACTGGATTAATGTGTGAGGAACTGGACTAATGTGTGAGGAACTGGACTAATGTGTGAGGAACTGGATTAATGTGTAAGGCACTGGACTAATGTGTGAGGAACTGGATTAATGTGTGAGGAACTGGACTAATGTGTGAGGAACTGGATTAATGTGTGAGGAACTGGATTAATGTGTGAGGAACTGGATTAATGTGTGAGGAACTGGATTAATGTGTGAGGAACTGGACTAATGTGTGAGGAACTGGATTAATGTGTGAGGAACTGGACTAATGTGTGAGGAACTGGATTAATGTGTGAGGAACTGGACTAATGTGTGAGGAACTGGATTAATGTGTGAGGAACTGGATTAATGTGTGAGGAACTGGACTAATGTGTGAGGAACTGGATTAATGTGTGAGGAACTGGACTAATGTGTGAGGAACTGGATTAATGTGTGAGGAACTGGATTAATGTGTGAGGAACTGGATTAATGTGTGAGGAACTGGATTAATGTGTGAGGAACTGGACTAATGTGTGAGGAACTGGATTAATGTGTGAGGAACTGGACTAATGTGTGAGGAACTGGATTAATGTGTGAGGAACTGGAGTAATGTGTGAGGAACTGGACAAATGTGTGAGGAACTGGATTAATGTGTGAGGAACTGGGCTAATGTGTGAGGAACTGGACAAATGTGTGAGGAACTGGATTAATGTGTGAGGAACTGGACTAATGTGTGAGGAACTGGACAAATGTGTGAGGAACTGGATTAATGTGTGAGGAACTGGACTAATGTGTGAGGAACTGGACAAATGTGTGAGGAACTGGACTAATGTGTGAGGAACTGGACTAATGTGTGAGGAACTGGACTAATGTGTGAGGAACTGGACTAATGTGTGAGGAACTGGATTAATGTGTGAGGAACTGGACTAATGTGTGAGGAACTGGATTAATGTGTGAGGAACTGGACTAATGTGTGAGGAACTGGATTAATGTGTGAGGAACTGGACTAATGTGTGAGGAACTGGATTAATGTGTGAGGAACTGGACAAATGTGTGAGGAACTGGATTAATGTGTGAGGAACTGGACTAATGTGTGAGGAACTGGACTAATGTGTGAGGAACTGGGACTAATGTGTGAGGAACTGGACTAATGTGTGAGGAACTGGACAAATGTGTGAGGAACTGGACTAATGTGTGAGGAACTGGACTAATGTGTGAGGAACTGGATTAATGTGTGAGGAACTGGACTAATGTGTGAGGAACTGGATTAATGTGTGAGGAACTGGACTAATGTGTGAGGAACTGGATTAATGTGTGAGGAACTGGACTAATGTGTGAGGAACTGGATTAATGTGTGAGGAACTGGACAAATGTGTGAGGAACTGGATTAATGTGTGAGGAACTGGACTAATGTGTGAGGAACTGGACTAATGTGTGAGGAACTGGATTAATGTGTGAGGAACTGGATTAATGTGTGAGGAACTGGACTAATGTGTGAGGAACTGGACTAATGTGTGAGGAACTGGACTAATGTGTGAGGAACTGGACAAATGTGTGAGGAACTGGGAACATGTGTGCGGGAACTGGGACTAATGTGTGAGGAACTGGAGTAATGTTTGAGGAACTGGAGTAATGTGTGAGGAACTAGATTAATGTTTGAGGAAATGGGACTGAAGTGTGAGGAACTGGACTAATGTGTGTCGAATTGGACTAATGTGTGAGGAACTGGGACTAATGTGTGAGGAACTGGACTAATGTGTGAGGAACTGGACTAATGTGTGAGGAACTAGACTAATGTGTGAGGAACTGGACTAATGTGTGAGGGAACTGGACTAATGTGTGAGTAACTGGAATAATGTGTGAGGAACTGGACTAATGTGTGAGGAAGTGGAGTAATGAATGAGTAACTGGACTAAGGTGTGAGGAACTGGACTAACGTGTGACGAACTGGACTAATGTGTGGGGAACAGGAATAACATGTGAGGAATTGGACTAATGTTTCTGGTAATTAACTAATGTGTGAGGAACTGGTCTAATGTGTGAGGAACTGGACAAATGTGTGAGGAACTGGAATAATGTGGGAGGAACTGAACTAATGTGTGAGGAACTGGATTAATGTTTGAGGAACTGGATTCATGTTTGAGGAACTGGGACTAATGTGTGAGGAACTGGACTAATGTGTGAGGAACCGGGAAAATGTGTGCGGGAACTGGATTCATGTTTGAGGAACTGGGACTAATGTGTGAGGAACTGGAATAATGTGTGAGGAGCTGGACTAATGTGTGGGGAACTGGACTAATGTGTGAGGAAGTGGAGTAATGTATGAGTGACTGGACTAAGGTGTGAGGAACTGGACTAACGTGTGACGAACTGGACTAATGTGTGGGGAACAGGAATAACGTGTGAGGAATTGGACTAATGTTTGTGGTAATTAACTAATGTGTGAGGAACTGGGACTAATGTGTGAGGAACTGGGACTGGTGTGTGAGGAATTGGGACTAATGTGTGAGGGGACTGGATTAATGTGTGAGGAACTGGGACTAATGTGTGAGGAACTGGACTAAAGTGTGAGGAGCAGGACTAATGCCTGATAGAAATGGACAAATGTGTGAGGAACAGGACTAATGTCTGATAGAAATGGACTAATGTGTGAGGAAATGGGACTAATGTGTGAGGAACTGGACAAATGTGTGAGGAACTGGAATAATGTGTGAGGAACTGGACTAATGTGTGAGGAAGTGGAGTAATGTATGAGGAACTGGACTAAGGTGTGAGGAACTGGACTAATGTTTGAGGAACTGGACTAATGTGTGAGGAAGTGGAGTAATGTATGAGGAACTGGACTAAGGTGTGAGGAACTGGACTAATGTGTGACGAACTGGACTAATGTGTGAGGAACTGGAATAATGTGGGAGGAACTGGACTAATGTGTGAGAAACTGGACTAATGTGTGAGCAACTGGGAATAATGTGTGAGGAACTGGACTAACTTGTGAGGAACTGGAGTAATGTGTGAGGAACTGGAATAATGTGTGAGGAACTGGACTAACTTGTGAGGAACTGGAGTAATGTGTGAGGAACTGGATCAATGTTTGAGGAAATGGGACTAATGTGTGACGAACTGGACTAATGTGTGAGGAACTGGACTAATGTGTGAGGAGCTGAACATATATGTGAGGAACTGGATTAATGTTTGAGGAACTGGAGTAATGTGTGAGGAAATGGACTAATGTGTGAGGAACCGGGAAAATGTGTGCGGGAACTGGGACTAATGTGTGAGGAACTGGTCTAATGTGGGAGGAACTCGACTAATGTGTGAGGAACTGGACTAATGTGTGAGGGAACTGGACTAATGTGTGAGTAACTGGAATAATGTGTGAGCAGCTGGACTAATGTGTGGGGAACTGGACTAATGTGTGAGGAACTGGGACTATTGTGTGAGGGAACTGGACTAATGTGTGAGTAACTGGAATAATGTGTGAGGAGCTGGACTACTGTGTGGGGAACTGGACTAATGTTTGAGGAACTGGGACTATTGTGTGAGGAACTGGACTAATGTGTGAGGAAGTGGAGTAATGAGTGAGGAAATGGCTAATGTCTGAGGAACTGGACAAATGTGTGAGGAACTGGGACTAATGTGTGAGGAACTAGACTAATGTGTGAGGAACTGGAATAATGTGTGAGGAGCTGGACTAATGTGTGGGGAACTGGACTAATGTGCGAGGAAGTGGAGTAATGTATGAGTGACTGGACTAAGGTGTGAGGAACTGGACTAACGTGTGACGAACTGGACTAATGTGTGGGGAACAGGAATAACGTGTGAGGAATTGGACTAATGTTTGTGGTAATTAACTAATGTGTGAGGAACTGGTCTAATGTGTGAGGAACTGGACTAATGTGTGAGGAACTGGAATAATGTGGGAGGAACTGGACTAATGTATGAGGAACTGGACTCGTGAAAAGAATTAGACTAATCTGTGAGGAACTGGAGTAATGAGTGAGGAAATGGCTAATGTCTGAGGAACTGGACAAATGTGCGAGGAACTGGACTAATGTGTGAGCAACTGGGACTAATGTGTGAGGAACTGGAATAATGTGTGAGGAACTGGAATAATGTGTGAGGAGCTGGAATAATGTGTGAGGAGCTGGACTAATGTGAGAGGGAACTGGGACTAATGTGTGAGGAACGGGACAAATGTGTGAGGAACTGGACTAATGTGTGAGGAACGGGACAAATGTGTGAGGAACTGGACTAATGTGTGAGTAACTGGACTAATGTGAGAGGGAACTGGGACTAATGTGTGAGGAACGGGACTAATGTGTGAGGAACTGGGACTAATGTGTGAGGGAACTGGGACAATGTGTGAGGAACTGGGAATAATGTGTGAGGAACTGGGAATAATTTGTGAGGAAAAGGACTAATGTGTGAGGAACTGGGACTAAAGTGTGAGGAACTGGACTAATGTGTGTCGAATTGGACAAATGTGTGAGGAACTGGGACTAATGTGTGAGGGAACTTGGACTAATGTGTGAGGAACTGGACTAATGTGTGAGGAACTGGAATAATGTGTGAGGAACTGGATTAATGTGAGAGGGAACTGGGACTAATGTGTGAGGAACTGGACTTATGTGTGAGGAACTGGACTAATGTGTGAGGGAACTGGACTAATGTGTGAGTAACTGGAATAATGTGTGAGGAGCTGGACTAATGTGTGGGGAACTGGACTAATGTTTGATGAACTGGGACTATTGTGTGAGGAACTGGACTAATGTGTGAGGAACTGGACTAATGTGTGCGGAAGTGGAGTAATGTATGAGTAACTGGACTAAGGTGTGAGGAACTGGACTAACGTGTGACGAACTGGACTAATGTGTGGGGAACAGGAATAACGTGTGAGGAATTGGACTAATGTTTGTGGTAATTAACTAATGTGTGAGGAACTGGTCTAATGTGTGAGGAACTGGACTAATGTGTGAGGAACTGGACTAATGTGGGAGGAACTGGACTAATGTGTGAGAAACTGGACTCGTGAAAAGAATTAGAATAATCTGTGAGGAACTGGAGTAATGAGTGATGAAATGGCTAATGTCTGAGGAACTGGACAAATGTGCGAGGAACTGGACTAATGTGTGAGCAACTGGGACTAATGTGCGAGGAACTGGAATAATGAGTGAGGAACTGGACTAACTTGTGAGGAACTAGACTAATGTGTGAGGAACTGAACTAATGTGTGAGGAACTGGATTAATGTTTGAGGAACTGGAGTAATGTGTGAGGAAATGGACTAATGTGTGAGGAATCGGGAAAATGTGTGCGGGAACTGGGACTAATGTGTGAGGAACTGGAGTAATGTGTGAGGAACTGGATTCATGTTTGAGGAACTGGGACTAATGTGTGAGGAACTGGACTAATGTGTGAGGAACTGAACTAATATGTGAGGAACTGGACATACGTGTGAGGAACTGGACTAATGTGTGAGGAACTGGACTAATGTGTGAGGAACTGGACAAATGTGTGAGGAACTGGACTAATGTGTGAGGAACTGGACAAATGTGTGAGGAACTGGACAAACGTGTGAGGAACTGGACTAATGTGTGAGGGAACTGGACTAATGTGTGAGGAGCTGGACTAATGTTAGAGGGAACTGGACTAATGTGTGAGTAACTGGAATAATGTGTGAGGAGCTGGACTAATGTGTGAGGAACTGAACTATTGTGTGAGGAACTGGGACTATTGTGTGAGGAACTGGACTAATGTTTGAGGAACTGGGACTAATGTATGAGGAAATGGACTAATCACAGAATCACAGAATCTACAGTGCAGATAGAGGCCATTTCGGCCCATCGAGCCTGCACCGACACATATCCCACCCTATCCCCGTAACCCCACGTATTTAATCCCCTAACACTAAGGGTCAATTTATCATAGCCAAATCAACCTAACCTGCACATCTTTGGACTGTGGGAGGAAACCGGAGCACCCGGAGGAAACCCACGCAGACACAGGGAGAATGTGCAAACGCCACACAGACAGTCGCCCGAGGCCAGATTTGAACCCGGGTCCCTGGCGCTGTGAGGCAACAGTGCTAACCACTATGCCACCGTGCCCGCCAGAGTTCCTCACATAATGTGTGAGGGAACTGCACTAATGTGTGAGGAACTGGACTAATGTGTGAGGAACTGGACTAATGTGTGAGTATTTGGACTAATGTGTGAGGAAATGGACTAATGTGTGAGGAACTGGATTAATATGAGACGAACTGACTAATGTTGAGGAACTAGACTAATGTGTGAGGAACTGGAATAATGTGTGAGGAACTGGACTAATGTTTGAAGAACTGGAACTAATGTGTGAGGAACTGGACTAATGTATGAGGGAACTGGACTAATGTGTGAGTAACTGGACTAATGTCTGTGGGCACTGGACTAATGTGTGAGGAACTGGGACTAATGTGTGAGGAACTGGACTAATGTGTGAGGAACTGGACTAATGTGTGAGGGAACTGGGACAATGTGTGAGGAACCGGGAATAATGTGTGAGGAACTGGGAAGAATTTGTGAGGAAAAGGACTAATGTGTGAGGAACTGGGACTAAAGTTTGAGGAACTGGACTAATGTGTGTCGAATTGGACTAATGTGTGAGGAACTGAGACTAATGTGTGAGGGAACTTGGACTAATGTGTGAGGTACTGGACTAATGTGTGAGGAACTGGACTAATGTGTGAGGAAGTGGACTAACGTGTGAGGAACTGGACTAATGTGTGAGGAACTGGATTAATATGTGACAAACTGACTAATGTCTGAGGAAAAGGACTAATGTGTGAAGAACTGGACTAATGAGAGAGGAACAGCACTAATGTCTGAGGAACTGGATTAATGTGTGAAGAACTGGACTAATGAGAGAGGAACTGGACGAATGTGTGAGGAACTGGAATAATGTGTGAGGAACTGGACTAATGTGAGAGGGAACTGGGACTAATGTGTGAGGAACTGGACTAATGTGTGAGGAACTGGACTAATGTGTGAGGGAACTGGACTAATGTGTGAGTAACTGGAATAATGTGTGAGCAGCTGGACTAATGTGTGGGGAACTGGACTAATGTTTGAGGAACTGGGACTATTGTGTGAGGAACTGGACTAATGTGTGAGGAAGTGGAGTAATGTATGAGTGACTGGACTAAAGTGTGAGGAACTGGACTAAGGTGTGAGGAACTGGACTAACGTGTGACGAACTGGACTAATGTGTGGGGCACAGGAATAACGTGTGAGGAATTGGACTAATGTTTGTGGTAATTAACTAATGTGTGAGGAACTGGTCTAATGTGTGAGGAACTGGACTAATGTGTGAGGAACTGGAATAATGTGGGAGGAACTGGACTAATGTGTGAGAAACTGGACTCGTGAAAAGAATTAGACTAATCTGTGAGGAACTGGAGTAATGAGTGAGGAAATGGCTAATGTCTGAGGAACTGGACAAATGTGCGAGGAACTGGACTAATGTGTGAGCAACTGGGACTAATGTGCGAGGAACTGGAATAATGTGTGAGGAACTGGACTAACTTGTGAGGAACTGGACTAATGTGTGAGGAACTGGACTAATGTGTGAGTAACTGGAATAATGTGTGAGGAACTGAACTAATGTGTGAGGAACCGGGAAAATGTGTGCGGGAACTGGACTAATGTGTGAGTAACTGGAGTAATGTGTGAGGAAATGGACTAATGTGTGAGGAACCGGGAAAATGTGTGCGGGAACTGGGACTAATGTGTGAGGTACTGGATTAATGTTTGAGGAACTGGGACTAATGTGTGAGGAACCGGGAAAATGTGTGCGGGAACTGGGACTAATGTGTGAGGAACTGGATTCATGTTTGAGGAACTGGGACTAATGTGTGAGGAACTGGACTAATGTGTGAGGAGCTGAACTAATATGTGAGGAACTGGACATACGTGTGAGGAACTGGACAAATGTGTGAGGAACTGGACTAATGTGTGAGTAACTGGACTAATGTGTGAGTAACTGGAATAATGTGTGAGGAGCTGGACTAATGTGAGAGGGAACTGGACTAATGTGTGAGGAACTGGACTATTGTGTGAGGAACTGGGACTATTGTGTGAGGAACTGGACTAATGTTTGAGGAACTGGGACTAATGTATGAGGAAATGGACTAATCACAGAATCACAGAATCACAGAATCTACAGTGCAGATAGAGGCCATTTCGGCCCATCGAGCCTGCACCGACACATATCCCACCCTATCCCCGTAACCCCACGTATTTAATCCCCTAACACTAAGGGTCAATTTATCATAGCCAAATCAACCTAACCTGCACATCTTTGGACTGTGGGAGGAAACCGGAGCACCCGGAGGAAACCCACGCAGACACAGGGAGAATGTGCAAACTCCACACAGACAGTCGCCCGAGGCCAGATTTGAACCCGGGTCCCTGGCGCTGTGAGGCAACAGTGCTAACCACTATGCTACCGTGCCCGCCACAGTTCCTCACATAATGTGTGAGGGAACTGCACTAATGTGTGAGGAACTGGACTAATGTGTGAGGAACTGGACTAATGTGTGAGTATTTGGACTAATGTGTGAGGAAATGGACTAATGTGTGAGGAACTGGATTAATATGAGACGAACTGACTAATGTTGAGGAACTACACTAATGTGTGAGGAACTGGAATAATGTGTGAGGAACTGGACTAATGTGAGAGGGAACTGGACTAATGTGTGAGTAACTGGAATAATGTGTGAGGAGCTGGACTAATGTGTGAGGAACTGGACTAATGTGAGAGGGAACTGGACTAATGTGTGAGTAACTGGAATAATGTGAGAGGGAACTGGACTAATGTGTGAGGAAATGGACTAATGTGTGAGGATATGGATTAATATGAGACGAACTGACTAATGTTGAGGAACTAGACTAATGTGTGAGGGAACTGGACTGATGTGTGAGGAACTGGACTAATGTGTGAGGAACTGGACTAATGTGTGAGGAACTGGGACTAGTGTGTGAGGAACTGGACTAATGTGTGTGGGAACTGGACTAATGTGTGAGGAACTGGACTAATGTGTGTGGGCACTGGACTAATGTGTGAGGAACTGGACTAATGTGTGAGGAACTGGACTAATGTGTGAGGAACTGGACTAATGTATGAGGGAACTGGACTAATGTGTGAGGAACTGGACTAATGTGTGTGGGCACTGGACTAATGTGTGAGGAACTGGGACTAGTGTGTGAGGAACTAGACTAATGTGTGAGGAACTGGACAAATGTGTGAGGAACTGGACTAATGTGCGAGGAACTGGACTAATGTGTGTGGGCACTGGACTAATGTGTGAGGAACCGGGAAAATGTGTGCGGGAACTGGGACTAATGTGTGAGGAACTGGACTAATATTTGAGGAACTGGAGTAATGTGTGAGGAACTGGATCAATGTTTGAGGAACTGGAGTAACGTGCGAGGAACTGGATCAATGTTTGAGGAAATGGGATTAATGTGTGACGAACTGGACTAATGTGTGAGGAACTGGACTAATGTGTGAGGAACTGGACTAATGTGTGAGGAACTGGACTAATGTGTGAGGAACTGGACTAATGTGTGAGGAACTGGACTAATGTGTGAGGAACGGGATTAAATTTTGAGGAACTGGAGTAATGTGGGAGGAAATGGACTAATGTGTGAGGAACCGGGAAAATGTGTGTGGGAACTGGGACTAATGTGTGAGGGAACTGGGACAATGTGTGAGGAACCGGGAATAATGTGTGAGGAACTGGGAATAATTTGTGAGGAAAAGGACTAACGTGTGAGGAACTGGGACTAACGTGTGAGGGAACTGGACTAATGTGTGAGGAACTGGACTAATGTGTGAGGTACTGGACTAATGTGTGAGGAACTGGACTAATGTGTGAGGAACTGGACTAATGTGTGAGGAACTGGACTAACGTGTGAGGAACTGGATTAATATGTGAGGAACTGGATTAATATGTGACAAATTGACTAATGTCTGAGGAAAAGGACTAATGTGTGAAGAACTGGACTAATGAGAGAGGAACAGCACTAATGTCTGAGGAACTGGATTACTGTGTGAAGAACTGGACTAATGAGAGAGGAACTGGACTAATGTGTGAGGAACTGGAATAATGTGTGAGGAACTGGACTAATGTGAGAGGGAACTGGGACTAATGTGTGAGGAACTGGACTAATGTGTGAGGAACTGGGACTAATGTATGAGGAACTGGACTAATGTGTGAGGAACTGGGACTAATGTATGAGGAACTGGACTAATGTGTGAGGGAACTGCACTAATGAGTGAGGAACTGGACTAACGTGTGTGGAACTGGATTAATATGAGACGAACTGACTAATGTTGAGGAACTAGACTAATGTGTGAGGGAACTGGACTAATGTGTGAGGAACTGGACTAATGTGTGAGGAACTGGACTAATATGAGTGGGCACTGGACTAATGTGCGAGGAACTGGGACTAATGTGTGAGGAACTAGACTAATGTGTGAGGAACTGGACTAATGTGTGAGGAACTGGACAAATGTGTGAGGAACTGGAATAATGTGAGAGGGAACTGGACTAATGTGTGAGTAACTGGAATAATGTGTGAGCAGCTGGACTAATGTGAGAGGGCACTGGACTAATGTGTGAGGAAATGGACTAATGTGTGAGGAACTGGATTAATATGAGACGAACTGACTAATGTTGAGGAACTAGACTAATGTGTGAGGGAACTGGACTAATGTGTGAGGAACTGGACTAATGTTTGAAGAACTGGAACTAATGTGTGAGGAACTGGACTGATGTATGAGGGAACTGGACTAATGTGTGAGGAACTGGACTAATGTGTGTGGGCACTGGACTAATGTGTGAGGAACTGGGACTAATGTGTGAGGAACTAGACTAATGTGTGAGGAACTGGACTAATGTGTGAGGAACTGGACAAATGTGTGAGGAACTGGACAAATGTGTGAGGAACTGGACTAAAGTGTGAGGGAACTGGACTAATGTGTGAGGAACTGGACTAATGTGTGAGTAACTGGAATAATGTGTGAGCAGCTGGACTAATGTGAGAGGGCACTGGACTAATGTGTGAGGAAATGGACTAATGTGTGAGGAACTGGATTAATATGAGACGAACTGACTAATGTTGAGGAACTAGACTAATGTGTGAGGGAACTGGACTAATGTGTGAGGAACTGGACTAATGTTTGAAGAACTGGAACTAATGTGTGAGGAACTGGACTAATGTATGAGGGAACTGGACTAATGTGTGAGGAACTGGACTAATGTGTGTGGGCACTGGACTAATGTGTGAGGAACTGGACTAATGTGTGAGGAACTGGACAAATGTGTGAGGAACTGGAGAAATGTGTGAGGAACTGGACTAAAGTGTGAGGAACTGGACAAATGTGTGAGTAACTGGAATAATGTGTGAGGAGCTGGACTAATGTGTGAGGAACTGGACTAATGTGTGAGTATTTGGACTAATGTGTGAGGAACTGAACTAATGTGTGAGGAACTGGACAAATGTGTGAGTAACTGGAATAATGTGTGAGGAGCTGGACTAATGTGTGAGGAACTGGACTAATGTGTGAGTATTTGGACTAATGTGTGAGGAACTGAACTAATGTGTGAGGAACTGGACTAATGTATGAGGGAACTGGACTAATGTGTGAGGAACTGGACTAATGTCTGTGGGCACTGGACTAATGTGTGAGGAACTGGGACTAATGTGTGAGGAACTGGACTTATGTGTGAGGAACTGGGACTAATGTGTGAGGAACTAGACTAATGTGTGAGGAACTGGACTAAAGTGTGAGGGAACTGGACTAATGTGTGAGTAACTGGAATAATGTGTGAGGAACTTGGCTAATGTGTGAGGGAACTGGAATTATGTGTGAGGAACTGGACTAATGTGTGAGGAGCTGGACTAATGTGAGAGGGAACTGGACGAATGTGTGAGGAACTGGACTAATGTGTGAAGAACTGGGACAAATGCTTGAGGAACTGGACTAATGTGTGAGGAACTGGACTAATGTGTGAGGAACTTGGCTAATGTGTGAGGGAACTGGAATTATGTGTGAGGAACTGGACTAATGTGTGAGGAACTTGTCTAATGTGTGCGGAACTGGGAATAATATTTGTGGAACTGGACTAATGTGTGAGGAAGTGGGACTAATGTGTGAGGAAGTGGGGCTAATGTGTGAGGAACTGGATTAATATGTGACAAACTGACTAATGTCTGAGGAAAAGGACTAATGTGTGAAGAACTGGACTAATGAGATAGGAACAGCACTAATGTCTGAGGAACTGGAATAATGTGTGAGGAACTGGACTAATGTGAGAGGGAACTGGGACTAATGTGTGAGGAACTGGACTAATGTGTGAGGAACTGGGACTAATGTGTGAGGAACTGGACTAATGTGTGAGGGAACTGGACTAATGTGTGAGGAACTGGACTATTGTGTGAGGAACTGGACTAATGTGTGAGGAACTGGACTAATGTGTGAGGAACTGGACTAATGTGTGAGTAACTGGATTAATATGAGACGAACTGAATAATGTTGAGGAACTAGACTAATGTGTGAGGGAACTGGACTGATGTGTGAGGAACTGGAACTAATGTGTGAGGGAACTGGACTAATGTGTGAGGAAATGGACTAATGTGTGAGTAACTGGAATAATGTGTGAGGAGCTGGACTAATGTGAGAGGGAACTGGACTAATGTGTGAGGAAATGGACTAATGTGTGAGGAACTGGATTAATATGAGATGAACTGACTAATGTTGAGGAACTAGACTAATGTGTGAGGGAACTGGACTAATGTGTGAGGAACTGGACTAATGTTTGAAGAACTGGGACGAATGTGTGAGGAACTGGACAAATGTGTGAGGAACTGGACAAATGTGTGAGGAACTAGACTAAAGTGTGAGGGAACTGGACTAATGTGTGAGTAACTGGAATAATGTGTGAGGAGCTGGACTAATGTGAGAGGGAACTGGACTAATGTGTGAGGAACTGGGACTAATGTGTGAGGAACTGGGACTAATGTGTGAGGAACTGGACTAATGAGAGAGGAACTGGACTAATGTGTGAGCAACTGGACTGATGTGTGATGAACTGGACTAATGAGAGAGGAACAGCACTAATGTCAGAGGAACTGGACTAATGTGTGAAGAACTGGGACAAATGTGTGAGGAACTGGAGTAATGTGTGAGGAACTGGACTAATGTGTGAGGAACTGGTCTAATGTGTGAGGAACTGGACTATTGTGTGAGGAACTGGACTAATGAGAGAGGAACAGCACTAATGTCAGAGGAACTGGACTAATGTGTGAGGAACTGGACTAATGTGTGAGGAACCTGGCTAATGTGTGAGGAACTGGACTAATGTGTGAGGAACTTGTCTAATGTGTGCGGAACTGGGAATAATATTTGTGGAACTGGACTAATGTGTGAGGAAGTGGGACTAATGTGTGAGGAAGTGGGACAAATGTTTGAGGAACTGGAGTAATGTGTGAGGAACTGGACTAATCTGTGAGGAACTGGACTAATGTGTGAGGAACTGGGACTAATGTGTGAGGAACTGGGACTAATGTGTGAGGAACTGGGACTAATGTGTGAGGAACTGGGACTAATGTGTGAGGAACTGGGACTGGTGTGTGAGGAATTGGGACTAATGTGTGAGGGGACTGGATTAATGTGTGAGGAACTGGGACTAATGTGCGAGGAACTGGACTAAAGTGTGAGGAGCAGGACTAATGCCTGATAGAAATGGACAAATGTGTGAGGAACAGGACTAACGTCTGATAGAAATGGACTAATGTGTGAGGAAATGGGACTAATGTGTGAGGAACTGGACTAATGTGTGAGGAACTGGACTAATGTGTGAGGAACTGGGACTAATGTGTGAGGATCTGGACTAATGTGTGAGGAACTGGACTAATGTGTGAGGATCTGGACTAATGTGTGAGGAACTGGTCTAATGTGTGAGGAACTGGTCTAATGTGTGAGGAACTGGACTAATGTGTGAGGAACTGGACTAATGTGTGAGGATCTGGACTAATGTGTGAGGAACTGGTCTAATGTGTGAGGAACTGGTCTAATGTGTGAGGAACTGGTCTAATGTCTGAGGAAATGGACTAATGTCTGATAGAAATGGACTAATGCGTGAGGAACTGGACTAATGTGTGAGGAACTGGACTAATGTGTGAGGAACTGGACTAATGTATGAGGAACTGGACTAATGTGTGAGGAACTGGGACTAATGTGTGATGAACTGGACTAATGTGTGAGAAACTGGACTAATGTGTGAAGAACTGGACTAATGTGTGAGGAACTGAACTAATGTGTGAGGAACTGGACTAATGTGTGAGGAACTGAACTAATGTGTGAGGAACTGGACTAATGTGTGAGGAACTGAACTAATGTGTGAGGAACTGGACTAATGTGTGAGGATCTGGACTAATGTGTGAGGAACTGGTCTAATGTCTGAGGAAATGGACTAATGTATGAGGAACTGGACTAATGTGTGAGGAACTGGGACTAATGTGTGATGAACTGGACTAATGTGTGAGAAACTGGACTAATGTGTGAAGAACTGGACTAATGTGTGAGGAACTGGACTAATGTGTGAGGATCTGGACTAATGTGTGAGGATCTGGACTAATGTGTGAGGAACTGGTCTAATGTCTGAGGAAATGGACTAATGTATGAGGAACTGGACTAATGTGTGAGGAACTGGGACTAATGTGTGATGAACTGGACTAATGTGTGAGAAACTGGACTAATGTGTGAAGAACTGGACTAATGTGTGAGGAACTGAACTAATGTGTGAGGAACTGGACTAATGTGTGAGGATCTGGACTAATGTGTGAGGAACTGGTCTAATGTGTGAGGAACTGGTCTAATGTGTGAGGAACTGGTCTAATGTCTGAGGAAATGGACTAATATCTGATAGAAATGGACTAATGTGTGATGAACTGGACTAATGTGTGAGGAACTGGACTAATGTATGAGGAACTGGACTAATGTGTGAGCAACTGAACTAATGTGAGAGGAACTGGACTAATATATGAGGATCTGGGCTAATGTGTGAGGAACTGGACTAATGTGTTACGAACCTGACTAATGTGTGAGGAACCGGACTAATGTGTGTGGAACCGGGCTAATGTGTGAGGAACTGGACTAATATGTGAAGAACTGGACTAATGTGTGAGGAACTGGACTTATGTGAAAGGAACTGGACTAATGTGTGAGGAACTGGACTAATGTGTGAGGAACTGGACTAATGTGTGAGGAGCTGGGAATAATGTGTGAGGAACTGGGCTAATGTGTGTGGAACTGGACTAATGTTTGAGGAACTGGGTCTAATGTGTGAGGATCTGGACTAATGTGTGAGGAACTGGACTAATGTGTGAGGAACTGGACTAATGTTTGAGGAACTGGACTAATGTGTGAGGAACTGGACTAATGTGTGAGGAACTGGACTAACGTGGTTCCTACCTGGTCTGGGCTATATTTGACTCCTGACCAACAGCAATGTTGTTGCCATTTTTAATGGCCTGACAAGCCACTCAGTTGTAAAAAACCGCTATGAAAAACAATAAGAATAATCCCAACGTACCACCCGGCATCGATCTTGGCACCGGCTACGGACACGACATGGCACACCCAGCCCAGTCGACCCTGCAATGTCCTCCTCACCAACATCTGGGGACTTGTGCCAAAATTGGGAGAGCTGTCCCACAGACTAGTCAAGCGACAGCCTGACATAGTCATACTCACAGAATCATACCTTTCAGCCAGTGTCCTAAACGCCTCCATCACCATCGCTGGGTGTGTCCTTTCCCACCAGTAGGACTGATCCAGCAGTGGTGGCGGCACTGTGGTATTCAGTCGGGAAAGATTGGCCATGTGAGTCCTCAAGATTTCCTCTGGACCCCATGAGGTCTCATGGCTTCAGGTCAAGAATGGGCAAGGAAACCTCCTGCTGATTACCACCTACTGCCGTCGCTCAGCTGATGAATCAGTTCTCCTTCATTTTGAACACCACTTGGAAGAAGCACTGAGAGTAGCAAGGGCACAGAATGTACTCTTGTGTGAGGGACTTCAATGTCCATCACAAAGAGTGGCTCGGTAGCACCACTACTGATAAAACTGGCCGAGCCCTGAAGGACGTAACTGCTAGTCTGGGCCTGCGACAGGTGGTGAGTGAACCAACACGAGGGAATAACCTATTTGACCTCATCGTCACCAATCTACCTGTCGCAGATGCATCTGTTCATGACAGCATTGGTAGTAGTGACCACCGCACAGTCATTGTGGAGACGAAGTCCCATCTTCACACTGAGGACACCCTCCATCGTGTTGTGTGGCACTACCACTGTGCTAAATGGGATAGATTCAGAACAGATCTAGCAGCTCAAAACTAGGCATCCATGAGGTGCTGTGGGTGATCAGCAGCAGTAGAATTGTATTCCACCACAAACTGTAACCACATGGCCTGGCTTATCCCTCACTCTACCATTACCATCATGCCAGGTGGCCAAACCTGGTTGAATAAGGAGTGTAGATGAGCATGCCAGGAGCAGCACCAGGCATGTTTGAATATGAGGTGCCAACCTGGGGAAGCTGCAACAGAGGACTAAAAAGTGGAAGCAACATGCTAAGACAGGGCTAAGTGATCCCACAATCAACGGATCAGATCAAAGTTCTGCAGTCCTGCCACATCCAGTCGTGAATGGTGGTGGACAATTAAACAACTAACGAGAGGAGGAGGCTCCATGAATATCCCCATTCTCAATGATAGTGGAGCCCAGCACGAGTGCAAAAGATGAAGCTGAAGCGTTTGCAACCATCTTCAGCCAGAAGTGCCAAGTGGATAATCCATATCAGCCTCCTCCTGAGTTCCCCACCATCACAGAAGCCAGTCTTCAGCCAATTCGATTCACCCCACGTGATATCAAGAAATGGCTGAGTGCACTGGATACAGCAAAGGCTATGGGCCCCGACAACATCCCGGCTGTCATGCTGAAGACTTGTGCTCCAGAACTAGCTGCGCCTCTAGCCAAGCTGTGCCAGTACAGCTATAACACTGGCATCTATCCAACAAGGTGGAAAACTGCCCAGGTATGTCCTGTCCACAAAATGCAGGACAAATCCATTCTGGCCAATTACCGCCCCATCAGTCTATTCTCAATCATCAGCAAAGCCATGGAAGGTGTCGTCGACAGTGCTATCAAGCAGCAGTTACTCACCAATAACCTGCTCACCAATACTCAGTTTGGGTTCCGCCAGGACCTATCGCCTCCAGACCTCATTACATCCTTGGTCCAAACATGGACAAAAGAGCTGAATTCCAGAGGTGAGATGACCGTTACTGCCCTTGACATTAAGGAGCCCGAGTAAAATGAAGTCAATGGGACTCTGGGGGGGAAAACTCTCCACTGGCTGGAGTCATATCTAGCACAAAGGAAGACGGTTGTGGTGGTTGGAGGTCAATCATCACAGCTCCAGGACATCACTGCAGGAGTTCCTCAGGGCAGTGTCTTAGGCCCAACCATCTTCAGCTGCTTTATCAATGACCTTCCCTCCAACATAAGGTCAGAAGTGGGGATGTTCGCTGATGACTGCACAGTGTTCAGTGTCATTCACAACTCCTCAGATAATGAAGCAGTCCTTGCCCGCATGCAACAAGACCTGGACGACATTCAAGCTTGGGCTGATAAGTGGCAGGAAACATTTGCACCACACAAGTGCCAGGCAATGATTACCTCCAACAACCACCTCCCTTTGACATTCAAATGCATTATCATCGCCGAATCCTCCACCATCAACATCCTGGGGGTCACCATTGACCAGAAACTTAACTGGACCAGCCACATAATACTGTGGCAACAAGAGCAGGTCAGAGGCTGGGTATTTTTCAGCGAGTGTCTCACCTCCTGACTCCCCAAAACATTTCCACCATCTACAAGGCACAAGTCAGGAGTGTGATATAATGCTCTCCACTTGCCTGGATGAGTGCAGCTCCAACAACATTCATGAAGCTCGACACTATCCAAGACAAAGCAGCCTGCTTGATTGGCACTCCATCCACCACCTTAAACATTCACTCCCTCCATCACCAGTGCACTGTGGCTGCAGTGTGTACCAGCTACAAGTTGCACTGCAGCAACTCGCCAAGGCTTCTTCGGCAGTACCTCCCAAACCCGCGACGTCAACCACCTTGAAGGACAAGGGCAGCAGGCACATGGGAACGCCATCACCTCCAAGTTTCCAGCCACGTCACACAACACCCTGACTTGGAATTATATCGCTGTTCCTTCATCGTCACTGGGTCAAAATTCTGGAACTTCCTCCCTAACAGCACTGTGGGAGTACCTTCACCACACGGACTGCAGCAGTTCAAGAAGGTGGCTCACCACCACCTTCTCAAGGGCAACTAGGGATGGGCAATAAATGTTGGCATTGCCAGCGAAGCCCACATCCCATGAACGAATAATTACAAAAAGGAACTGGACTAATGTGAGAGGAACTGGTCTAATGTGAGAGGAACTGGACTAATGTGTGAGGAACTGGGACTAATGTGTGAGGAACTGGACTAATTTGCAATGGAACGGGACTAATGTGTGAGGAACTGGACTAATCTGAGTGGAACTGGACTAATGTGTGAGGAACTGGACAAATGTGTGAGGAACTGGGACTAATGGGTGACAAACTGTACTAATGGGTGAGGAACTGGACTAATGGGTGAGGAACTGGACTAATGGGTGAGGAACTGGACTAATGTGTGAGGAACTGGACTAATCTGTGAGGGAACTGGGACTAATGTGTGAGGAACTGGGACTAATGTGAGGAACTGGACTAACGTGTGAGGAACTGGGCTAATGGGAGAGGGAACTGGAACTAATGTGTGAGGAACTGGACTAATGTGTGAGGAAATAGACTAATGTGTGAGGAACTGGGGCTAATGTGAGAGGAACTGGACTAATTTGAGTGGAACTGGACTAATGTGTGAGGAACTGGACTAATTTGAGTGGAACTGGGGCTAATGTGTGAGGAATTGGACTAATGGGTGAGGAACTGGACTAATGGGTGAGAACTGGACTAATGGGTGAGGAACTGGACTAATGGGTGAGGAACTGGACTAACGTGGTTCCTACCTGGTCTGGCCTATATTTGACTCCAGACCAACAGCAATGTTGTTGACTCCGTACTGCCCTCTTTAATGGCCTGGCAAGCCACTTAGTTATAAAAAACCGCAATGAAAAACATTAAGAATAATCCCGACGGACGACCCGGCATCGATCTCGGCACCGGCTACGGACACGACAAGGGCTCTTCCAGCCCAGTTGAACCTGCAAAGTCCTCCTCACCAACATCTGGGGACTTGTGCCAAAATTAGGAGAGCTGTCCCACAGACTAGTCAAGCAACAGCCGAACATAGTCATACTCACAGAATCATACCTTTCAGCCAATGTCCCAGACTCCTCCATCACCATCCCTGGGTGTGTCCTGTCCCACCAGTAGGACTGATCCAGCAGGGGTGGCGGCACTGTGGTATACAGTCAGGAAAGATTGGCCATGTGAGTCCTCAAGATTTCCACCAGACCCCATGAGGTCTCATGGCTTCAGGTCAAGAATGGGCAAGGAAACCTCCTGCTGATTACCACCTACCACCTTCGCTCAGCTGATGAATCAGTACTCCTCCATGTTGAGCACCACTTGGAAGAAGCACTGAGAGTAGCAAGGGCACAGAATGTACTCTGGGTGGGGGACTTCAATGTCCATCACCAAGAGTGGCTCAGTAGCACCACTACTGATCGAACTGGCCGAGTCCTGAAGGACAGGACTGCCAGTCTGGGCCTGCGACAGGTGGTGAGAAAACCAACATGAGGGAAAAACCTATTTGAACTCGTCCTCACCAATCTACCTGTCGCAGATGCATCTGTCCATGACAGCATTGGTAGTAGTGACCACCGCACAGCCATTGTGGAGATGAATTCCCATCTTCACACTGAGGACATCCTCCATCGTGTTGTGTGGCACTACCACCGTGCAAAATGGGTTGGATTCAGAACAGATCTAGCAGCTCGAAGCTGGGCATCCATGAGGTGCTGTGGTCCATCAGCAGCAGCAGAATTGTATTCCACCACAATCTGTTACCTCATGCCTGGCATATCCCTCACTCTACCATTACCATCAAGCCTGGGGACCAACCCTGGTTCAATAAGGAGTGTAGAAGAGCATGGCAGGAGCAGCACCAGGCGTACCTAAAAATGAGGTGCCAACCTGGGGAAGCTGCAACACAGGACTTCATGCATGGTAAAAAGTGGAATCAGCTTGCTATAGACAAGGTTAAGAATTCCCACAATCAACGGATCAGATCATAGCTCTGCAGACCTGCCACATCCAGTCGTAAATGGTGGTGGACCATTAAGCAACTAAAGGGAGGAGGAGACTCCAGGAATATCCCCATTCTCAATGATGGTGGAGCCCAGCACATGACTGCAAAAGACAAAGCTGAAGCATTTGCAACCATCTTCAGCCAGAAGTGCCGAGTGGGTTATCCATCTCGGCCTCCTCCTGAGGTCCCCACCACCACAGAATCCAGTCTTCAGCCAATTCGATTCACTCCACGTGATATCAAGAAATGGCTGAGCGCACTGGATACAGCAAAGGCTATGGGCCCCAACAACATCCCGGCTGTCATCCTGAAGACTTGTGCTCCAGAACTAGCTGCGCCTCTAGCCAAGCTGTGCCAGTACAGCTATAACACTGGCATCTATCCAACAAGGTGGAAAACTGCCCAGGTATGTCCTGTCCACAAAATGCAGGACAAATCCATTCTGGCCAATTACCGCCCCATCAGTCTATTCTCAATCATCAGCAAAGTGATGTAAGGTATCGTCGACAGTGCTATCAAGCAGCAGTTACTCACCAATAACCTGCTCACCAATACTCAGTTTGGGTTCCGCCAGGACCTATCACCTCCAGACCTCATTACAGTCTTGGTCCAAACATGGACAAAAGAGCTGAATTCCAGAGGTGAGATGACAGTTACTGCCCTTGACATTAAGGAGCCCGAGTAAAATGAAGTCAATGGGAATCTGGGGGGGAAAACTCTCCACTGGCTGGAGTCATATCTAGCACAAAGGAAGATGGTTGTGGTGGTTGGAGGTCAATCATCACAGCTCCAGGACATCACTGCAGGAGTTCCTCAGGGCAGTGTCTTAGGCCCAACCATCTTCAATTACGTCATTAATGACTTTCCCACCATCATAAGGTCAGAAGTGGGGATGTTTGCTATGATTGCACAGTGTTCAGTGCCATTTACAACTCCTCAGATAATGAGGCAATCCATGCCCGCATGCAGCAAGACCTGGACGACATTCAGGCTTGAGCTTATAAGTGTCAGGAAACATTCACGCCACAGAATGCCAGGCAATGACTGCGTCCAACAACCACCACCCCTTGACATTCAAATGCATTATCATCACCGAATCCACCACCATTAATATCATGGGGGTTACCATTGACCAGAAACTTCCCTGGACCAGCCACATAACTACTGTGGCAACAAGAGCAGGTCAGAGGCTGGTATTCTGTGGCGAGTGTCTCACCTCCTGACTCCCCAAAGCCTTTCCACCATCTACAAGGCACAGGTCAGGAGTGTGATGGAATACTTTCCACTTGCCTGGATGAGTGCAGCTCCAAAAACACTCAAGAAGCTTGACACCATCCAGGACAAAGCAGCCTGCTGGATTCGCACTCCATCCACCACCTTAAACATTCACTCCCTCCATCACCGGCGTACCATGGCTGCAGTGTGTACCACCTACAAGATGCACTGCAGCAACTCGCCAAGGCTTCTTCGGCAGTACCTCCCAAACCGCGACCTCAGCCACCTAGAAGGACGATGGCAGCAGGCGCATGGGAACACCATCACCTCCAAGTATCCCTCCAAGTCACACATCATCCTAACATGGATTTATATCGCCGTTCCTTCATCGTTGCTGGGTCAAAATCTTGGAACTCCCTCCCTAACAGCACTGTGAGAGTACCTTCACCACACAGACTGCAGTGGTTCAAGAAGGCGGCTCACCACCACCTTCTCAAAGGCAACTAGGGATGGGCAATAAATGTTGGCTTTGCCAGCGAAGCCCATATCCCATGAATGAATATTTACAAAAAGGAACTGGACTAATGTGTGAGGAACTGGACCAATGTTTGAGGAACTGGACTAACTTGAGAGAAACTGGACTAATTTGAGAGGAACTGGACTAATTAGCCCCTCGAGCCTGTTGCACCATTCATTGAGATGCTGGCTGCTCTGTGACCTTAATCGATAAACCTTTGCCCCATATTCTTTAATACCTTTAGTTAACAACAGCCTATCAATGTAAGATTTAAATTAACAATTGACCTAGCATCAATTGCCATTTGCGGAAGAGAGTTCAAAATTTCCACCACCCTTTGCGTGTAGAAGTGTTTCCTAACTTCACTCCTGAAAGGCCTGACTGTAACTTGTAGGCTTTGTCCTCCTCGTCCTAGACTCCCCAGCCAGCTGAGATCGTTTAGGAAGTACTCTGTTCTATCCTTTTTTAGCTCCAAAGTGGATGAACTCACATCTGCCTACATTCAAATCCATTAACCACAGTTTTGCCCATTCACTTAAGCTAGAGTAATGTGTGATGGAACTGCACTATTGTGTGAGACATTGGTGTAATGTGTGACAAACACAACAAATGTGTGATGGAACTGGCCTAATGTGTGATTGAACAGGATGAATGTGTGAAGAACTGGACTAGTGTGTGAGGAATTCATCTAATGTGTGAGGAACTTCTAATGTGCGAAGAACTGGACTAATGTGTGAGGAACTGGACTAATGTGTGAGGAACTCGGAATAATGTGTGAGGAATTGGACTAATGTGTGAAGAACTGGACTAATGTGTGAGGAACTGGACTATGTGTGAGGAACTGGGCTAATGTGTGAGGAACTGGACTAATGTGTGAGGAACTGGACTAATGTGTGAGGAACTCGGACTAATGTGTGAGGAATTGGACTAATGTGTGAAGAACTGGACTAATGTGTGAGGAACTGGGCTAATGTGTGAGGAACTGGACTAATGTGTGAGGAACTCGGACTAATGTGTGAAGAACTGGACTAATGTGTGAGGAACTGGACTAATGTGTGAGGAACTCGGACTAATGTGTGAGGAACTGGACTAATGTGTGAGGAACTGAGACTAATGTGTGAGGAGCTTGTCAGATTTTGGAAGTACTGCAGTTGCCATCAGGACACTCCTGGCCCCAGAGGAATCTATAGAATTTCTCCTTCAAGGAGATGCAGTCTGACCTGGCTGTCCACAGTATGTTGCTGCTCCTTTTCATGCTCATTAAAGCTGCGATGGAGTGGGACTCTCATGGCTAATCCCACTGTGGGTGTTCGGATAAGATTCCAGTTGTACAACTAAAGGGACAAAGACTGCTGAGCACCAAAGAGGCAACAAGGGGAATATAAAATGAGATATAGTCAGTTTGCTCCAGCCTATCTCCATACCTGGCTCTGTAGATGTCATCCCAAACATCTCTGTATGCCCACGTTACACGCAGACATTGTGTTGGCCTCAGTTAAAAGAGGCCCCAACAGATTAGTTGTACCTAGAATTCCTGGAAGGTTCCACCACGCTCTCACCAATTCCTCGGGCAGCCCCTCAGGAAATGTGGGGTCAAGTGATGATTGATTACACCCACTCATGCCCTACAATTGGTTGCAATGGATGGGAAAATTGAGGGTACGCTTCCCATCTCCCAGCGAGAACACCTGATTATCTCAGTTTCATTAAAATACATTAACAGAATTGGACAGCAGAGGGTGGGAACTCCCTTTCTATCCCGGGTATGTCTCTGTCTTCCAGGCTGGGTCTCTGTCTATCCCAGGTGGGTCTCTGTCTATCCCAGGTGGGACTTCCTGTCTACAGCAATGCCAACTCTCGCGAATTAATTACAAGACACGCAATATTTAATAAAAATTTAACCCAACTCGCGATCTCGCAATTCAACAGCCAAATCTCGCATTTTTTTTCGCGGAGAATGACGCAATGAGGCTGGACAAGAGTTGAACAGCATGGCAGTACTCCAATTGGTCACGGTGCGGCAGCGCCGCTCATCATGGGCCACCGCAATTGGAACGCTCCCCAGGGGCACACCCTTCTAAAAGATGATAGATGGACGGACAGTGCTGCTGAGAGAAATCAGCCTTGCCTTGCGTGCGTGGGTTAGCACTGCTGCCCGCTCACACCGGGCTGCTCACTGTGCAAGGTAGAGCTGCTCCGTGATCGGGAACAGTACCATAGTGGTTATGTTACTGGACTAGTAATCCAGAGTCCTGGACTAATGATGCAGAGACACAAGCTCAAATCCCAGCATGGCAGCTGGGAAATTTAAATTCAGTTAATTAAATAAATCTGGAATTTAAAAAACTGGTGACCATGAAACTACTGGATTGTCGTAAAAACCCATCTGGTTCACTAATGTCCTTTAGGGAAGGATATCTGCCGTCCTTACCTGGTCTGGCCTATATGTGACTCCAGGCCCACAGCAATGTGGTTGACTCTTAACTGCCCTCTGAAATGGTGGCTCACTTTCTCACCACCACTTTCTCAAGGGCAATTGAGGATGCGCAATGAAGGCTGGCCTTGCCAGTGACAGCCACGTCCCGTGAATGAATAAAAAAAGAAATCGCAATCCAGCGATCTTTCACCCCCCTCCATTGCCGAACTCTCCAGCCCAATGGCCGATCTCTTCCCCCATCGCCGATCACTCCCCATTACCAATCTTTTACCCCCCATACCCCCACCAATCTCTCCCCCCACTGGTCTCTGTCACCCCCCTCCCCACCATCACCGATTTCTGCCCCCATCACTGATCTCTCCCCCGAATCACCCATCTCTCTCCCTGACCGATCTCTCTCCCCTGCCATCATGCAACGTTTCCCTGGCTGGGATTAACTAGCTCAGTACAGCCAAAGATTGAGCCCGAGGCCGTGCTGATGTGTAGGGTTCCATACCACAACGTACAGTGTGCGCTCCCACTAGCCATCAAAGAGGCTCAGTTTAGATTTTTTAAAATTACTACATGTGTGTATCAGTTAGTTACCTGTAAGAGACATTATTCAGTCCACCTCGTTTCCTGCAAAATTACGAAGTGCCAGTTCCCATCCTGAGTTTTATTAAAATTTTCTCATCAAATTCACAATTTCTGTTTACATGCGAGGGAGATATCTAAGAGGCAGACGTCACAAATATCCAAAATCATATTGTACTCCATGGGTCCCCAGCAGGCCCTTAACATGTACTAGGCACTAAACGTTCTCTGTCATAAATACTGTCACGTTTTGAGGAACATGTATGAATGCCTTACTGTGCAACAACAGCTAGCAGTAGGATCTGAAGTGAATACTTTTCACCCAGTGTCTGAGGAGTAGGCAAGAAGCTGTCAAAAGACTGTGCTGATCCCTGATTCAGCCCCCTTTTACATAGTATTACTGTATTTTGTTCATTGAAGATGGCACAGGCAGCTGTCGGTGCTGTGCTGGGAATGGTAAACAGCCTATAGGGCAGACAGTGAGCTGCGGAGCAGGGCTTTGTACCGAGCCCACAGCGGCCCGAGCCCAATTATCACCCACTATCAGACCCCACATCAGTATCATTAGCACTGTCACACACCTCACTGAGTCTTTGAAAAACTGGGCATTAAAAAGTCTTAATTTTTGTTTAGAATACAATAATTTTGCATTTACCTAATACTGAAAAATCACCCACCCTAAACTCCAGAGTGCCCCCCCAAACATAGCAACGTGGTGATAACAGGGGTCACTTTTAAAGTGTTTTTGTAAAGCATGTTCAGATGTAATAATATAGTTTTTGTAAAGAGCTGTGACCTGTTAGAGATTAAATACAGCCACTAATGAGGTTTATAAACCAACTGTCAATCTATATTGGTTTATGTTTGTAAAAAATATTAACTCATGATTTCTTACCAAATCTCATGATTTTTAAGAGTTTGTCTGATGATTTATGAGACAGTGGGATTTGCATTAGTCTATCCCCAGTGAGACTCCCTGTCTATCCCCAGTGAGACTCCCTGTCTAACCCCAGTGAGACTCCCTGACTATCGCGAGTGAGACGCCCTGTCTATCCCCAGTGAGACTCCCTGACTATCCCCAGTGAGACTCCCTGTCTATCCCCAGTGAGACTCCCTGACTATCGCGAGTGAGACTCCCTGTCTATCCCCAGTTAGACTCCCTGTCTATCCCCAGTGAGACTCCCTGTCTATCCCCAGTGAGACTCCCTGGCTATCGCGAGTGAGACTCCCTGTCTATCCCCAGTGAGACTCCCTGTCTATCCCCAGTGAGACTCCCTGACTATCGTGAGTGAGACTCCCTGTCTAACCCCAGTGAGACTCCCTGTCTAACCCCAGTGTGATCCCCTGACTATCACGAGTGAGACTCCCTGACTATCCCAAGAGGTATTGATGGTGATATTAGTTTAGAATTGATTCATAAAAGGGGTCCTGGTGGCTTCATGTCTCTTTAAGAGTTAAGTTATTCGCAGAGCCAGGTACAGAGCTGAGATTATCCAACATCACTGCAAGCAACTCCCCAATAAAATACCAACCGGGCGCAGTAGCACTGGCGGCCCGAGCCTCAAATAGTAATCAATTGATCAGATAAATATCCTTAACAGACTAAGAGTTAGTGAGGTCAGGCCCCTAGCCGGCGGAAGCTGCCGTTCTCCCAGCCAGTGTCTGGGAACTGCTGGCCCCATTCCAGTGGCTGCACCGATGTGAGCCAAACGGCACCTTGAACCGGAGCGGATCCTGGTGAAGGGGCTGCCACATCAGTCAGTGTATATTATAAATCCTGAGAAGGTGCTGTACTTGTTGTTGTTGCCACCATGAGCTTTGCCGCCGTCCAGCTTGATGTAGACCTCATCCCCTGCATCCAGGTGCAGGATGACACTGTTACTGGCGTAGTCATAGTTCTGATCTGCGTCCTGGGCAATGGCACTGGAGCGGACCTTAGGGAGCAAGAGGGATCATTAGAGCAAGGACACAGAGAGGAGAGAGGAGAGGGAGGAAAGAGATGGAGGGGGGAGAAAAGAGGGAGGAGGAAAGAGGGGGAAGGAGGGGAGAGAGATGGGAGAGATGGACTGTGAGAGGGCAAGAGAGAGTGTGAGAGGAGGGAGAGAGTATGAGAGGGTGAGACAAGGAGGGTGTGGCAGAGAGAATGCGAGCGAGAGAGGGAGAATGTGACAGAAAGTTTGAGAGAAAGAAAAGGAGAGTGTGGCAGGGAGAGAGTGAGAGCGAGAGATAGAAGAAAGACAGTGTCAGAGCAAGTGTGAGGGAAAGGTTAGGAGAGAGAGACAGTGAGTGTGACAGAGAAAGAGAGAGGCACAGTGAGAGACGGTGAGAGCATGAACGAGAGCGAAAGAGATTGAGGGCAAGTGAGACAATGAGAAAGAGACAGAGAAAGACAGAGAGGGGAGAGATAGTGAAAGAGAGAGTGACAGGGAAAGAGAAAAGGGGCAAAAGTGAATGAGAAGGAGACAGAGGGGATAGGGACTGAGAGAGACAGACAGAGAGAAGGGGAGAAATGGATTGTGTGAGAGAGGGAAAGAGTGAAAGAGAGAAAGCGAGAAAGAATCAGACACAGAGTGAGAGAGTGAGGAGAGGCAGAGACCGAGACAAAGGATGAGAGAGAGCGATAGAGAGTTAAAATGAAAGACAGTGAGAGGGGCAGTGAGTGAGAGAGAATGAGTGATACAGAGATGAAATGAGAGACAGAAACAGGTAGAGAGGGAGAGACAGTGAGTGAGATGGCAGAGAGAGACAGAGTGAGAGAGACAGAGTGAGAGAGACAGTGAGAGGCAGTGAGATAGAGAGATGAAGATCCATAGAGATTGCACGAGAAAGATAGAGTGGGAGACGGAGAGATTAAGATAAATAGAGAGATGGAGAGAACAAAAACGGAGCCAAAGAGAGATAGGGATGGGAGAAACAGGGGGAAAGAGAAAGGAAGAGACAGTGAGAGATACAGATAAAGAGAGTAATGGAGAGAAGGAGAGAAGGAGAGACAGAGAGAGAGAGACAGAGACAGAGACAGAGAGAGAGAGATAGACAGGGATAGAGGGAAAGAGAGACAGAGAGGGAAAGAGAAAGAGAGATACCTGGATAGGGACAGCTGCAGAGACAGAGATAGAAATAGAGAGGAAAGGAGACCGAGAGGGAATGGGGAGAGACACGGTAAAACTAGAGGGACAGAGTGAGATAAGGGAGAAGAGAAAGAAATGCATTTATGTAGCAACTTTCACGGCCTCAGGACGTCCCAAAGAGCTTTACAGCCAATGAAGAGGGAAAGAAATGGAGATAAAGTCACAGAACAGAGAGAAATAAAGCTAAGTGAGGCAGTGAGAGAGAGCATTGCAGAGAGAGAGAGAGACAGGGAGAGAGAGAAAGAGACAGGGAGAGAGAGAAAGAGAGACAGAGAGAGAGACAACACAGGGAGAGATAGAAAGAGAGAGAGAGAGAGGGTGAGAACCCGAGAAACAGAGCCAGGGGCAGAGCCAGAGGAGAGGGTGGGGAATCGAACCTGCCCAGTGCCAGAGCCCTGTGGGTGAGGGTGAGATGGGAAAGAGGAATAAGAAGGTTCAGTGATTCCAGCTCCCTGAAGACGGGAGTGAGAGAGGAGGGACAGACAGATAGAGAAAGGCGGGTAGAGGAGAACGGGAGCCCAGTGATGGGCGGATGGACCGAGCACCGTGTGTAAAGCACAGGCCGGTAACGGGATCAGTGCGAGCCGGTCTGCACCCGGACACTGCCGCTCTGGTCTGCCCGGGTCTCCCTCCACAGGCTCTCCCCCGGCGGTGTGAGCAGCGGGGAGCCGCTCTGACCCACCGCCGGCCCTCACTGCCTAGAGCCGGACTCCGGGCACCTCCCCGGGACCTCCCAGCACAGCACAACCCAGGGTCCGGCCCCCGGCCCGGCCCAGCCCAGCCCTGGAACTCACCGCACTCAGTCAGACCACACAGAGCCAGCAGGTTCACTGCCGGTTACTGAGGGGTTAACCAGAGCGGAGAGTGAGGGAGACAGAGAGGGGAAAAGAATGAGTGAAAGACAGACAAGGCGAAAGAGAACAGCAGCGAGAGAGGGACCGAGCTGCGCTGCTTTATAGTATTCAAAGTTTCACAACCCTCCCAACCCCTTTTTCTCTCCAACTCTCCCCTCTCTCCAACTATCCCTCTCTCCAACTCTCTCTCCTCTCCCCTTTCTCCAACTATCCCTCTCTCCAACTCTCTCTCCTCTCCCCTTTCTCCAACTATCCCTCTCTCCAACTCTCTCTCCTCTCCCCTCTCAAACTATCCCTCTCTCCAACTCTCTCCTCTCCGCTCTCCAACTATCCCTCTCTCCAACTCTCTCTCCTCTCCCCTCTCCAACTATCCCTCTCTCCAACTCTCTCTCCTCTCCGCTCTCCAACTATCCCTCTCTCCAACTCTCTCTCCTCTCCCCTCTCCAACTATCCCTCTCTCCAACTCTCTCTCCTCTCCGCTCTCCAACTATCCCTCTCTCCAACTCTCTCTCCTCTCCCCTCTCCACCAACCCTCTCTCCAACTCTCTCTCCTCTCCCCTCTCCAACTATCCCTCTCTCCAACTCTCTCTCCTCTCCCCTCTCCAACTATCCCTCTCTCCAACTCTCTCTCCTCTCCCCTCTCCAACTATCCCTCTCTCCAACTCTCTCTCCTCTCCCCTCTCCAACTATCCCTCTCTCTAACTCTCTCTCCCTCTCGCCAACTCTCCATCTTTCTTCACCCTCTCACTTTCAGTTTTCCTCTCCCTCCCCTTCCCCCTCTCCCCCTCTGTTTCGCCTTACTCTCTCCCAACCCCCGCTTCCTCTCTCCCTATCCTCCCCCACCCCCGCCCCCCCCGCTCCCTCCCTCCCCCCTCTCTTCCTTCTCCGTCTCCCTCCTCTCCCTCACCTCCTCTCTCTCCCCCTCTCTCCTGCTCGAGATCTCTGCCCAAACCTTGAGTGGGCACTGGCGGGGAGCCGGGAGGGTGGAGCTGAGGGCAGGTGAATGGACTAGGAGGGTAATCCCCAGGGGTGGGGTGGGGGGTTGCTGAGTGCTCCAGGCCCGGGGGGGGGGGGGCGACCCTCCTCACCATCTCACCTGGCCATTCTTGCAGAGGTCTGCCCACATACTGGTGCCATCTCCGCCTCGCATCAGGACATGGTAGGTGAAGAAGTAAGTGCCCGGGATGGAGCAGGTGAACTTGCCGCTCGAACCGTCATAGTGATTGCCCAGGTTGGTCACCACGTCGTCAAACTTGAGGATCTCGTAACCTTCGTGGGGGTTCTTCAGGCCGGCGTAAAATGCCACCTTGGGCACCGTGCTGTAGGTGGCGGCGCTGATGGCGCCTGTCCCGGATCCAGGGGTGCCAGGCGGCCCCGGTCTACCCGCTTCTCCCTTCTCGCCCGCCGGCCCCATTGGCCCGGGTGCTCCCCTCGCTCCGGGCGGCCCAGGTGAGCCCGGTTTCCCGGGACGGCCCGGTTTGCCCTGAGGTCCCTGCAGCAGGGTGGAGGGCGGCGGCACCAGGTCGTGCTCGGTCAGGGCTTCGACGCTCCCCGGGCTGGCGCTGGGGCTGTTGGCCAGGTAAGGCTCGCACACCATCCTGCAGGTGCCCAGCATCTCGTAGTGGGCAGCCGCGCCCAGAGAGTTGACCAGCACCGGAATCACAATCACCAGAATCAGCACCATCGCCACCCCGACTGCTGCCGCGATCAGGGATTTGCGACTGATGTTGAACCTGGAGTGTGACCGCTCGCCCGTTCTCCTGGTGGGCGAAATCTTGCTGCTTGAAGTGGATCAGCTCGCACTGGAATCGAGAGAGAGAGAGAAGAGGGGGGAAGTCTAAAAGGCAGCCGTGTTGTGAGTAGAAGTGACGCTCGATCTTCCTTATATACCAGACCCTTGAGTGCCCCCAAGCTGACCGCGATTGCAAATGAAGGTTTGCAAACACTTGCCCATCCCGTGTCTCTGATGCTGCTTGCAGTCTGTCCCAGGCACTGCCAACAAACATCTGGCAGCGCTATATCGACCCGCAGGCACCAGACCCAGAGTAGCAGAAAAAAAACTGAAGGAGAGAAAGAAGAAACAGGCTTGGGCTGATTGTGACCCCCTCACTAGACAGGATTCGGTGAAGAAATGGGACTCAGGGTTATTAGAAAATCATCAAGCGAATGCCGGGGGTGGGTGGGCTGGATTCGGAGTGGGTTAGAGTTTGGCTGGGCTGGATTGGGCTGCAAGGTGAAGGGGCTGATTTAATATAGCTGGTCGATATCACAAAATGTTTTGATGGAGTAAATAAGGAGAAAGTGTTTCCACTGGCAGGAGGGTCGGTAACCAGAGGACACAGAGTTAAGGTGATTGGCAAAAGAACCAGAGGGGAGATGAGGAGATCTTTTACACAGCGAGTTGTGATCTGGAACGCGCTGCCTGAAAGGGCGGTAGAAGCAGATTCAATAGTAACTTTCAGAAGGGAATTGGATAAATACTTGAAAAGGAGAAATTTTCCGGGCTATGGGGAAAGAGCAGGGGGGAGTGGGACTAATTGGAGAGCTCTTTCACAGAGCTGGCAGAGGCACGATGGGCCGAATGGCCTCCTTCTGTGCTATACCATTCTATGATTCTGTGATTAAGATGGGCCTTAGGTCTTCTCCTATCTGTAACTATCACTGTGTTCCCAGTGCTGGTGGAGCTGGGAACTGATTAAAACCTCAACAGATGTTTCACTTAGTCTGTACAGAGATGGAGGCAACTGTTATTTGTAGTTGGAATGATTTAAGAGTAAAATTGCTGTTGTGGTTGAATGCCTACTCTGGGGATGGGGGAGCTTTCTGAGCACACACATGCGGTACGGATCTTCGCCCTGAGACTCGGGTAGTAGGCAAGAGTTCCAGTTCCAGCACTGAAAATGCCCCCGTCTGCTCTGTGCCCACTGCCCATTTTAGTGGGGTCACGAACCCATTTAAAAGAACCTGAAAGTTACTTTTTATTCATTCTTGGGCTATGGGCGTTGCTGGCAAGGCCAGCATTTATTGCCCATCCCTAATTGCCCTGGAGAAGGTGGTGGTGAGCCGCCTTCTTGAACCACTACAGTCCATGACGTGAAAGTGCTCCCACAGTGCTGTTAGGGAGGGAGTTCCAGGATTTTGACCCAGCGACGATGAAGGAAAGGTGATATATTTCCAAGTCAGGGTGGTGTGTATTCTTGGAGGGTAACATGAATGTGGTGGTGTTCCCGTGCATCTGCTGCCCTTGTCCTTCTAGGTGATAGAGGTCGTGGGTTTGGGAGGTGCTTTCGAAGAAGCCTTGGCGAGTTGCTGCAGTTCACACTGCAGCCACGGTACGCCGGTGATGGAGGGAGTGAATGTTTAAGGTGGTGGATGGGGTACCAATCAAGCGGGCTGCTTTGTTCTGGCTGGTGTTGAGCTCTTTGAGTGTTGCTGGAGCTGCATTCATCTAGATCAGTGGAGAGAATTCAATCACACTGCTGACTTGTGCCTTGTAAATGGTGGAAAGGCTTTGAAGAGTGAAGAGGTGAGTCACTCACCACAGAATACCCAGCCTCTGACCTGCTCTTGTTGCCACAGTATTTATGTGGCTGGTCCAGTTAAGTTTCTGGTCAATGGTGGCCCCCAGGATGTTGATGGTGGGGGATTCAGCAATGGTAATGCCGTTGAATGTCAATGAGCGGTGGTTAGACTCTCGCTTGTTGGAGATGGTCATTGCCTGGAACTTGTGTGGCACGAATTTTGCTTGCCACTTATCAGCCCAAGCCTGAATGTCGTCCAGGTCTTGCTGCGTGTGGGCATGAACTGCTACATTATCTGAAGAATTGTGAATGGAACTGAACACTGTGCAATCATCAGCCAACATCCCTACTTCTGACTTTTTAATGGAGGGAAGGTCATTGATGAAGCAGCTGAAGATGGTTGGCCTAGGACACTGTCCTGAGGAACTCCTGCAGCGATGTCCTGGGGCTGAGTTGATTGGCCTCCAACCACCACAACCATCTTCCTTTGTGCTAGGTATGACTCCAGCCAGTGGAGCGTTCCCCAATTCCCATTGACTTCAGTTTTACTAGGGCTCCTTGATGATACACTCAGTCAAATGTTGCCTTGATGTCAAGGGCAATCACTCTCACCTCACCTCTGTCGTTTAATTTGTTTGTATAATTTTCCTGTGTCTTTAGTGGGTTAACAGCACCATTAAAATAACAGACAGAGAATGTCAAGAAAGAAAGAACTCAGCAACAACAACTTGTATTTATATATCGCCTTTGACGTAGTAAAATGTCCCAAGATGCTTCACAAATCTGACACTGAGCCACATAAGGAGATATTAGGACAGGTGACCAAATGCTTGATCAAAGAGGTAGGTTTTAAGGAGCATCTTAACAGAGGAGAGAGAGGTAGAGAGGCAGAGAGGTTTAGGGAGGGAATTCCAGAGCTTAGGGCCCAGGCAGCTGAAGGCACGGCCACCAATGGTGGAGTAATGAACATCGGGGAAGCACAAGAGGCCAGAATTTATATAACTCATTATATGGTAGATGCAGGGAGGATGTTTTTTTCTGGCTGGAGATTCTAGAACCAGGGGCCACAGTCTCAGAATAAGGGGTTGGACATTTAGGACTGAGATGAGGAGAAATTTCTTCACTCAGAGGGTGATGAATCTTTGGAATTCTCTACCCCCCAGAGGGCTGTGGAGTCTCAGTCATTGAGTATATTCAAGAAAGAGATCGATAGATTTTTGAATATTAAGGGAATCGAGGGATATGGGGATAGTGCAGGAAAGTGGAGATGAGGTAGAAGATCAGCCATGATCTTATTGAATGGCGGAGCAGGCTCGAGGGGCCGAATGACTGACTCCTGCTCCTAATTCTTATGTTCTTATAGCACCTTTCATGACTTCAGGACACCCCGAAGCTCATTACAGCTGATGAAGTACTTTTGAAGTGTAGTCACTGTTGTAATGTAGGAAATGTGGCAGCCAATTTGCGCACAGCAAGCTCCCACAAACAGCACATTGAGGCTGAGACTTAAAGGTTAACCTTTTAATCAAGTGGCTCAGTTGGTAGCCCGCTCGCCTCTGCCTCAGAAGGTTGTGGGTTCAAGTCCCAGTGACTTGAGCACAAAAATCTAGGCTGACACTGCAGTGCAGTACTGGGGGAGTGCTTCACTGTCAGAGGTGCTGTCTTTTGGCTGAGACGTTAAACCGAGGCCCCATCTGCTCTCTCAGGTGAATGTAAAAGACCCCATGGCACTATTTTGAAGAAGAGCAGGTGAGTTACCCCCGGTGCCCTGGCCAATATTGATCCCTCAATCAACATCACTAAAAAAAACAGATTATCTGGTCATTATCACATTGCTGTTTGTAAGAGTTTGCTTTGTGCAAATTGGCTGCCGTGTTTCCTACATTACAGCAGTGGCTATACCTCAAAAAGTACTTCATTGGCTATAAAGCGTTTTGGGTCGTCCGGTGGTCGTGAAAGGCGCTGTAGAAATGCAAGTCTTTCTTTTTTAATATCAACAATGACTTTTAGGCTTCAGGAGAAACGGCTATGTCCCATTTCTCAGAGTATGGAAACTCTTTAAAACTACTTGTAATGCTCCAAGGAGTACGACACAGTTTTACTGTAGTGGGGAAGGTGTTTGTATGAAATTCTCTGGCCATTTATCACTGTCACTTCTACTCATCAACCGCCTGCTTTCTTTTTCTGTCTGTCTCTTTCACACCATTTCAGTGGGTCTGGTCTCCTGGGCTCAGCACAAGGCCAATCCTTTCATCCATTTATCAACATCCTTTAGCCCATCCTTCTTCGATTGATTTTCATATTATTTATTGCAGTAAAGTGACCACAGGCAGACCAGGGCATGTGATGGAGATTAAACACCATCAACACGCTGCATACTAATACAGTCCGATGTCTGAACACAAGAGCTTGTTTAGAATGAGAAGTGATGAATTCCCTTGGCTGTTTGAGTCCACACAATCAAAACATTAATGATCGGATATCCTTATCATTGCCTCATCTGCCACCAATCCCATTCCTCCTCTGTCTTCTACTTGTTTGATTTTAATTTTGTATATTAGATAGTCCTAGGGTACCTGGGTATGGAAGTTCCTGGTTAACATCTCTTTGGACAATAGTCTGTGCTTGAAAACTGGTCCCACTCGATTTACCCTTGAGTACTGACCGGATAAATCAAAAGAACCTGTTCCATGCAATTTGTTCATTTTACTTTGTCCTTCCAATTGCCTCCCTTTCTTGTTAGTATGAGCTGAACTATTTGATATCCCTAGAAAATTGTGTTAATTTCTGCAGGGTGTAATATATAAGAAAGGCTTGTTCTGAATGTCACTTGGCAGCAGAGAAGAAGGATTGTCTTCAGAAGTGTGACTAGAGCAGATAAAAGCAGCCACGATAACCATGGGCCCACTTTTTGGTTCCAGATTGTGCAGATGGACAGCCAGTGAGTGCTGAGGCATAGGAAATACAACACAATCCAACTGAATTTCCCTACCAGTACAGTACTGAAGGAGTGCTGCATTGTTGGAGGTGCCATCTTTCGGATGAGACGTTAAACCGAGGCTCCGTCTGCCCTCGCAGGTACAGCAAGCAATAAAGAAAGCAAATGGCATGTTGGCCTTTATTGCAAGGGGGTTGGAGTATAAGAGTAAGGAGGTCTTGCTACAATTGTACAGGGTTTTGGTGAGACCACACCTGGAGTACTGTGCATAGTTTTGGTCTCCTTATCTAAGGAAGGATATACTTGCCTTGGAGGCGGTGCAGCAAAGGTTCACTAGATTGATTCCTGGGATGAGAGGGCTGTCCTATGAGGAGAGATTGTGTAGATTGGGCCGATACTCTCTGGAGTTTAGAAGAATGAGAGGTGATCTCATTGAAACATACAAGATTCTGAAGGGGATTGACAGGGTAGATGCTGAGAGGTTGTTACCCCTGGCTGGAGTGCTTAGAACTAGGGGGCACAGTCTCAGGATACGGGGTCAGCCATTTAAGACTGAGATGAGGAGGAATTTCTTCACTCAGAGGGTTGTGAATCTTTGGAATTCTCTACCGCAGAGGACTGTGAATGCTGAGTCTTTGAGTATATTCAAGGCTGAGATAGATAGATTTTTGGACTCGAGGGGAATCGAGGGATATGGAGATCGGGCGGGAAAGTGGAGCTGAGGTCGATGATCAGCCATGATCTTATTGAATGGCAGAGCAGGCTCGAGGGGCCGTTTGGCCTACTTCTGCTCTTATTTCTTATGTTCTTATGGACGTAAAAGATCCCATGGCACTATTTCGAAAGTTAAGCATTTTTTCTTCTATGATCCGTTATAAATTTAATTTCACCTCCCCTGGCACTACTGCCCTGACGTACCATGAAGTAATATTCTCAGTTCGCCTTAATGATACCACTTTATTTATCTTGATGAGATTCTCCCTAACCTTCTCACAGAGTTTCTTTCATCTTTCCTCATAGAACATCTCCTTTATACTTGGGTTCAAATTATTGGTATTCAGATTGTTGCAAACATGAGATATTTGTATCTCGGTTAGGGTTTGGAGTGTGGCGCTATAAACCCTGTCATACCAGCCAGCTAATGCCACATTCTGGTAGCGAGCCTCTCCTTATGTAATGAGAGAGAATCTAGCCCGTGATTTGCAAAATATACAACATTTGCAACTGGTCAGTTTGCATTTGATTTTCAGTTTCTTTTTGCATTCGAGAGGTCAGACTTTCAAAATCCAGGAAGTCCCAGTGACTTGTTTCTGGGATACAGAAAAGAAGCTGTTCTGCTCAAGTTGGTGGTTCGGTAATCTTATGATGAAACCAGTCTAAAAGTCTCAGAAAAGAAACTAGAAAACTGTTTTTAAGATCAACAGTTTGAAAATTGGAGTATTTGAGAACCAGTCCCTATCTCCTGTTCTGCTAAGGTCTTGGAATTATTTCAATTACAGTTGGTTTTAAAGTGAATTAGAAGGAAAGAAGTCTCCAAAAAATGAATCAAACGTGGCAACAAAAATTAATAGCAGAAGCCAATACCTAAGCTTTCCTGGAACTTTATAAAATAACAAGAGACTAAAGAGCCTCTAAGCCCCTCTAAGAGCTCCATCACTCATAGAGCTTCCCCTTGGCCCAGTGCTGATGTGACAAGCGAGTTCCCAGCTCAGTCAAGGCCTAAGCAGACCGAAATGGACCCAAGTCTTCATTTGAATATATTGCAATAGTTAAATAAAGCTTTGGCTCATTTTTGGCAAGAACACATTAAGTGCTGGAAAGTCATACTTTGCTTGAAAAGGGACTCAGATCCAGTGATGTGGGTCTGAGCTGGATTTCCTACTTCTCCCAGCACCTGTTCTGCTCTTACACCAATGGAAAGTCTACGTGTGGCATCTCTATGGGCTCCCTGATCCTAGTGAGAAGTGTTAGTTGTGTTGCTGAGCCAGATGGGCTAGCTCCTTGTGATGCAGGGCTGGCCTCAGTCTGTAGGTGCGACTAACCCTGATGTACTTCCATCCTTTATGCAGGCTACTTCCTCAGATGTCTGTAGAAGCCACCCGTGATGGGGGAGCCATGCTGCCACAGAACTGTCACTGATCAGTGTGAGTGCATAGCAACGTGCATGTACGAGGGCTTCATAAACCACCTTTGATTGTGTGGATCTGTTCAGTGCCCGGTTACTGTGGTTTTCTCCGCCGTCTCCAGCACAAACAAACAGCTTTCAACCCTCTTAAGTATTGTGACTGTGAATGTAAATGTCTTATCAATGCGGTCCAGATCTTCACCAGCCACTGATTCTTGTCAAAAACCCATTGCTCCCTCATTCTCACTACAGGCTACTCCTGATAATTCAAAGGTTTTTTTCACATTAAAATGATTAAGTAGCCAATAATTTGAATTAAGCAACTTTCAATTAAGAGGAGTCAACTGTATTTCTGCATCTTGAGGTTTCTGTAACTGGGCTGGTCCTTCAATGGCACTGTAACTGGCATTGTGGTGTGTTTGGTGAATGATGCTTATCTGATGGATGCTCGAATTGATTGCTCTACCATCTGTGAAGCAATTGAATGAGGTAGTTATGAGTACATAAGCACATGCATCCTTTGCAGTATCATACCGCCTCATCACGAACAATTCAATTGTTGTGCACAATCTTTGAGAATGTGACATTCTCTGCACATCATTGAATATGCCATGGCCTAGAAACTGGGCCCTGTAGCAGCTGTTTCTCAGGCTCCAATGTCCCCAAAATGGGAGGCAGGAAGCAGGTGCTCACTTCTGACCGGAAATGCTCCACCTGCTATGTTGAGTAAGGACAAACAAAAAATGGATACTCACCAATATTCTAGGCCCATGAGTGTTTTATACGGTTGCTGATCTGTCCCCACTCGTGACACAGAACGCCTTCCACATACACCATTCCAAGGCAGGACCATCTGTTCTTCAAACCAAGTAAGGTTCTTCTGGGTGTTGGGACCATCACCCATGGCACTCCTCACTTTGGAATGATGTGCCATGTCAATCTATAAACAGAACATTCATTTGCAGTCATGCAAGGCAATTTAAGCTATTTGAATTTCTTGTTGCATTAGCTTGTTTTAGCTCTCATAATGCATGTAACTCAATGAGCATTATCTTGCTTTCTCCACAACCTGAACATTATTTCTATGTTCTTTTTAATCAGCTGTGTCAATACAGGGTTTTCACTTTCCATTCATGCTATGATTAATGTTAAGTTTCAGGTCCATATACGTCCATCCAGTCCCTATTAAGCAATGCAGTACTTCAATAATACTCATGGTTTACCCTGGAGATCCTCTTCCTGTCATTGTCCCTTCTTTCAAATTTCCTTCCAGGTCATTCTCAGTTCATTGACCCACACACAAATTTCTCTTCAAGCACCCTGGGCCCTCAGTTTCTTAATGGGTTGGACCTTAAATTGAAAGACAGTTTTTCAAAGACACTGTCTGAAAGTCCGCCTAGATCATGGCCTGTAAATCGAACTTCTCTACACTCAGCCATTGCTTGCTGGATCAGTATTCCTCAGTCCAAAGCTGCATCAAGAACATATGAACAGGGGGAGGCCCCTCGAGCTTGCTCTATCATTCAATCAGATAATAAGCTTGTTAGCAAAATGAAAACCCAGAGGGTCAAATGGACAGTGGCAGCATGGATACAAAATTGTCTACGGGTCAGAAAGCAGCGAGTAGTAGTGAACGGTTTTTCAGACCGGAGGGGAGTATACCGTGGTGTTCCCCAGGGTTTGGTATTAGGACCACTCCTTTTTTTGATATATATTAATGACCTGGACTTGGGTACGTAACATCATTTCATGAGGCGCTGTGGGCAATCAGCAGCAGCAGCAGAATTGTATCCTAACACAATCTGTAACCTCATGGCCCAGCATATCCCTCACTCTACCATTAACATCAAGCCAGGGGGCTAACACTGGTTCAATGAGGAGTGCAGAAGAGCATGCCAGGAGCAGCACCAGGTCTACCAAAAAATGAGGTGCCAAACTGGTGAAGCTACAACACAGGACTACATGCATGCTAAAAAATGGAAACAGCATGCTATAGAAAGAGCTAAGCGGTCCCTCAACCAACAGATCAGATCAAAGCTCTGCAGTCCTGCCACATCCAGTCGTGAATGGTGGTGGACAATTAAACAACTAAAGGGAAGAGGAGGCTCCATGAACATCCCCCATCCTCAATGATGGTGGAGCCCAGCACGTGAGTGCAAAAGACAAGGCTGAAGCATTCGTAACCATCTTCAGCCAGAAGTGCCAAGTGGATGATCCATCTCGGCCTCCTCCTGAGGTCCCCACCATTAAAGAAGCCCGTCTTCAGCCAATTCGATTCACTCCATGTGATATCAAGAAATGGTTGAGCGCACTGGATACAGCAAAGGCTATGGGCCCTGACAAAATCCTAGATGTCGTGCTGAAGACTTGTGCTCCAGAACTAGCCGCACCTCTAGCCAAGCTGTTCCAGTACAGCTACAACACTGGCATCTATCCGACAGTGTGGAACACTGCCCAGGTATGTCCTGTCCACAAAAAGCAGGACAAATCCAATCTGGCCAATTACCGCCCCATCAATCTACTCTCAATCATCAGCAAAGTGATGGAAGGTGTCGTCGACAGTGCTATCAAGCAGCACTTAGTCACCAATAACCTGCTCAGTGATGCTCAGTTTGGGTTCCGCCAAGACCACTTGGCTCCAGGCCTCATTACAGCCTTGGTCCAAACATGGACAAAAGAGCTCAATTCCAGATGTGAGGTTAGAGTGACTGCCCTTGACATCAAGGCAGCATTTGACCGAGTATGGCATCAAGGAGACCTAGTAAAATTGAATTAAATGGGAATCAGAAGGAAAACACTCCACTGGCTGGAGTCATACCTAAAACAAAGGGAGATGGTTGTGGTGATTGAAGGTCAATCACCTCAGCCCCAGGACATCACTGTAGGAGTTCCTCAGGGCAGTGTCTGAGGCCCAACCATCTTCAGCTGCTTCATCAATGACCTTCCCTCCATCATAAGGTCAGAAGTGGGGATGTTCGTTGAATGTTCAGTTCCATTCACAACTCCTCAGATAATAAAGCAGTCCATGCCTGCACACAGCAAGACCTGGACGACATTCAGGCTTGGTCTGATAAGTGGCAGGTAACATTCGCACCACACAAGTGCCAGGCAATGACTATCTCCAACAAGAGAGAGTCTAACCACCACCCCATGACATTCAATGGCATTACCATCACCAAATTCCCCATCATCAACACCCTGGGCGTCACCATTGAACAGAAACTTAACTGGACCAGCCACATAAATACTGTGGCTACAAGAGCAGGTTAAAGGCTAGGCATTCTGCGGCAAGTGTCTCACCTCCTGACTCCCCAAAGCCTTTCTACCATCTACAAGGCACAAGTCAGGAGTGTGATGGAATACACTCCACTTGCCTGAATAAGTGCAGCTCCAACAACAAGAAGCTTGACACCATCCAGGACAAAGCAACCCACTTGATTGGCATCCTATCCACTACCTTAAACATCACTCCCTCCACCACTGGCATACCATGGCTGCAGTGTGTACCATTTACAAAATGCACTGTAGCAACTCACCAAGGCTTCTTCAGCAGCACTTCTCAAACCCGTGACTTCTACCACCTAGAAGGACAAGGGCAGCAGGCACATGGGAACACCGCCACCTCCAAGTTCCCCTGCAAGTCACACACCATCCTGACTTAGAAGTATATCGTCGATCCTTCATCGTCACTGGGTCAAAATCCTGGAACTCTCTACCTAACATGGGCAGCAGCGGTTCAAGAAGGCGGCTCACCACCACCTTCTCAAGGTGAATTAGGGATAGGCAATAAATGCGGGCCTTGCCAGCGACGTCCACATCCTGTGAACGAATATAACATTTGGTGAAATGGGCAGACATGTGGCAAATGAAATTTAATGCTGAGCTGTGTGAAGTGCTACATTTTGGAAGGAAGAATGAGGAAACGCAATATAAACTAAAGGGTACAATTCTAAAGGGAGTGCATGAACAGAGAGACCTGGGGGTGTGTATACAAGAATCTTTGAAGGTGGCAGGACAAGTTGAGAAGACTGTTAAAAAAACAAATGGGATCTTTGGCTTTCGTAAAAGAGGCATAGAGTACAAAAGCAAGGAAGTTATGCTAAATCTTTATAAATCACTGGTTAGGCCTCAGCTGGAGTATTGTGTTCAATTCTAAGAACCACACTTTAGGAAGGATGTCAAGTCCTTGAAGAGGAGCAGAAGAGTTTTACTAGACTGGTACCAGAGATGAGACATTACAGTTAACGTGGAGAGACTGGAGAAGCTGGGGCTGTTCTCCTTAGAGCAGAGAAGGGTAAGAGGAGACTCGATAGCGGTGTTCAAAATTATGAATGGTTTTGATAGAGTAAATAAGGATAAACTGTTTCTAGTGGCAGAGTGGTCAGTAACCAGAGGGCACAATTTAAGGTGTTTGGCAAAAGAACCAGAGGCGACATGAGGAAACATTTTTTTACACAGCGAGTTGCTGTGATCTGGAATGCGCCGCCTGAAAGGATAGTGGAAGCAGATTCGACAGTAACATCCAGAAGAGAATTGGATAAATACTTGAAGGGAAAAAATTGACAGGGCTCTGGGTAAGGAGTAGGGGAGTGGGACTAATCGAAAGAACCAGCAGAGGCACGATGGGCCGAATGGCCTCCTTCTGTGCTGTATCATTCTATCTATCATTCTATCAGAGCATGGCTGATCTGTACCTCAACTCCATTTACCCACCTTTCTCCACATCCCTCGATACTCTTACTTAACAAAAATCTATTGATCTCAGCCTTGAAGGCTCCAACTAACCCAGCATCCACAGTCTTTTGGGGAAGAGAGTTCTAGACGTGTTTGTGTTTTGTTTGCTTCAGTAGAGTCACCACAGCTGAGCCCAGTGCTACCCTCACCCACTTCCCTATCGCCCTTCCAGCAGAGGTCACCGCACTTGCCTTCGTTGGCTGAACCCTGGATTCCCCTGTCTCTAGCCCGGTGATATTGAGCAGACTGAGGCCGATTGTATTGCAGCTCCCAGCCCTCGCTGGTTGAGTTCATTTACCTCCTCACACACTGGTCAGTGCCCCTGGGACCTACCTCGCTCCAGTGGCTCAGTTCCAAACCGAGCGATGCACATACCCACCACGCCATCATGGAGTTAAGGCACTTTTGAAATGGCCACTGCCATGTGTCTGGTACAGTGATGGCCCAGCACTGGGGCTTTTAAATGTCTCAATCCTGCGTCCAGTGAGCTCACTGCTTTACATTCCCCTTCAGTACAGAAGCTCCAGTAAAAGTGAGAGATCTCAGCAAACACTGCCAGCCTTTAACCAGTCGGACAACATCAATTACAGAACTAATGATTGTCCTGCTGTAGCTCATAGCAAGAATACCCCATGGATTCAGGACTGATCTTATATTCTCTTTGCGTTTTAACTCATTTGTACTGGTCTGACCAGAAAGTGTCCATGGTATAAACTGCTGATGCTATTTTCACTTTTGTTCCATGTGGTGTGCCTAAAGTGAAACTTCATTCCTTGGAGCTGCTTGATGGCCCCATATTCCCAGCTGAGGAGGAGGCAGGACAATGATGGGGGAGCAGAATAGTCCGTAACCAAATTCCCGAGAGCTGTGTGCATGCATGTCTTATTTACTTTTTCTCGATCTTACACTCAATTAAGACAAACGGCATAAGTCCACTCTGAGGAGCTGCTGCTTTCTTTTTCTTATTCAGGGTGCCTCCTTTTGGTAGGACGTGGTGTATCATCCCACTGGCATTTCCTCCCTGACCCCCAAGATCACACATAGCCCCTGCTGTCTATCAAAGCACCCGTGCTTAAACCAAACAGCCTCACTGCTGTTGTCACATCTGGCCTGGTAAAGCTGTAGGTGAATATAAAGTACAAGAGAGACTGCCTGAGATCGTCTCTGAAGTGTACAACTACCTGAATGAGACTTAGATAAGGATAGTTGCCATTTATAACTGGATATACTTTTGAATATATACACGTACATACATATATGAACATATCAATATAAAAATGCTATCTTCATCACAAAAGACATGACTTTCTATCAAGGCGTGCACTTTCATAAACAGCATGAAGTCAGTGCAGTACTGAGGGAGTGTTGCACTGTTGGAGGTGCTGTCTTTCAGATGAGACGTTAAGCCGAGGCCCCATCTGCTATCTCAGGTGGATGTAAGAGATCCCATAGCATGATTCAAAGTAGAGCAGGGGAGTTCTCTTCGGTGTCTTGAGGCCAATGTTTATCCCTCAACCAACATCACCCCGAAAGAAACTGGCCATTATCACATTGCTGTCTGTGGGAGCTTGCTGTGCGCAGATTGGCTGCCGTGTTTCCTACATTACAAAAAGTACTTGATTGGCTGTAAAGCGCTTCGGGGCATTCTAAGGTTATGAAAGGTGCTGTAGAAATCCAAGTTCTCTCTGTTTTCATGTCATTGCCGATGCCCTAACTGTGGACTTGCAATTCTTTCATTCATCTCAGGTGAACCTTTAACTTTATAACAGTCTGAATTAGTAAGCTGTGCAATGCCAGAAACGGCTCGCTGTCCAAATAAAGAAGATGACTTAAACTTGTAAGAGCCAATTTTGTGAATGAAGCACCCACGCACTCAAATGAATGACGCATCAGTGTGTGTGTATTTGATTCATTCAATAGACCTTTTCAATCTAATTTATTTGGAGAGCATTTCCATAGTTGTCACATACCACAGGCTGCTGCACTCCTGGTTATAAGAAATTATATTTAGCAGGCCCAACTAAGCCCATTATGCATGGTTATATTGACATTCTTGTTTTCTATGCATTCTAGATAGGAGAACAATAGATTTTTAAAGATTCTCAGGATCTGAGCATCGCTAGCAAGGCTGACATTTATTACTCATCCCAAGTTGCCCTTGAGAAGGTGGTGGTGAGCTTTCTTCTTGAACTGCTGCAGTCCGTGTGGTGAAAGTGCTCCCACAGTGCTGTTAGGGAGGGAGTTCCAGGATTTTGACCAGTGATGATGAAGGAACAGTGTCCAAGTCGGGATGGTGTGTGACTTGAAGGGAAACTTGGAGGTGATGGAATGATGGCTAACAACTGAATCTCTGCTTCCCATCTCTTTCCCAAGTTTAGCTTATCAAGCTCTAACTATTACTGACAACATTCTTTGGATGGTATCCATGGCAACATTCTTCATTGCTCCTTAGAAGCTCATGTAGTGGCTTTGGCAGTATTCTTTAGTCATGTGGTTTACTACATCCATTTCCAGTGGTTATCCTGGAGGTTAAGGGTAAAGAGCATTCGTACTGGTGTTAATTTTTTCGGTAGTCATTATGATAGTTGTTGTAGTTACTGTAGGTTCAAGTTGGATCCACTGGACATCTTCATTAGTCTCAATCGCCTCTTATTTCATCAGTATAGGCTCACCTTTCAGCCTGTCAGCACCTGGAATATTGTGTCGGAGATCCATTCGATGAAGCGTAAATTCAGGATCCTGGGTGATAAAGCCCCTCTTTTTGAAGAGTTGGAGTCCTTCCCTCCGTGTCTTTCGGTCCGCGGTCACATGTCTTCACCTTCTGAGGTTGCACTGTCCCCAGTATCTGGGAAAGGGTAATCAATAAAACCCCTCTGAGCCAAACATAGTAGAACTCCCGCTTGGAAACTTTGAGGCACTAGTTTCAGCTGGTCTATGGAAACAGATGATAATATTTTCTTAATAGTAATCAGTATGGTTCTGTTGTGTAACCTTGGTAGCTTGAGCAGCTGAGCTATATCTTTCTTTCAGAGGTTTTGATTCTTTTGTGATTTTTTTTCCACAGCATTCATTCTACTACTTGGGGAATCCATTGTAGGGGGTGGTGTGTGGTGGTGTTTGGCGCGTACGTACGCCCAGTCAGTTATGCCCCTGACTGTTTTGTGAGCGGTTCGAATCGCTCCCACGCCCCTGGGTTCTAGACACTGGACTTAGGTACAAGGCGGCGGTACAGAGAAGACTCGAGTAGACAGGTGGTTGGATGTAAACAAAAACCAAGATTTTATTGAAGAGGAAAAACTTGATACAATCTTATGGAAAAATTACTAGTGTACACTTCTACAGGCGAAAAATACAAAAGAAGAATAATAACTATACTTATACAGGTAATGGGGAACACACGGGCACAGCGAGGGAACACAACTATCTTAACAATCCCCTAATCCTCATCCCACCCCCTATACCTAACTAGATTAAGCTACAAGGGGTCAGAACTTCATGCTCACCAAGAAAAGGTTTGTTAGACTCAAAACAGCAGTTAGGTTCGGGGTTTGCACTTGGTGCTCTCTGGAGCCTGCCGTCGTCACGTGGTCTCCAGGCGCTGCAAGGGCGTTGTCGAGTACCCCAATGTTAAAGTCTCTGTTTGAGTACTTTACCTTGCAGGGATGATTCTTTGTCGACAGCCGCCAGATTAAGTTGGTGTGCAGATATTTGAAGGTTGGCTGAGGCTGTAGGCCCGATAATTCGAAGCCTCCCCTCAGTTCGTCTCCTCAGTTGGTCTTCTTCAGCCGGTCTTCCTCAGTTGGCCTTCCCTCCGGTGGTCTTCCCTCCTCCCCTCGTCGCGTCCTGCCTCGCCTGGCCTGAATTGTCCGTGTCCGCCCGACCCGGTGCCGGGGCTAGTTCCAAATGGACTGGGAAAAAGGCACGGGCAAAGGCCAGGGGGTAAGTGCGGGACGGGAAAGAGCGGCAGCCAAGAGGGCAAGGGGCCGAAGAGCAGCAGCACCAGCACACCAACCAACAAAGAACACACCACAGAACACATCGATTGCTACCCGGGGGCCTTCAATTATACCTTTGTTGAAAACCCTTATCTGCGCGCCAAGTCAGGTTAGTTTTTGTTTTAATCTTGGCGGGCTATTTTAAATAATGGTAGCAATCCATACTAACTGGTTTTAGATGGCTGGTAATCACATCTACCGGCCCAATAATTGACTTGTATTGTCCTGAAAGTTCCTTGATGGGCCTGTCCGGCCTCGATGGCTCTGTTAATCTGTTTCTGATAATATTTGTAGACTGCTTGATGGCCTTAACTATAGGCCTAAACTGAATTTAGATTTGCCTCCAATTCGGCCTAATGCATAATTCAGAGTCCTGCAGCTTGGGTTTCGATCCACATGCTGTCTACGTTGCAGAGTCCATTTAAAAATCTCACAGGCTTCCTGCCACGAGGCACGGACGCCATCTTGGGTACCCTTTTTGATTTAAAATGCCCACGCAGGGTCCCGTTTATTAATAACAGCCTTCGGGGAAATGCAGACATTTTGCAAATCTTACACCATTTTGTTTCTAGCTTCTCACTCTTCACATCTTCCCCTAGAGTTCTTATATTCAGAATCCTCGTTATTTTATCTCAAATCTCAGGTTTTCTCCAACATAATTATTAATCCCCATTTTTATCCAGTTCAGATGTTGGTCCCATTAGGGGCCAGGCAGGTTTTCAGAAGAGCTGCCTTTATGATCTCACTTCTCCATTCTACAGTCCCCGCACTTTCAGGGTGATACGGCGTGCTAGGCGACTGCTTTACCGACCGGGTGAGTGTTCTAGTGATGTCACTGATATAATGAGAGCCTTTTCAGAGTGTAAGAATGTACATCATCCCACGGCGGAGCACTGTCCCGTGGAGTACTTTGTTCACAAGCATTATGGAAGTGCATGTTTTGCGGGGGAAGATCTCTGTGCACCGGACATGTGATCAACAAGGACAAATAGGTATCTGTTCCCCTTGATGGTCGTGGGTAAAGGTCCCACAAAATCCATATACACTCTATAGCAAACAAGTCCGCTTTAACTTTTTAACTGTTTGTCATTATGTGGTTGGTTATTGGGATTGACCCTCAGACACCTAATACATGAAGATACGCATTCGTACACTTCTTTCATGTATGGCAACCAAAATGCAGCTAACACCATTGTGCAATGATACCACGCTTTTGCTTGCCAGCTCCATGAGATGGTCTCAATTCAATTCAATTCAATTTTATTTGTCATATATGCAGCAGACGTGTGTACTGCACAATGAAATGTTGATTTTTACGAGTCCTCCCAACATGGCCTCTGGGGCATTTAGCCATTCTTTATTGTCCGAAATCCAATATAACCTTTCCTGTCCCAGTTTCAAGGACCAAGAGGCATCCTTGGCCGAGTGTTAGCACTCTTGCCTCTGAGTCAGAAGGTTGTAGGTTCAAATCCCACTCCAGGACCTGAGCACATGATCTTAGCTGACACTCCAGTGCAGTACTGAGCGAAAGAGATGCCACCTTTCGGGATGAGACGTTAAACGACGGCCCATCTGCTCTCTCAGGTGGATGTAAAAGATCCCATGGCTCTATTTGAAGAGCAGGGAAATTCTTCCTGGTGTCCAGGCCAATATTTATCCCTCAGCTAACAACACTAAAACAGATTATCTGGTCATAATCACATTGCTGTTTGAGGGATCTTGCTGTGTGCAAAATTGGCTGTTGCATTTCCTACATTACAACACTGAGTACAGTTCAAACGTAATTACTTGGCTGTAATGAACTTTGGGACATCCTGAGGTCATTGAAAGATAGAGTCATAGTCATAGAGTTATACAGCACAGAAAGAGGCCCTTTCACCCGATCGTTTCCGCGCCGACCATCAAGCCCTGTCTATTCTAATCCCATTTTCCAGCACTTGGTCCATAACATTGTATGCTATGGCATTTCAAGTGCTCATCTAAATGCTTCTTGAATGTTGTGAGGGTTCCTGCGTTTTTCCTCAAATCCCCTCTAAACCTCCTGCCCCTTACCTTGAAACTATGCCCCCTGGTTATTGACCCCTGTAATAAGGGGAAAAGTTCCTTTCTATCTACTCTATCTATGCCCCTCATAATTTTGTATGCCTCAATCAGGTCCCCCCTCAGCCTTCTCTGCTCTAAGGAAAACAACCCCAGCCTGTCCAGTCTCTCTTCATAGCTGAAGCGCTCCAGCCCAGGTAACATCCTGGTGAATCTCCTCTGCACCCTCTCCAATGCAATCACATCCTTCCTATAGTGTGGCGACCAGAACTGCACACAGTATTCCAGCTGTGGCCTAACTAGTGTTTTGTACAGCTCCATCATAACCTCCCTGCTCTTATATTCTATGCCTCGGCAAATGAAGGCAAGTATCCCATATGCCTTTTTAACCACCTTATCTACCTGTGCTGCTGCCTTCAGGGATCTATGTACATGCACACCAAGGTCCCTCTGATCCTTTGTCCTTCCTAGGATCCTACCATTCATTGTGTATTCCCCTGCTTTGTTAGTCCTCCCAAAATGCATCACCTCAGACTTTTCAGGGTTAAATTCCATTTCCCACTGTTCTGCCCATCTAACCAACACATCTATATCGTCCTGTAGCCTGAGGCTTCCCTCCTCGCTATTTACCACTCCACCAATTTTTGTGTCATCTGCAAACTTACTGATCATACCTCCTACATTCATATCTAAATCATTAATGTACACTACAAACAGCAAAGGACCTAGCACCAATCCCTGCGGTACACCACTGGACAAAGGCTTCCAGGCACAAAAACAACCTTCGACCATTACCATCTGCCTCCTGCCACTAAGCCAATTTTGGATCCAATGTGCCAAATTGCCCCGGATCACATGGGCTCTTACCTTCTTGACCAGTCTCCCATGTGAGACTTTGTCAAAAGCCTTACTGAAGTCCATGTAGACTACATCAACTGCCCTCATCCACACACCTAGTCACCCCCTCGAAAAATTCAATCAAATTGGTTAGACATGATCTCCCCCTGACAAAGCCATGCTGACTATCCTTGATTAATCCTTGCTTCTCCAAGTGGAGACTAATACTGTCCCTCAGAATTTTTTCCAATAATTTCCCTACCACTGATGTTAGGCTCACTGGCCTGTAATTCCCTGGTTTATCCCTAATACCCTTCTTGAATAATGGTAAAACGTTAGCTGTCCTCCAGTCCACTGGCACCTCCCCTGTTGCCAGAGAGGTTCTGAAAATTTGTGTCAGAGCCCCTGCAATCTCCTCCCTTGCCTCACACAGCAGCCTGGGATACATCTCGGCTGGGCCTGGGGATTTATCCGATTTTAAGCCCGCTAAAACCGCGAGTACCTCCTCCCTCTCAATACTAATTTGTTCAAGTATATCACAATCCCCCTGCCTGATTTCTATGCCTACATCGTCCTTCTCCATAGTGAACACAGATGCAAAATATTCATTTAAAACCTCACCCACATCTTCTGGCTCTACATACAGATTGCCACTTTGCTCCCTAATGGGCTCTATTCTTTCCCTGGTTATCCTCTTGCCCTTAATATACTTATAAAACACCTTGGGATTTTCCTTTATTTTGCCCTTCAGTCTTTTTTCATGCCCCCTCTTCGCTCTCGTAATTTCTTTTTTAAGTACCCCCCTGCACTTTGTATACTCCTCTAGGACTTCCACTGTTTTTAGTCCTTTGTATCTGCCAAAAGCCTCCCTTTTTTGCCTAATCCATTCTTGTATATCCCTTGACATCCAGGGTTCCCTGGGCTTTTTGGTCCCACCCTTGACCTTTACGGGAACATGTTGGCATTGTACTCTCTCTATTTCCTTTCTGAAAGACTCCCACTGCTCTGATGTGGATTTTCCTACAAGTAGCTGATCCCAGTCCACTTTGGCCAGACCCTGCCTTATCATATTAAAATCGGCCTTCCCCCAATTTAGAACATTTATTTCTGGTCCATCTTTGTCCTTTTCCAGGACTATGTTAAATCTCACTGAATTATGGTCACCGTCACCAGAATGCTCTCCTACTGACACTTCTAACACTTGCCCAGCTACATTCCCTAGAATTAGGTCCAGTACCGCCCCCTCTCTTGTAGGACTTTCTAATGCTGGCTCAAAAAGCTCTCCTGAATGCACTCTAAGATTTCCGCACCCTCTAAGCCTTTCACATAGAAACATAGAAATATAGAAACATAAAAGATAGGAGCAGGAGTAGGCCATTCAGCCCCTCGAGCCTGCTCCGCCATTCAATGCGATCATGGCTGATCATTCAAGTTCAGTACCTGGTCCCTGCTTTCTCCCCATACCCCTTGATCCCTTTAGCCTTAAGAAATATATCCAACTCCTTCTTGAATATATTTAATGAATTGGCCTCTACTGCCTTCCGTGGTAGAGAATTCCACAGGTTCACCACTCTCTGGGTGAAGAAATTCCTTCTAATTTCTGTCCTAAAAGGCCTACCCCTTATCCTTAGACTGTGACCCCTGGTTCTGGATTCCCCGACCATCGGGAACATCCTCCCTGCATCTAGTCTGTCCAGTCCTGCCAGAATTTTATAACTTTCAATGCGATCCCCTCTCATTCTTCTAAACTCCAGCGAGTACAAGCCCAGTCGACCCAATCTCTCCTCATACGTCATTCCTGCCATCCGAGGTATCAGCCTGGTGAATCTTCGCTGAACTCCTTCCATGGCAAGAATATCCTTCCTCAGATAAGGCGACCAAAACTGCACACAATACTCAAGCTGTGGTCTCACCAAAGCCCTGTACAACTGCAGCAAGACATTCTTGTTCCTGTACTCAGACCCTCTCGCTATGAAGGGCAACATACCATTTGCTTTCTTAACCGCCTGCTGCACCTGCATGCTTACCTTCAGCGACTGGTGCACAAGGACACACAGGTCTCATTGCACTTCCCCTTCTCCCAATCTATTGCCATTCAGATAATAATCTGCCTTCCTGTTTTTGACACCTGTGGTGATTATTCTCTATGTTTAGTAAGAAGTATTGTGATTGGTTGTTTGTTTCCTGCCTTGGGATATATGTTGTAATCTCATTGGTAGTTGATGTCATGTGATTTGTGGTGGCCATCTTAAATTCAGTTCTTTCCAGCCTTTAGTTGGGACTGGGTGTTGAAGATGTGCTACAGGATTTTTAAGTTAATAAAGCCTAGATTAGAAAGGCAAATCTATTCTTTATTTCAATTTATTAACTTTATGTCAGAATGGAGCGATATCTTCAACCAGAACGATTCAATGCTGACCCTAATTCTGCAGGAGTGGATGATAAATGGAAACATTGGTATTGTACATTTAGAAACTTTTTGGGCGTGTTGGATCAAGAGTCTCTAAATAAGCTGAATATGCTGATCAACTACATTGCTCCGGATGTGTATAAGTATATTTTGGACTGTAAAACTTACGAAGTGGCTATTTCTACATTGGAAAAGATTTTTGTTAAACCAAAGAATGAGGTATTTGCACGTCACCTTCTATCTGCCCGTAGGCAGCAGGTGGGAGAATCTTTGGATACTTATTTACAAGCACTTCGGTGCCTCAGTGTTAACTGTAATTATAAGGCCGTGACGGCTGAAGAATATAAGGAAGAATCGGTACGGGATGCTTTTATTAATGGATTACTGTCTAGATCAATTCATCAGCGGTTGTTAGAAAATAAGACTTTGGATCTTAAGAGTGCTTTTGAGCAAGCTTCTACATTGGATGTGGCTCAGAGAAGTTCGGATTCTTATGCTCTTTTTAATCGGCCTGTGACTGTGGTTTTGGCAGTTCCGGATGAAAAGGAATTATGTGGACTTAATAGGAGTGGTTTACTAGATTCTGAAAAAGTTTCTACTTCAGCGGCTGTTGCCTCTAGGATTCAGAAGTGTTATTTTTGTGGGAACGTCCGGCACCCTCGTCTGAAGTGTCCTGCTCGGGAGGCTGTGTGTAGTAAATGCGGCAAGAGAGGTCCTTACGCACGTGTGTGTAAATCATCAGGTTCAATTACCTCCTCTGTGACTATTCAGCCTTTAGATAGGGCGTTTATTGCATCAATTTCTGCTGCATTTGCTCATGGCCTAAACAAAGCTATAGTTACGGCCCAAGTTAATGGGTTGGAAGTGAAGGCCCTTATAGATACGGGCAGTACCGAGAGTTTTATAAGTCTTCAGTTTGCAAAGGAGAAGCATTTGAAAATTTCGCCTGTTTCCTATCAGGTGTGTATGGCTCAGACGACTCTCACTTCACAAGTAGCTGGTTGTTGCCTTGTGAAATTGATTCTTCTAGGTAATACGTATACTGATATATGCCTATCTGTTTTGCCTAATCTCTGTGCGGATATTTTGATTGGTCATGATGTGCTTCAGTTACACGAGTCTCTCAGTCTTTCATTTGGAGGGACTAAGCCACCTTTATCTATTTGTGGATTAACCTCTTTATCCATTTCTCCATTATCACTTTTTTCCAATTTGATGCCGGATTGTAAGCCAATTGCTACCAAGTCAAGAAGGTATAGCAGTCAGGATAGAGAATTTATTAATTCTGAAGTTCAACGTCTCTTATTGGAAGGAACCATTGAACCTAGTTGTTCACCTTGGCGGGCACAGGTAGTTGTCATGACTAACGAGAGACATAAGAAATGAATGGTGATAGACTATTCCCAAACTATTAATAGGTATACTCAATTAGATGCGTACCCTTTGCCTAAGATTGATGAGCTTATCAATAAAGTATCTCAGTATAAGGTTTTTAGCACTATTGACCTAAAGAGTGCTTATCATCAGATTCCTATTGTTAAGAAGGATCAACCATATACGGCCTTTGAGGCTGGTGGAAAGCTGTATCAGTTTTGCCGAAAACCATTTGGTGTTACTAATGGTGTTGCTTGTTTTCAACGGGCAATGGATGCTTTTATAAGTGATAACTCTCTCTCTGACACCTTTTCATACTTAGATGACATCACGGTGTGTGGCAAATCAAGGGTGGAGCATGATTCTAATTTAGAAAGATTCCTTCAAGCTGCGGAAAAAGTTAGTTTAACTTTCAATAAAGAGAAGTGTACCTTTTCGACCACTGAGGTAAATCTACTGGGGTACATTATCTCGGGAAACAAGATTAAACCAGACCCAGAATGTCTGCGACCATTGATTGATTTACCTTGTCCTACTAATTCTAAGGCTTTGCAACGAGTTGTTGGACTGTTTTCTTACTATTCTAATTGGATTGCAAATTTTTCACAGCAGATCTGGCCTCTTATTCGGGTTCCGACATATCCTCTATCATGGGAGGCCAGGACGTGTTTTGATAATTTTATGCATTCTATTGATGAGCAGGTTCCTTTTGTGATTGAGACGGACACTTCTGATTTTGCAATTGGGGCTACTTTGAACCAAAATGGAAGACCTGTGGCCTTTTTCTCACGTACCTTGAACAATAGTGAAAAAAGGCATTCTTCAATAGAGAAAGAGACGTATGCAATAGTAGAAGCACTGCGTAAATGGAGACATTATTTATCGGGGCGACATTTTACGTTGGTAACTGATCAAAAGTCTGTGTCCTTTATGTTTGATGTCAAACATTTTGGAAAGATTAAGAATGATAAAATAATGAGGTGGAGGATTGAGTTGGCATGTTACCATTTTGATATAGTTTATCGTCCGGGGAAGGATAACGTTGCTGCTGATGCGCTGTCGAGGGCTTATTGCTCTGTGATTCACGGAGATACGCTTATTAATCTTCACAATGCCTTATGCCACCCTGGGGTTACGAGGATGATACACTTCGTACGCAGTAGGAATTTGCCCTTTTCAGTTGAAGACGTCAAGCGGATGACTTCATCATGTTCGATCTGTGCTCGGTGTAAACCGAATTTCTTTAAGCCTCAACGAGCTCATCTTATAAAGGCTACTTCTCCTTTTGAACGTTTGAGCATCGATTTCAAGGGGCCTCTTCCTTCAACTACTCAAAACCGATATATATTTACTGTTGTGGATGAGTTTTCAAGGTTCCCTTTTGCTTTTCCTTGCGCAGATGTATCAGCTGCTACAGTTCTCAAATGTCTGACTCAACTTTTTGTCATCTTTGGGATGCCTGCGTATATCCATTCGGATCAGAGAAGTTCTTTTATGTCTTCCCAGTTGAAGGAATACCTTCAGAGTTGGGGAATTTCTACTAGCAGAACTACCCCGTATAATCCCCAGGGTAATGGACAGTGCGAACGATACAATGGGGTGATCTGGAAGGCAGTTATGTTGGCTTTGACATCCCGGAACCTTAAGAATACACTGTGGGAAATGGTACTGCCTGATGCCCTGCATTCCATTAGATCATTGCTTTCAACGGCTACTAATGTGACCCCCCATGAAAGACTCTTTAACTATCCGCGGAGATCTACTACGGGATATTCGGTACCTTCATGGCTTACTATGCAGGGACCTGTGCTGCTTCGACGCCATGTTAGATTGTCAAAATATGATCCTTTAGTGGAGGAGGTGGAGCTGTTGGAGGCAAATTCCCAATATGCTCATATTCGATTCCAAATTGGGAAAGAAAGTACCGTTTCAATTAAAGACTTGGCTCCTTGTGATGGCCAGCCCTCTTCTGAGGATATTAACAATAGTCATGATTCAGATAATGTGGATGTTGTTACAGATACTACGAATATTTCCAATCCGACTGCAGATAATTATACTTCTATTAGTCAGCCCTCAATGGATGTTCATGACCGTCCCAGTTTACCTCCTGATGGGATTTCTAATCCGGAAACCGTTGAAAATTGGGATATGGATAGCCTTCCTGCAGAAGATACTTCTGTGTCTCCTGGTGTGGGAGGGCAAGGAATTTCGCCAAGGTTAAGAAGGTCGACACGAACAAGATATCCGGTCGACCGATTGAAAATGGACTTTTAAATTGATAGTAATGTTTTAAAATTGTTGAAATATTATATTATATTGTTTTAGTTGAGAGATACTTAATACTTATGTGCAATGTTACTATTTGTTGTTGCTCACTTAGTATTGTGTCATGTTGAATAGTTTTATTTTGTCTGTGCATAGTTTTAGTTGTAAATAATTAATTATAAATTGTAAAGGTTATTTAGGTTGGAGTATATTTTAAAAGGAGGGGTGAATGTGGTGATTATTCTCTATGTTTAATAAGAAGTATTGTGATTGGTTGTTTGTTTCCTGCCTTGGGATATATGTTGTAATCTCATTGGTAGTTGATGTCATGTGATTTGTGGTGGCCATCTTAAATTCAGTTCTTTCCAGCCTTTAGTTGGGACTGGGTGTTGAAGATGTGCTACAGGATTTTTAAGTCAATAAAGCCGAGATTAGAAAGGCAAATCTATTCTTTATTTGCTGGTTCAAGGACAAAGTGTGCAGACAGCAAGAGTCTGCAGGTTGGGAAAGAAAACCAGCAGCAAGAAATCTCCACAGGAGAAGTACAAGAAGGTATATAAGGTGACGGAGAGTAGTTCAGATGAACAGAAGAGTGATACAGACTCCGGAAGCAAGAAGCTGGGTTGTCTGAAACTACATAATGTGATCAAAACGGAGGATCACCAAACTATCTGGGTCACGCTCAAGATAGCAGGAGTCCAAGTGAATATGGAATTGGACACAGGATCAGCCCTAACAGTCATAAACCGAAGGGACTACAAGCGGCTATTCTCACATATACCCTTGAGAGATACAAAGATTGTCTTGAAGACGTACACGGGGCAAAAAGTCTACCCCAAAGGAAAAATAAGGGTGAACGTTATATATAATGGAAAGGAAACACCAAATTGGACCTATATGTATTGCCAGATGGAGGACCACCACTACTAGGACATGAATGGATCCGGAAGATACAGCTAGATTGGCATTCCATACAGGCACTGACTGTGGCTGACAAAAAGGATGACGACGTCACACCTGGGCGACTGTCAAAGATCCTAACTGATGTGAAAGAAGTGTTCCAGCAAGGACTCGGAACACTAAAAGGCATGACAGCGATGATTAAAATTGAAGAAAACGCAAGCCCAAAATTTTTTACGGCCAGACCGGTACCTTATGCGATCCGCCCAGCCGTCGAAGCAGAGCTGGAGAGTCTGCAACGTTCAGGTGTACTGTCCAAGGTAGACTGGAGCGAGTGGGCTACACCCATCGTCCCTGTGATGAAAAAGTCGTTGAGCAGCACGCCTGGGGAACCAAGGAAGATTCGCATCTGTGGGGAATTTAAGGTAACAGTGAACCCCATCCTTCACACCGTACAATATCCACTTCCGCGGATTGAAGATATTTTTGCCTCGCTATCTGGAGGGAAACACTTCACTACGATTGATCTGGCCCAGACGTATCTGCAAATGGAGGTAGAAGAAGCATCAAAAAAATACCTCACAATCAACACCCATACCGGCTGGTATTCGGGGTAGCATCAGCTCCGGCTATTTGGCAGAGGGCAATGGAACAAGTCCTGCAAGGGATCCCAGGGACCCAGTGTTATTTGGACGACATCCTGGTCACGGGCGAAAATGACAGTGATCACCTTGCCAACCTGGAGCAGGTGCTCACTAGATTGCAGGAATATGGGCTCCGAGCTAACCGCCCCAAATGCGAGTTTTTTAGAAAGCAGATCTCGTATTGTGGCCACGTTATCGATAAAGAGGGGTTACATAAGCCCCCAGAGAAGATTGAGGCAGTAGTCAAGGCTCCAGCACTGGAAAATGTGTCACAACTGAGGTCGTTCCTTGGGCTGGTAAACTACTACCATAAGTTCTTGCCATATTTGTCTACAATACTACACCCACTGAACAACCTACTGCAAACTGGGGTGCCATGGAAGTGGAGTGACGGATGTAGACGAGCTTTCCAGAAGATCAAAACACTAATCACATCGAAAGAGGTATTGGCCCATTACAACCCGGCATTACCAATTCGGTTTGCATGTGATGCGTCACCCTACGGCATTGGAGCGGTGCAGTCGCACAAATTCTTGGATGACTCAGAGAGGCCAATAGCCTTTGCATCACGATCACTAACCTCAGCCGAGCGTAACTACGCCCAGATTGACAGGGCGGCCCTCAGCCTAGTGTGGGGAGTGAAAAAGTTCAATCACTATCTGCATGGGCAGAAGTTCACCTTGCTGACTGACCACCAACCACTTGTCTCCACCTTTAATCCAAAGTAGGGCTTTCCGGTGATGACTGCGCAACGGCTACAAAGATGGTCCCTTTTTCTAGGGGCGCACCAATATGAAATTGAGTATAAGGGCACGAAACAGCATGGAAACGCTGATGGGCTATCACACCTGCCACTGCCTACTGTGGAGGAAGCACCAGCAGTGGATCCTGTCAAAATATTTCATTCGACTATAATTGAATGCTTGCCAGTAACTAACGCTGGTATAGAGAAGGAGACCCGAAATGACCCGACACTGTCTCGGGTATATTATTTGACGGTGAAGGGATGGCCAGCACATGGCAACTCACCGTTGCCAGCATTCTCATCCAGAAGAGAACAGCTGTCAGTATGCCAGGGGACCTTGATGTGTGGATCCCGAGTGGTAATTCCACCCAAGTTAAGGGAGAGAGTGCTCAATGAGCTCACGAAGGTCATCTGGGAGGGGTGAAAATGAAAAGCCTTGCTAGGGCTTATGTGTGGTGGCCGGGGATCGATCAGCAAATCGAGGACCTGACAAAGAGCTGCTCAGGATGCCAGAAGCTCCAAAATGCGCCACCACATGCCCCTCTACACCCATGGGAGTGGCCCTCATCTCCATGGCAATGGGTGCATATTGATTTTGCTGGTCCATTCATGGACTCAATGATTTTAAAAGCCGTGGATGCGCACTCGAAATGGCCTGAGGTGATCAAAATGTCCTCCACCACCACGGAGAAAACTATTGCAGTCCTACAGACCATTTTTGCCAGGAACGGCTTGCCAGAGCAGATTTGCTCTGATAACGGACCACAGTTTGTGTCCGAAGAGGTTCGAAGATTTATGAAAAGGAATGGGGTAAGGCATTACACATCCGCCCCGTATCATCCAGCCACAAATGGATTGGCTGAGAGGTTCGTACAAACCTTTAAAAAAGCAGTAAAGGCCATGTGCGATGATGACATTCCACTGCAGCATAAGGTGGACAATTTCCTGTTAGCCTACAGAAATGCGACACATGCAGTCACCAACCAGGCCCCGGCCATGATGTTCTTTAACCGAAGGTTGAGATCTCGTCTGGATTTGCTCAGACCAAATGTACGAAGAGATGTTGAGAGTAAGCAATTCCAGCACATCAATGAGAAGCCGACAAGGAGCTTCAATGTAGGGCAACCAGTCTTGGCCCGCAACTACCGAATAGAGAAATGGCAACCAGGAACGATATGCACACGGCAGGGGCCACTAATGTACACAGTGGATGTTGGGGAGAACATTGTGAGACGCCATGTTGACCAGATCCTAGAGTCACAGGAACGAGTCAACCCCATGTCTCGGCCATACATACCTGCTGAGGAACCCGACGTACAGGTCGCATCTACCTCAGATACAATAGCATTGGAAGCTGATGAATCAACTGACGACAGGGTGCTAGAATCGCCTCTGCACCAAGAGCGAGACACTCGGGAAAGGCGTTATCCAGAAAGAATCAGGAAGCCTCCCCAGAGACTGAATATATGAATGGACTATTTTCATATAACATTGTATATTAAAAATGTTATTTGTTAAATGAGTATTATGGTACTGTTAATCTAAAAGGGGAGGAATTGTAATGTATGTAATGTATATATACCTTAAGGGAGAGAACTACTTTTTACTGCTCCTGTATACTGTAGTACCGGCAGTGACCACACCTGTATATAAACCCTGAGTAGTGATCTGTATACTTAGTTCTAGAGTAACCCTCATTCAGTAAACACCTGTTGAATCGTTCCCTGCAGTCTGTTGTCTGATTATTGAAGGACACAACATTAAGATACACGGACATTGTAGTGTATGTACCTTTAAGAGCCCCTGTTTACTGTAATACCGGTAGTGACCACTCGGGTATATAAGCCTGTATTGTGTCTTGTATTTTTTAGTTCACCTCCAGACTTTGTTCAGTAAACACCTGTTAAACCAACTCCTGCATTCCGTGTCTCCATTAACACACGGATACAACAGTGGCGACAAATTGGAAACGGACTTACCTGCAATTCGGCAGCACCTGAAGGAGATCGATTCCTCAGACGAAGGTCGAAGGAAAAAAAAACTAAGAAAAAAAAAAAAACTGTGGTTTCACCTGCTAGCCGGGCTGGTGGCAGGTACTGCACTAATCCTTCCTGGTCGGCGGGCTGGGGCTCGATCGGGTGGCTCTGCAGCGGGGCCGAGCAGCGAGTCGGAAGGCGGAGGCTAACAGAGACGGAGGGTGGAGCACTCGGGAGATGGTCGGCGCTGCAAAGCAGGTCGGCGTTCGGACCAAGCAGAGGGAGGGAAAATTCCCAGAGAGTCCGGCGGGAACGAGTCTCCAACTATTAAAAATATCTGTGTAAATAAAAACCGCGGCAAACAGCGTTGTCAGCAGCGGCAGCGGCGGGAAAGCGCGGGAGGCGCCATTTTTTTCTCGGCAGGGAAGAAAGGAAAGCGCCGGAGGCGCCATTTTTGATTTTCAGGATGCCTAAGACTGGCAATATTACTGCTTTCGATAGTGATATAGAGGATTGGACCACATATGTGGAAAGAGTGGAGGTATATTGCACAGCGAATGAAGTAGAGGATGATAAAAAGGCATCAGTACTTCTAAATCTAATGGGCGCAAGGACATACGGGCTGTTATGAAACTTAATCACTCCAGCCAAACCGATGGACAAGAATTTTAAGGAGATTGTTGATACCCTACAGGAGCACTTAAACCCAACACCGCTGCTGATAGCGGAACGATTCAAATTCTTCAGGAGGAATCAGCACAAGAATGAAAGTAACGCTGATTACCTCACCGAATTAAGAAAGCTGTCAAAGCACTGCCAATTTGGGGCAGGACTGGCAGATTCTCTACGAGACAAATTCGTCTGCGGTCTCCTAAGTGAAGGAACACAGAAAAGGCTACTTTCTGAGAAAGATTTGACACTGGACAAGGCTTTCAGTGTGGCTGTATCATACGAAGCAGCAGCAAGAGGAACTGCAGAGATACAGCAAAAGCCACAGGACTTCAGCACCCATGAAATGACACGGGGTTTCGAGAGATGTTGTCGCTGCGGCAGATCCACCCATGACCAGAGGGACTGCTGGTTCAAGGACAAAGCATGCAGGCAATGCGGAAAGATGGGACACATTGCACGTGTATGCCGATCTGGAAACAAAAAATCCGCTGGCAGAAAAAAAATCAATAAGGAAAAGTACAGAAAGGTACAAATGATGACGGGCAGTAGCTCCGAAGACCAGAAGAGCGATAGCGACTACAGAAACAAGAGACTAAGCTGTCACAAATTACATAATGTAATTGCCAAAGAAGATTACCAGACCATTTGGGTTACCCTCACGATAGCGGGGTCCCCAGTTAAAATGGAGCTAGATACAGGATCAGCTCTTACCGTCATAAATCGACGGGATTACGAGCGGCTGTTTCCGCATATACCTTTGAAAGACACATCCATTATCTTGAAGACATATACGGGGCAGAAAGTATACCCCAGAGGGAAAATAAGGGTGCCTGTTGTATACAACGGCAAGGAAATACAGAAGTTGTATTTATACCTTCTGCAAGATGGTGGTCCACCGCTGTAGGGACGTGAATGGATCAGGAAGATACGTTTAGACTGGCACTCCATTCAGGCACTGACGGTGACCAGTAAGAAAAAAAATGATGATGACGTCATACCTGAACGATTAAAAGACATCTTGGCCAACGCCAAAGAAGTGTTTCAACAGGAACTAGGAACCTTGAAAGGTGTCACTGCCTCAATAAAAGTGGAAGATGCAGCAATTCCCAAGTTTTTTAAGGCAAGGCCGGTGCCATACGCAATTCGTCCAGCAGTCGAGGCAGAGCTGGAGAATTTGGAAAAGGCAGGCGTGTTATCCAAGGTAGAGTGGAGCGAGTGGGCAACACCCATCATCCCGGTCATGAAGAAAACGTTGAATAATGATAAATCTGAAGAACAGAGAAAAATTCGCATCTGTGGGGGCTTCAAGGTGACTGTAAACCTGGTCCTTCACACGGTACAGTATCCTCTTCTGAGGATAGAAGATATTTTCGCTTCACTATCCGGAGGGAAACGTTTCACCAAAATTGACTTGGCACAGGCATATCTACAGATGGAGGTTGAGGAGGCCTCTAAAAAGTATCTCACGATAAACACAAACAAAGGCCTGTACCAGTACAATCGACTGGTTTTCGGAGTAGCATCAGCTCCAGCAATCTGGCAAAGAGCTATGGAGCAACTTCTGCAAGGAATTCCGGGGACTCAATGCTACCTAGACGACATCCTTGTAACAGGAGAAAACGACAACGAGCACCTTGCCAATTTGGAGCAGGTGCCCACTAGGCTGAGAGAACGGGGCCTACGAGCAAATCGCCCCAAGTGCGAATTTTTCCAGAAACAAATATCATATTGTGGCCATATAATTAACGAAGAAGGGTTGCATAAGTCACCTGAAAAAATTGAAGCGGTCATAAAAGCCCCAGCACCTGAAAATGTCTCACAATTAAGGTCGTTCCTGGGATTGATAAATTACTATCATAAATTTTTACCGAACTTGTCAACTGTTCTGCACCCTCTTAACGCACTGCTACAAACGGGAGTAATTTGGAAATGGAGCGAAGACTGTAAACGTGCCTTCCATAAATGTAAAGGCTTGATCACGTCCAAGGAAGTGTTGGCTCATTACAACCCATCACTGCCAATCAGACTGGTGTGCGATGCATCCCCTTACGGCATAGGAGCGGTATTATCGCATAGATTCCCTGATGGCTCGGAGCGGCCGATAGCTTTTGCGTCACGCTCATTGAACTCAGCTGAGCGTAACTATGCCCAGATCGACAGGGAAGCACTCAGCCTGGTGTGGGGAGTGAAGAAATTCAACCATTACCTACACGGACAAAAATTTACCTTGTTGACTGACCATCAACCCCTCGTCTCCATATTCAACCCTAAAAAGGGCGTTCCCATTATGACAGCGCAAAGGCTACAGAGGTGGTCCCTTTTCCTCGGGGCACACCAATATGACATAGAATACAAAGGATCAAAACAGCATGGGAATGCTGACGGTTTATCGCGCCTACCATTGCCAATGGTAGAAGAGGCACCTACAGTGGACCCAGTGGAGATGTTCCACTCAACCATGGTGGAATGTCTACCAGTAACAAATTCTACCATTGAAAAGGAAACGAGAAATGACCCGACTCTCTCACGAGTCTACGATTTAACGGTGAAGGGATGGCCAGCACATGGCGAACCACTGTTGCCAGCATTCTCGCAAAGAAGAGAACAGCTGTCATTGTGCCGAGGAACCTTGATGTGTGGATCCAGAGTGGTGATTCCACCCAAACTCCAGGATAAAGTGCTAAAGGAGCTTCACGAGGGGCATCTGGGTGGAGTGAAAATGAAGAACCTAGCCAGAGCGTTTGTGTGGTGGCCAGGTATCGATGGAGACATCGAAGAAATGACCAAGAGCTGTCTAGGATGCCAGAAGGTCCAAAACGCCCCACCACAAGCCCCTCTACATCCATGGGAGTGGCCCTCATCTCCATGGCAAAGGGTACATATCGACTTTGCTGGTCCTTTTATGGACTCAATGTTCTTAATCACGGTTGATGCACACTCCAAGTGGCTGGAGGTAATAAAGATGTCCTCCACCACCACGGAAAAAACCATCACAGTATTAAGGACCATATTTGCCAGGAATGGGCTGCCTGAACAGATCTGTTCTGATAATGGACCGCAATTTGTGTCCGAAGAATTCAGGAAGTTCTTAAAAAACAATGGGGTTAAGCACTACACGTCCGCCCCATACCATCCCGCCACCAATGGATTAGCTGAAAGGTTTGTCCAGACCTTCAAGAAGGCCATAAAGGCCATGGGTAATGAAGACATAAAACTTCAGCATAAGGTAGATAACTTCTTGTTTGCGTACAGGAATGCAACACATGTGGTTACAAACCAAACTCCCGCCATGATGTTTTTCAATAGAAGACTAAGATGCCGGCTGGATTTGATCAAGCCAAACATCAGAAGGGACGTAGAGAACCTGCAATTTCAAGGCATGAATGAAAGGCCAACTAGAACCTTCCAGATAAGTCAACAAGTTTTGGCCCGGGACTACCGTACCGAGAAATGGCAGCCTGGAACTATTTGCACATGACTAGGACCGCTGATGTAAACCGTGGACATTGGAGAAAGTATAATAAGGCGCCATGCTGACCAGATCATAGAGTCATCCGAAAAGGGACAACCTACACCACAACTCTATACACCTAATGATGAAGCAGAGATACCCATAGTATCTACCTCCGATCCGGTGATACTGGAACCAGATGAACCCGACACTAGCATTCAAGCCGAATCGACCTTGCCAAAAGAACCTACTACACCACCGAAAACTACTACACCACCGAGGCGTTATCCGGACCGAGTCAGGAAGCCTCCAGAGAGACTGACTTATAATTGATTAACTGCAGCAAATGTGTAGATTATTGTTCTTGTAAACATGTTAATTAATGATTACTTAAAATGTTATGTACCAATTATCTAAAAGGGGAGGAATTGTAGTGTATGTACCTTTAAGACCCCCTGTGTACTGTAATACCAGTAGTGACCACTCGGGTATATAAGCCTGTATAGTGTCTTGTATTTTTTAGTTCACCTCCAGACTTTGTTCAGTAAACACCTGTTAAACCAATTCCTGCATTCCGTGTCTCCATTAACACACGGATACAACAGACATAACAATTATTACCCTATTATTTCTACACTTCCCTGAGATTTGCCTACATATCTGTTCCGCTATCCCTCCCTGACTGTTTGGGGGCCTATAGTACACTCCCAGCAAAGTGCTTGCCCCCTTTTTGTCTTTAAGTTCTGCCCATATGGCTTCATTAGAGGAACCTGCTAAGATATCATCCCTCCTTACAGCAGTAATTGACTCCTTGATAATATTGCGACACCCCCTCCTCTTTTACGCCCCCCGCTGGCTCGCCTGAAGATTCTATACCCTGGAATATTGAGCTGCCAGTCCTGCCCCTCCCTCAACCATGTCTCTGTGATAGCAACAATATCATACTCCCATGTGTTCATCAACACCTTCAATTCATCTGCCTTACTCGCAAGACTCCTTGCATTAAAATAAATGCCATCCAGCCTTGCCATACTCCCTTGTGCCGGTACATATTTGCTCTGCCTTCCAGGCTGACTTGTTTTTTCCTCTATATTTGGCTGTGCATCATCCACTAATATAGCTCCACTCCATATCCCATCCCCCCTGCCAAGTTAGTTTAAACCCCACTCCCCCCGCAACAGCATTTGTGTAAGGTTCGAAAATTTCTGCACAACCCCAGAACACAAGGAAAGTCATTTTTTAAATGATTTTGGGAACATTACAGAAGAAATCTGCAAAAAGGATAATTGGTGTGGTTGGGCCAAACAGAAGAATTTTAAAGAGATTGTTTAAGGAAGAGATTTTTGGACTGTTTTCAAGGTTATTGGGCAAAAGGGATTTAATATTAAAAATCCCAGGAAGGTTGGCTGGTTTAAAAGGCATGTTCAGGCTTGCAAAAGGCTGGAACAGCAGGGAGGCGGGGTGACCCCTGATGTTTGGATATTGAACTGTCTGAGGAATGTCCAGGGTCGCCTCAGTTTTACATAAGGACAATGAAGCCTGTTTTCCTGCCAAGCCAGGTATCAGGTAAACAGGACATGTCCCCAGCTATAGAAAAGAAAGAACATCAGCCCTACAGTTACTATAAACAAACCACAGTCTAAAGTCAATTTTAAAAGGATTGAAAAACGTTTTGCATTTTAAATTGGTTTCAAGCCAATCCCGAAACCAGTTTAAAGCCGATTAAGTTTGGGTGAGCCATCCCCTAAACTCGTTAAGTTATGGATGGGCCATCCCCGAAGCTCGTTAAAGTTTTAAATGACATTAAAAATAACGAGCCCGCCAAATTTGACAAAGGGAACAGAGATTTGGCGGTCAGATAAGCCAGGCCCCAAATAGTATAATTGAGGCCTGTCTTTTCACAGTACAGTACAGTTCAGAACACAGAAAATGAGACAGTTCAAACGGACAGCCGGTCCGAGTTCAAGTTCAGCCAACCAGCTCAAGAGAAAGACCATCATCAGAGACTCGAAGGAAGAAAAGAAGAAACAGAGATCGCAGCAACCAAAGGCCTACAGAAACCAATGCCAGTCAATATTACCACCAACCAGGTAATATTGGCCCACCGCGACCAACAAGGAACCAACCACCGAAAAACTCATGAACCAAAGAATAGTTTCCACTCTATAGGCTAGTCTGACTTATCCCTGGGTACGATTTGGACATAAAAACTCTAAAACTAGCCCAAACCAAAGAAATTTGGGTACTTACCCGATAAGATCCAACAGAGCGACTAACCGCATCAGCGGACTCAACCAAACTGAAGACCCAACGCAGGTGCAGTCTTCTATCACGCCCGAGGTACAGCAGGCCCCAACCACCACAACTAAAGAGAACCCCAAAATCGCGAACCTCTACAACTCTCAAGAAAGTCGTTTTTGGTGAGCATTTCCTGGTCCTCTGGATTCCAGCCTAGCTAGTGTAGTGGGGTTGGGAGGGTAAGGGATTTGTACAATGTAATTCTCCCTCGCTTATTCCGTGTGTTCCCCACCCTTTTAAAGTGTAAGTTTTATTGTATTGTATATTTTCCTGTCTCAAAATAAAGATCTGAATTCTTTTGACTAACCCAGGTGTCTGTTGCAAGTTTATTACGACCCCTAAATAAGTCCAAAGTCTAGAACAAAAGGGAATGGGAGCAATTTGAACCACTCAAAGGAGTCAGAGGTGAAGCTGACTGACCACACAACCACCACCCCTACAGCATGGCGACCGCGGCAGAACTTTGGCAAAAGGGAAGTAATGCAATAGACCCTGTGTTTGATGAAAGGACAAAGATGGAAGAGAGGATATCCTCTTACATATTTGAGAAGGTGAATATCACCAAGAAGTGGGTAAACAGTCTGTTATGTGCTGGGCATCCTATAGACGCTGCAGCAAAATGGACTGAGAGCCAGGATCATAAAAAGTCGGTAGAGAAGGCCATCTGGTTGGTCTGTGCCCTGCAACAGATCCAACTTTTGGACTGGCAGGTGAAGGCTTTGACAGCAGAGCTGCAGGAGGTGGTAAAACTGTGAAAAGCCAGAGTTGTAGCAGGGGAGGAACTATTGCAGGAATTACAAGCGCAGAATCAAGCGAACTTGCAATTAGTGGAGAAACACAGAAACAGACATGAGTATTTTCGGTGTCAAGTCACCGAAGCAAAGGGAAATGAGCTGGTGCTGAAAGAAGAGAACGCTCACCTAACCAGATAGTTAAGGGAACAGGAGGAGCAGTATAGGAATATAAGGGCAGCTTATCAAGCAGCATGCAGTAGGGAGTTCGAAGCGGGAGATCACGGCCCCTGTCAAAAGCAGATAGAGAGTTTAAAACTTGCTCTGTCCAGGGCAAAAGGCATGGTATGCCTAGTAAGCCTGGGTGCGGCCCAGGTAGACCGGGAAGTAGAAGTTGAAACTGTGCAGACGTCACCTGTGGCACCGGGGAGCAACTCGGTTGGGCAGCAGGAGGGACAAGCAATCTGTAGAGAGGACAGGGAGGAGTGCACAGTACCGCCACCTGTGGTGCCGAGTTTTGACTTGGTTTGGCAGCAGGGTGAAGTGGGCAAACAATTGCAGGAAAGGTCGGAGCTGGGGTCAATGTGCCCGACTCGACAGCAAAAGTTTGGCCCACCTGGGGTAGGTGGGGGCCAGGGGCCCCTTGAAAGCCAGTTTGTGGTTCCCCATGGGACTCAACAGCTTAGGGCTATGGTAAGCCACTTGAGTAAGCTCACACACAAGGGAGATCCCTCAGTTCACTTTTTGGAAGTGGAACAAGCAGCAGGCATTAATGAGTGCGACGACTCAGAAATGGCCAAGATGCTCCTGCTCACCTTGGATGGCAAGCTGTACCAGTCCCTCTCTGCTGAGTGCAAGAAGGGACAGGGAGGGTACGCTGCCCTCCGGGAGCAAGTTCTGGAGGCGATGGGGATGAATGATGGTAGTCCGTTCTCCCGGGTGGAGAAGACTAGCCAGTTAGCAGAGGAGACCCCACAGGCTTTCGCAGACAGGTTGTTGTGGTGTATGTAACCTGTTCCACCTTAAGAGAACTACCTTAAGAGATGTACTACTTTCTCTTGGCTGCTGTATACTGTAATACCGGTGGTGACCACACCGGTATATAAGTGTTGTGTAGGGATTTGCTGGGCAGTTCAGCCCTGACCTCCGAATAGTAAAGACCTGTTAAAGTTATTCTTGTGGTCTGTGTCCAGTGATTTATAATAAGCTTAACTGGGACACACAGACTTAACAGTGGCGACGAGTCCGATCTTACCCTGCGGCAGTTCTACATCCAAGGCAGCTTCGTCCTCAGAACGGGCGTCGAGAAGAGGCATCCGCCCTCATCATCCTGCTGAGCACCATCGCACGGGAGGCATCGAGAACGCGGGTTAAAAAGAAAAATTCTGACCACGAAGCCCTCCATCAGCGACAGGCAGTGATCATCCCTTCTACCACGGTGGTGGGTAAGCCGATCAGCGACACGAGCAGAAAGTCGGCCGCGTTGACTGTGGAGTGGGGGAGGGAAAACGGAGGAAAAAGGGCGGAGAACTCGACCACGGCCGGTAAAAAGGGCCGGGCTGCAATCGAGGCCGAGAGGCGCAGCGACTGGGGCAGCTTAAGGCACGAGAGCCGCGGAGAACTCAAACGCAGCCGGTGTAAAGGACCGGGCTGCAAGCGGGGCTGCGAGGCAAAGCAGCGTCGGGGAATTGAGAACCGCTGGGGAGGCGAGAATGGCAGCAGCACGGCAATCGCCATTGCAGCCAGCGGGGGAAGAAGGCAAACACGGGAATCCGCCATTGTAGTCGGCGGGGGAAGAAGACGAGCGCGGGAAAGACCGCCAAGCGCGGGAAGCCGCCATTTTAGTAGGCGGGGGAAGAAGACAAGCGCGGGAAGCCGCCATTTTGAGAAAAAGAAAAATTTAAAAAACTTGCAAGGATGCCTAAACATGGGAACATTAATACCTTTGATAGCGATATTGAAGATTGGACCACGTATGTAGAACGCATGGAAGTTTATTGTAAAGCAAATAAGGTACCAGATGATGAGAAAGCACTAATCTTATTAAGCTCAATGGGTGCGAAGACATACGGGCTATTGAAGCACCTTCTATCACCAAATAAACCGGCGGATCAGACTTTCGCGAATATTGTTACTGTCCTGGAAAATCATTTAAACCCCACGCCGCTGATGATAGCGGAACGATTTAAATTTTACAGAAGAACACAGCGGAAAGATGAAAGCAACGCTGAATTTTTAATTGAACTGTGTAAGCTATCAAAGCACTGTCAGTTTGGAACAGGATTAGCAGATGCGCTGAGAGATAAATTTGTGTGTGGATCGTTAAAAGAAGGAACACAAAAGCGACTGCTTGAGGAGAATGATCTTACGCTTGATAAAGCTGTCACTATTGCAGCATCGCACGAAGCCGCAGCGAGAGGCACGGCGGAAATGCAGCTACGGTCACCGGAACTCAGCACCAATCAAATGGTCTTGGGTACAGTAAAATGTTATCGTTGTGGAAAGACAATGCACGATCAGAACCAGTGCTGGTTCAAAAATCAGGAATGCAGAAAATGTGGCAGGCTTGGTCACATAGCTAAAGTATGCCGGTCAGGAAAGAAGACCAGCAACAAAAAGTCACCGCAGGAAAAGTACAGAAAGGTACACAAGGTGACAGAGAACAGTTCGAACGAACAGAAGTCAGATTCAGACTCCAGCAGTAATGAACTGGGTAGTCTAAGAGTACACAATGTTGGTAAGGAAGCAGACCTCTGAACGATTTGGGTCACACTTCAGATAGCAGGAGTCCAAGTGAAGATGGAATTGGACACTGGATCGGCATTGACGGTCATGAATAAGAAAGATTACAAAAGGTTATTCCCACATATTCCCCTACGGGATACGGAGATTGTATTGAAAACATACACGGGGCAAAGAGTATACCCCATTGGGAAGATAGAGGTAAAGGTGGTCCACAAGGGCAAAGAAAGCCGAGGAATGGACTTATATGTGCTACCTGAGGGAGGTCCACCACTACTGGGACGGGAGTGGATTAGGAAAATAAATATGGACTGGCATTCCTTAAAAGCACTAACGGTAGATTCCGGTAAAAAAGATGTCAAACCTAAACGATTGTCCAGAATATTGGACGATGCTAAAGAGGTGTTCCAACAGGGACTGGGAACACTGAGAGGAATTACGGCAAACATCAAGGTTGAAGAACATGCAAACCCAAAATTTTTCAAGTGAAGCTGAGCTGGAAGGGCTAGAACGTTCAGGAGTACTGTCTAAGGTAGACTGGAGTGAGTGGGCCACGCCCATTGTTCCCGTCATGAAGCGTTCATCGAGCAACAAGCCGGGGGAACCGGGGAAGGTTCGCATCTGTGGAGATTTCAAGATCACTGTTAATCCGGTGCTTCACATGGTGCAGTATCTGCTTCCGCGGATTGAGGATATCTTCGCTTCGTTTTCTGGCGGGAAACACTTCACCAAGATAGACCTGGCGCAGGCGTACTTACAGATGGAAGTTGAGGAAGAGTCACGCCAGTATCTCACGATCAACACGCATAGAGGCTTGTACCGGTATAATAGACTGGTTTTTGGAGTGGCATCGGCTCCAGCAATTTGGCAGAGGGCCATGGAGCAGGTATTACAGGGAATTCCAGGCACACAATGTTACCTGGACGATATTCTGATTACAGGAGATGATGACGAGGAACACCTTGCAAATTTGGAACTGGTGCTCACCAGATTGAAAGAATATGGACTTCGAGTTAATCGCCAGAAATGTGAGTTCTTTCAGAAGCGGATCTCGTACTGTGGTCATGTCATTGACCAGGAGGGGCTTCATAAGTCTCCTGACAAGATCGAAGCTGTTGTGAAGGCTCCCGCTCTGGATAATGTATCCCAGTTGAGGTCGTTCCTAGGGTTGATTAACTATTACCATAAGTTTCTGCCAAATTTATCCACGGTGCTGCACCCGCTGAACGCTCTTTTGCAGAAGGGAGTACCATGGAAGTGGAGCGAGGACTGTAGGAGGGCCTTTCGCAAAAGCAAGGCATTGATCACCTCAGAGGAAGTGTTGGCTCACTTCAACCCAACGCTGCCTATTCGTTTGGCTTGTGATGCTTCTCCATATGGTATTGGGGCAGTACTCTCACACAAGTTGCCAAATGGCCTGGAGAGGCCAGTCGCGTTCGCAACCAGATCATTGACCTCCGCTGAGCGCAACTATGCTCAGATAGATAGGGAGGCTCTCAGCCTTGTGTGGGGAGTAAAGAAGTTTAATCATTACCTGCAGGGCCAAAAGTTTACGCTTCTGACAGACCACCAGCCGTTGGTATCCATTTTTAACCCTAAGAAGGGTGTTTCGGTGATGACAGCACAGAGACTCCAGAGATGGTCCCTTTTCCTAGGGGCACATCAATATCAGATTGAATTCAAAGGTACAAAGCAGCATGGTAATGCTGATGGGCTGTTGCGCCTGCCACTACCTACAGAGGAGGAGGCACCGACGGTTGACCCTGTTGAGTTATTTCACTCGACCATCATCGAATGTTTACCAGTCACCAATGCAAGTATTGAAAGAGAAACCAGGAACGACCCGACACTGTCCCGGGTCTACGAAGTGACAGTGAAGGGATGGCCAGCACATGGTGATCCACTGTTACCGGCATTCTCAGCAAGACGAGACCAGCTGTCCGTCTGTCAAGGAACATTGATGTATGGAGCAAGGGTGATTATTCCTCCTAAATTAAGGGAGAGAGTTCTAAAGGAACTGCATGAAGGTCATCTGGGGGGAGTCAAGATGAAAAGCCTTGCTAGGGCTTATGTGTGGTGGCCGGGTATCGACCAACAGATAGAGGATCTGACGAAAGGCTGCTCAGGGTGCCAAAAAGTGCAAAATGCACCTCCGATTGCACCGCTGCATCCATGGGAATGGCCTTCAACCCCATGGCAACGTGTACATATTGACTTTGCTGGTCCATTCATGGACTCCATGTTTTTAATTGCGGTGGACGCACATTCTAAATGGCCAGAAGTGATTAAGATGACTACCACTACCTCGGAAAAGATGATCGCGGTGCTAAGAACGATATTTTCAAGAAATGGATTGCCAGAACAAATATGTTCAGACAACGGACCGCAGTTCATGTCAGAAGAATTCCAGAAATTCATGAAGAAGAATGGGGTGAAACATCATACCTCTGCCCCATATCATCCGGCTACAAACGGGTTGGCCGAGAGATTTGTACAAACGTTCAAAAAAGCAATAAAGGCCATGAGCGAAGATCAGATCCCACTACAACACAAGGTGGACAAATTCCTACTGGCATATCGAAACGCCACTCATGCAGTGACAAACCAAAGTCCTGCCATGATGTTCTATAACAGGAGGTTGCGGTCCAGGTTGGACTTGTTAAAACCAAATGTGCAGAGGGAAGTTGAAAACAAACAGTTCCAGCATATAAATAACAAGACCACTCGGAGTTTCGAAATAGGACAACCAGTGTTAGCCCGGGACTATAAAAACGAGAAATGGCAATCTGGAACAATTCGGGCCAGACAAGGACCCCTGATGCACACGGTAGATATTGGTGAAAATGTAATACGGCGTCATGGTGACCAACTGGTAGAATCGAGAACAGGGGTCGAACCTATGGTTACGGCAGAGACAACCGTGGAAGAAGTTAGTGAACCTGAAGCATCTACCTCAGAAGTGAATGTACCTGATGATGATGTCCAATCCATAAGAGACCAACTAGATGAGTCAACCCAGCAACGAGAATCAGAGACCCCTGAAAGGCGTTATCCAACTCGAATCAGGAGGCCTCCTCAGAGACTGAATCTTTGAACTGTTTTGCATGAAGTTGTATATATATATGTTATTATGTTATGTTAAATGGGGATATAACTGTTCAGCTAAAAAGGGAGGATTGTGGTGTATGTAACCTGTTCCACCTTAAGAGAACTACCTTAAGAGATGTACTACTTTCTCTTGGCTGCTGTATACTGTAATACCGGTGGTGACCACACCGGTATATAAGTGTTGTGTAGGGATTTGCTGGGCAGTTCAGCCCTGACCTCCGAATAGTAAAGACCTGTTAAAGTTATTCTTGTGGTCTGTGTCCAGTGATTTATAATAAGCTTAACTGGGACACACAGACTTAACAGTTGTGGCCTGTGTACAGGAGTGCCTTTAATGGGGATCTCGACCGGGTTAACTTGAACCAGGGTGAGCTGGCTCACTGGCTCCGAAGTCTGGTGGCAAACAACTTGCCACGAATCAGAGCCAAGGCTGAGCTGTGGTTCGACCCAAGAGGCCCCCAAGTCACCGAGGAGACAGTGGTCAGACCACTGACCCTGGCTTACCGCAACGGTAGGGGGGCAGACGAACCACAGACTAAAGGGAAAGTGCACGAATTTAAACCCGGCCAGGGTAAGAAGGAATGGCACCAGGAAGGGGGTAACCCTTCCGATGCGAGGCGTAACTGCTTCGGGTGCGGGAAGAGTGGGAATTGGAGAAGGGACTGTAAAAATCCTTGGAAGGATAGTGCAGGAAAGAATGCCCCAGCTCCCGCCCCAAAGGCAGAAACACCGACCTCTACCCCCACAGTAGATTCGATAGTAGCTGCACTTCAGGTTTTGTTGGCTGGCCCAGGGAAGGTAACCACAGCCACGGGTGCTTTAACTCCATCTGCCCCACCTACCACAGACTTATGACTAGAGCCAGCGCAGCCTGTCTATCTGTGTCCCCTTGAGTATGATGTATGGAAAAGACCGCTTGTTAAGATGGAGGTGGAAATGGTAAAAGGGACCTATTTGTTGGACACGGGAGCTTCGAGCACCATAGTCTACTCAGGTAACCCCGCTGCCTCACCTCTGTCTAACGGGGTCCTATACAGCTTAGTGGGGTTCACAGGTAACGAGCAGGCTGGCTCGTTCTCTGTCCCGCTGTCCATTAATTAAGGAGCACTCCACACCAAGTGGACTTGTGTTTTAATGAAGTGGGAGCAGGAAGGGAAGAGGATCCTGGGGGCTGATTTTATCATAGGCCACCGGATCCTAGTGGATCTTAGGAACCACTGTCTGTGGGGAGCATGCACCGGCAAAGAGGGTGAAGTGGCAGTTATCCCAGGGAAGCAGGGCAAGGGGACCCTGTGTACCCTAAAACCCAAGGAGGGTTATGACCGCGAGCAAATGGTCAGTAACACTCCAATGGAGTACCAGGCATTTGTGCGAGCACACCTCAGCGCATCTGCCACCCACAAGCATGATTGTGGGAGGGTGAACGGGGTAGAAGTGAGTGTAGATGGGGACCCCATGGCCCGACCACAAAAGCAGTATAATTTCCCAAAAGAGGCAGAGAAGGACATGGAGACAGCCATGACCTCTCTGGTCAAACAGGGGGTATTGAGGCCAATAGCTATCCATGTAAACTCTCCGTTGTGGCTGGTTAGGAAACCGGACAACTCCTGGAGAGCCACAGTGGACTATCGGGTGCTCAATAGTAACATCCCCACCTGTGCACCCACGGTAGCAGCCGTCGCCGACCTCATAGGAAATATTCCAGCCTCCGCGACCACCTTCACGGTGCTGGATATTTCCAATGGGTTTTGGTCCATCCCTCTACGGAGAGAGGACCAGTACAAGTTTGCCTTCACTTTTAAAGGCCAACAGTACACCTGGAACTGACTACCACAGGGATTCCACAATAGCCCCAGCATCTTCCACCAGTGTATGGCAGATTGCTTAAAAGGCTTCAGCCGACCCCGACAGTTAGCTCAGTATGTGGATGACCTGCTCCTATTCACTGATGAAGGAGAGGAACACGGTTCACTACTGGCTGAACTGCTGGAGTTGCTGAAGCAGGAGGGTTTTAAGGTAAACCCCAAGAAGGTACAGATTGGCCAAAAGGAAGTCAAGTTCCTAGGGCTGGCTGTAAGAGCAGGAGAAGGGGCCATAGATAAAGCCAGAAGGGAGGCAGTACAGGAGTTACCAGCCCCCAGTACAATGACAGGAGTGAGATCCTTTCTAGGGCTGACAGGGTACTGCCGGGATTTTATTGTAGATTACGCCGCCAGAGCAGCCCCTCTGCTCCGACTCCTACACAAGGGGGTGGAGTGGGTTTGGGATGAGGGTTGCGAGGCAGCATTTGTAAGCCTCAAGAAAAATCTGCAGACCGCACCAGCTCTAGGGGCGATAGATGGGGAGAAAGAGTTTTTCTTGGAGGTAGCAGCCAGCGGGGACAGTCTGAGTGCCGTGCTGCTCCAGGAGCGGCACAGTCAGCTGAGACCGGTGGTTTACTCCTCCAGAATACTCACAGAAGTAGAAAAGGGCTATTCCATCTGTGAGAGGCATCTCCTTGCCACTCACTGGGCTGTGAAAAGATCAGTGATCTTCACAGGCACCTCGCCCATCACCCTCCTCACCCATCACACGCCCACCCAGATGCTCCTAGATGGGAGAATAAAAGTTGGGACAGTGAGCAGCGCCCGCATTGCTCGCTGGACCCTGCTTCTCTCACAGATGGACCTAAGGGTAAAGGGTCTCTGCGAGCCCAAGCTATCCAGGGACGGCCCACCGGTGTTCCATTGAAGGAGTATGGGAAGTCAACATAGATTTTCGGGCCGGGATACACCCCACAGGCCACGAAATCTATATGGACAGTTCCAGCACGGTATCTGCTGGGAAACAACTCACAGGGTGTGGAATTTATGACCCAGGGGCAGACATTGCCCTGGCAATTAAACTCCCCAGCACCCAGCAGGCTGAACTGTCCGTGGTAGTGTACGTGGTTACACACCCAGAGAAATTCCCTACCTCATACACGATTTGCTCGGACAGCATGTTCACGTGCAATTCATGTACGGAATACCTGGCCATCTGTTCCTGTCGGGGATACACCCCCGCCGACGGGAGACCTCTGGCCATCAAGCCCCTGCTGGAGAAAATCATGACAGCTGTAGGGAAAGAAGGGAAGGTCTTTATCCACAAGGATAAGGCCCATTCAAAGACAGAGCCCTTGAGAGAGGGGAATCAAAGGGCAGATGAACTAGCCAAGCAGGGAGCTAGGGAAGGAAAGTTTTGGGACCCCTATCAGACAGGGTCGGTAGCTGCAATCCGGGACAAGGGTGGTACACAAGGGGTCGCCTTGGTCCCGGACCTAAGGCAGGCCCAGGTACGGGATCCCATCCTCAGAGCCGTCCTGGATGCGCTCACAAAAGGGGAGAAGGTAGAGCGCCCGTACGGTACAGCAGCCATCACCATCAAGGAAGGCAAGCTGTTCAGGGGGGAGCAATGGGTAGTGCCGCAGCAGCACAGAAGGGAATTCCTCCAACTGGCCCATGAAGGTCCAGGAGCGGGGCATCCCGGGTCTGAGGCCACCTGGCAAAGGGTGGAACAGGCAGGATGGTGGCCAGGACTGAGGGAACAGGTCCACGAGTTCTGTGCTGACTGGTGTGTGCTGCCAATAAACCTGACCCCCAGAAAAGGAAGGTATCTTTGGGACACACCAGGAGGGTAGAGGGACCATAGCAGTCGATCCAGATCGATTACATCAGGCCCCTACCCACCGCCCAGGGAGGCTACAAGTATTGCCTGGTCCTGGTGGATGTGTTCTCAAAGTGGGTGGAAGCTTTTCCATGCCGTACAGCTACCGTGTTGGGTACAGCCAAGATCCTGGTCAGGGAAGTGTTCTCACGATGGGGACTCCCACAGTATGTGGAGTCTGACCAAGGGAGTCACTTTACCAGACAGGTCATGCAGGAGACCCTCATGGTACTCGGCATTAAAGGAAAATGGCACGTCGCCTACAACACGCAGTCATCGGGTCCAGTAGAGCGTTTAAACCATACCATAAAGGAAAAGCTGAGGAAGGAAACGGGAGACTCACCCAAGAAGTGGGTGGAGGTCTTACCATTGGTCTTGATGGGGATCTGAGCCAGCCAGTTAAAAAGCACGGGGTACTCCCCACACGAGCTGATGACTGGCAGGGTTATGCAGACCCCCACCCATAGAAACATAGAAACATAGAAGATAGGAGCAGGAGTAGGCCATTCGGCCCCTCGAGCCCGCTCCGCCATTCAATGTGATCATGGCTGATCATCCAAACTCAGTACCCTGTCCCTGCCTTTTCCCCATATCCCTTGATCCCTTCAGCCTCAAGAAACATATCCAACTCTTTCTTGAATATATTTAATGAACTGGCCTCCACCGCCCTCTGTGGCAGAGAATTCCACAGGTTCACCACTCTCTGGGTGAAGAAATTCCTCCTCATTTCAGTCCTAAATGGCTTACCCCTGATCCTTAGACTATGACCCCTGGTTCTGGACTCCCCGGCCATCAGAAACATCCTTCCTGCATCTAGTCTGTCCAGGCCTGACAGAATTTTGTAGGTTTCGATGAGATCCCCTCTCAATCTTCTAAACTCCAGTGAGTATAAGCCCAATCGACACAATCTCTCCTCATACATCATTCCTGCCATCCCAGGTATCAGCCTGGTGAATCTTCGCTGCACTCCCTCCATGGCAAGAACGTCCTTCCTCAGGTAAGGTGACCAAAACTGCACACAATACTCAAGGTGCGGTCTCACCAAGGCCCTGTACAACTGTAGCAAGACATCCTTGTTCCTGTACTCGAACCCTCTTGCTACAAAGGCCAACATACCATTTGCCTTCTTAACCGCCTGCTGCACCTGCATGCTTACCTTCAGCGACTGGTGCACAAGGACACCCAGGTCTCTTTGCACTTCCCCTTCTCCCAATCTATTGCCATTCAAATAATAATCTGCCTTCCTGTTTTTGCCACCAAAGTGGATAACATCACATTTATCCACATTATAGTGCATTTGCCATGTTTCTGCCCAATCACCCAACCTGTCCAAATCGTACTGGAGTTTCCCGACATCCTCCTCGCAGCTTACCCTCCCGCCCAGCTTTGTGTCATCTGCAAATTTGGAGATATTACATCCAATTCCCTCGTTCAGATCATTAATATATATTGTGAACAGCTGGGGTCCTAGGACCGATCCTTGCGGTACCCCACTAGTCACTGCCTGCCACTCGGAAAACGACCCGTTTATTCCAACTCTTTGCTTTCTGTCCGCCAACCAGTTCTCTATCCAAGTCAATACCTTGTACCCAATCCCATGTGCCTTAATTTTGCACGCTAATCTCTTGTGTGGGACCTTATCGAAAGCCTTCTGAAAGTCCAAATACACCACATCCACTGGTTCTCCCTTATCTATTTTACCATTTACATCCTCAAAAAATTCCAGTAGATTAGTCAAGCATGATTTACCTTTTGTAAATCCATGTTGACTTTGTCCGATCCTGTCACTGCTTTCCAAGTGCTCTGCTATTACATCTTTTATAATAGACTCTAGCATTTTCCCCACTACCAATGTCAGGCTTACCGGTCTATAATTCCCCGCTTTTTCTCTACCACCTTTTTTGAATAGTGGGGTAACATTAGCTACCCTCCAATCCATGGGTACCGTTCCAGAGTCTATCGAGTTCTGGAAAATGATCAGTAATGCATCTACTATCTCTAGGGCCACTTCCTTAAGTACCCTGGGATGTAGACCATCAGGCCCTGGGGATTTATCGGCCTTCAGTCCCATCAATTTTCCTAACACCATTTTCCTACAAATACTGATTTCTTTCAGTTCCTCGCTTTCATCAGACCCTATGTTCCCCGGCATCTCTGGGAGGCTATTTGTGTCCTCCTTTGTGAAGACAGAACCAAAGTATGCATTTAGTTGGTCTGCCATTTCCTTGTTTCCCATTATAAATTCCCCTGATTCTGACTGCAAGGGACCTACGCTTGACTTCACCAATCTTTTTCTCTTCACATATCTATAAAAGCTTTTACAGTCAGTTTTTATGTTCCCCGCAAGCTTACTCTCATATTCTATTTTCCCTTTCTTAATTAATCCCTTTGTCCTCCTTTGTTGACTCGTAAACTGCTCCCAATCCTCAGGATTATTGCTTTTTCTGGCCAATTTATATGTCCTCTCCTTGGATCTTATGCTATCCCTAATTTCCCTTGTTAGCCACGGTTGAGTCACCTTTTTTGTCTTATTTTTACGCCAAACTGGGATGAACAAATTCTGTAGCTCATCCATTCGGTCTTTGAATGTTTGCCATTGCCTATCCACCGTCAACCCTCTGAGCGCCATTCCCCACTCAATCCTACCCAACTCGCTCCTCAGACCATCGTAGTTTCCTTTATTTAAATTGAGGACCCTTGTCTCTGAGTCAACTACTTCATTCTCCATCTTAATGAAGAATTTGATCATATTATGATCGCTCCGACCCAAGGGGCCTCGTACAACAAGATTGCTAATTAATCCTTTCTCGTTGCATAATACCCAGTCTAAGATGGCCTGATCTCTGGTTGGTTCCTCGACATATTGGTCCAGGAAACCATCCCGTAAACACTCCAGAAATTCCTCCTCCACAGTATTGTTACTAATTTGGTTGGCCCAATCTATATGTAGGTTAAAGTCACCCATGATGACTACTGTGCCCTTATTGCACGCTTCTTTAATTTCCCTTTTAATGTCATCCCCAACCTCCACCTTACTGTTTGGAGGTCTATATACCACTCCCACTAATGTTTTTTTCCCATTAGTATTTCTCAATTCTACCCATACAGATTCCACATCATCAGAGCTAATATCCTTCATTACAATTGTATTAATCCCTTCTTTAACCAGTAATGCTACCCCACCTCCCTTTCCTTTTTGCCTATCTTTCCTGAATATCGAATACCCCTGGATGTTGAGTTCCCAGTCTTGGCCATCCTTGAGCCACGTTTCCGTAATCCCAACCAAATCATATTCGTTTACCTCTATTTGCGCTGCCAATTCATCCACCTTATTACAAATGCTCCTCGCATTAAGACACAAAGCCTTCAGGCTTGTTTTTTTAACGCTCTTAGACCTATTAGAATTATTATTTACTGTGGCCATGTTTGATTTAAACCGTTGATTTCTCTGACTGCCAGTTTTGTTTTTCTCCTTCCTATCTTTTGCTTTTATCCCTGTTTTCCTTTCCTCTGTCTCCCTGCTCAGGTTCCCAACCCCCTGCCATTTTAGTTTAAACCCCCCCGAACAGTGCTAGCAAACCTCCCCGCAAGGATATTTGTCCCGCTCTGGTTCAGGTGTAACCCATCCGACTTGTACAAGTCCCACCTTTCCCAGAAGCAGGCCCAGTGATCCAGGAAACTAAAGCCCTCCCTCCTGCACCAACTCTTTAGCCACGCATTAATCTGCTCTATCCTCCTATTCCTATACTCACTAGCATGTGGCACCGGGAGTAATCCAGAGATTACAACCTTTGAGGTCCTGCTCTTTAATCTGCTACCTAGCTCCCTAAATTCTTGTTGCAGGACCTCATCCCTCTTTCTACCTATGTCGTTGGTCCCAATGTGAACCACGACCTCTGCCTGTTCACCCTCCCCCTTCAGAATGCCCTGCAGCCGTTCAGTGACATCCTTGACCCTGGCACCAGGGAGGCAACAAACCATCCTGGAGTCATGCCTACGGCCACAGAACCGTCTATCTGTTCCCCTTACGACAGAATCCCCTACCACTATTGCTCTCCCACTCTTTTTTCTCCCTTCCTGAGCAGTAGCAACACCCCCGGTGCCAGGAAGTTGGCTGCTGCTGCCTTCCTCTGGTGAGTCATCCCCCTCCCCCTCAACAGTATCCAAATTGGTATACCTGTTTGAAAGGGGGATGGCCACAGGGGTCTCCTGCACTACCTGCCTGCTTCTACTGCTCCGCCTGGTGGTCACCCATTTCCCTCCTGCCTGTGCAGCCCTACCCTGCGGCGTGACCAACTCATCAAACGTGTAATCCACGACCCTCTCAGCATCGTGAATGCTCCACAACCCATCCATCTGCAGCTCCAGCGCCTCAATACAGCGCATTAGTAGCTGCAGCTGGATGCATTTCTGGCACACGTGGTCATCAGGGACACTGGCAGCATCCCTGAATTCCCACATAGAGCAAGAGGAGCATAACACGGGGCTGGGCTCTCCTGGCATGACTTACCCCTTTAATTAATTAAAATTAATTCAATACCACCAGTTAAAGATATACTCTAGGGCGCTTATTTACCAACTGTCCCCACTACACCACAGAGACCCAAGAAAATATAAACCGCAGAATTTAAGCTTGTAATAAAAGAAATACTCACCAACCAATCACTTACCTGCTTCCTGGTGACGTCTCACTTGGATTACTTTTTACCTCTCTCCTCTGCTGTTGAATTGGTACGCCTCGCTGAGTCCGCCGCTTTTCAACTACCGCCGCTTTTCAACTGCCGCCGCTTTTAAGCTCTGCCGCCGGTCACTGCCCCCTCACAGGTCCGATGCTCTGATCGGGCCTCACCTCGCAACTGCCGCCGCTTTTCAACTGCCACCGCTTTTAAGCTCTGCCGCCGGTCACTGCCCCCTCACAGGTCCGATGCTCTGATCGGGCCTCACCTCGCAACTGCCGCCGCTTTTCAACTGCCGCCGCTTTTAAGCTCTGCCGCTGGTCACTGCCCCCTCACAGGTCCGATGCTCTGATCGGGCCTCACCTCACAACTGCCGATGCTTTTCAACTGCCGCCACTTTGAAGCTCTGCCGCCGGTCACTGCCCCCTCACAGGTCCGATGCTCTGATCAGGCCACACCTCGCAACTGCCGCCGCTTTTCAACTGCCGCCGCTTTTAAGCTCTGCCGCCGGTCACTGCCCCCTCACAGGTCCGATGCTCTGATCGGGCCTCACCTCGCAGCTGCCGCCGCTTTTCAACTGCTGCCGCTTTTAAGCTCTGCCGCCGGTCACTGCCCCCTCACAGGTCCGATGCTCTGATCGGGCCTCACCTCGCAACTGCCGCCGCTTTTCAACTGCCGCCGCTTTTAAGCTCTGCCGCCGGTCACTGCCCCCTCACAGGTCTGATGCTCTGATTGGGCCTCACCTCGCAACCGGTGCTAGCACCGGTGCTGACAGAGGGTCAGCTCAGGGAGGTGAACCAGGACAGTTTTGTCCGGAATCTGTTTGAACACTTCAAACAGATTCACTGGCAGGCTGCTAGTAACATGGGAAAGCAGCATCGGATTAACCGATTGCTGCTGGAACCCAACAGGCACCACGAGTGGGAGATAGGGGATCAGGTCATGGTGAGAAACTTCACCCAGATGGGAAGTTTTGAACCATTGTATATGGGACCATGCAGCATTGTTGACAAGGCAAGCCCCATGGTGTATGCCATCAAGGTGCCCCGCCGCACAAAGTGGTTCCACATTAATCAGTGCAAGCTGTTTAAGGTAGAGAGTGTAGAATGGTCAGCAAGGGTTAACTGCATTAAGGCTAGAGAGCAGCCGCCTGCAGCTGTGGCTGATTCACAGACCGCAAAGGCGGGGGCAGTGATTTGTGTGACTGGAGAGGCCCTCCCACCAATTAAGTGGGATTCAGGTACACTCCCAGTAGTCGGAGCCTTAAGAAGGTCTCCTCGCACACCACAGGCCAGACTACCTTGGTCACCTGAGTGTCATTTTAGAGTACGGACCAGCCCCAGGAGAGCCGTTAGCAGAAAGGGAAAAACAAAGGTCAGGGACAAGTCCAGGGATACGGATCCCCAGCCTACAGCCTCCAAAGGTGAGGGACTCACAGGAGAGATAGTGTTGTGCAAAGAGAGAGAGACAAGGGTCCCCAGCCTACAGCATCAGGCTGCGGGGAACCCACAGGACAGGACAGGGACTCGGCAGCCACACCGAAGGGGGTAGTGTGTTGCAGCACCGGAGGACACACTCCCCCGGTTAACTGGGATTCAGGAAAACTCCCAGTTGTTTTAAGAAGGACTCTCCAAGTCCGGTGGCACAGGTCACCTTACGCCCAGGCGTACAAACTGCCCAGATTCCAAAAAAGGTACAGGCCAATCAGGAATTAGTCTGGCCGTCTGGAGACGGGCGGCGGATGTATATAGTTTTTTGAAGTGTTTTAAGTGTGTTTTACTGTTTGGAAGTTTGGGATTTTAGTGGTGTAATTTCGGTTTTAGTATAAGTTTAAGTTTTTGAATTTTGATAACTGTGTCAGGCCAGAGAACCTTCTCGGGACATGGCTATTTTGTTTGTGTGTCCCTACAGAGAGGAAGTCAGGATGAGGAAGGTTCTGCTCCTGCTCGCCCTGGTAGGGGTGAGCACCAGTGATCGAGGAAATGTGGAGAACTCCCATATCTATGGGTGTTCAGGAGAGAGAGCACCGATCGTTACCGCAGGGGGTGGCAAACGGGGTGTGGAGGAGCTCGCCATTTACTTCCACGAGGGAAGGTGGCCAGGGTGGCTGGGGTCTAACTTGACACAATACTCCAGCCAGACCGGGTTCACATACGGGGAGGCCTCCATCCCGTGCCCCAGGGTACAGGTCATCGCTACAAGGGTCAGTGTCACCGTGGGAAAACATGTATGTTTGACATGCAAGGGACAGATTCCTTTGGATCGGTGGAGGTGGCTCAGAAAGCTGAGCCAGGATATAGGAAACCCCACAGTTGATTGGGAACGATTGGGGAACAATACCCATCGGACGATTACAGGGACCCGAGGGGGGTTCAGTGTGTGCTGAGACAAGTGATGGGAACCGGATCAGGGGATTTATGTCAGTATGTGGGGGTCAGAGAAAATCTGCCCCACAGGCGTATCCATCATTTTCCACCGGCAATGACAAGATGCCGGGGAGGGGATGGGGTGGGATTCCAGCCTGCATGCGTGCGCAGTCCCACACTCCCCAATCCCAGTGAATGCCACTGAACTTGTGACCCGCCCCCGAAAGCCCCTGCCCACGACCACAACATCACGGACTATAGTCCAGTGGTGTCCTACCACCACCAAGGGACCAGGGAATGGTTTAGTCTGTAGAAATAGGGGGTATATTGGGGTTATTGTCTCTGGCCAGTCAGAAGTATCTGAGCTGCTGCAGAGCCCCATTCGGTTTCGAATCGCTCCCCTTTTCTGGTTCTGACCGCCAGACTTATTTCAGTAGCGATGTAGACAAAACGAGACTCATAGTTGGATGCAAAGAAGACCAGCTTTTATTGAAATAAAAAGAAATCAATTGAAAATAATCAATACAACACACCTTTACTTAATACAGCACTTTTACTTAATGCAGCACACCTTTGCTTACTACAGCACACCTTTGCTTAGTACAGCACTCTTTTGCTTAATACAGCAGACTTTTACTTAATACAGCACACTTTTACTCAATACAACACTTTTACTTAATAGGGGAGGAGAAAACGGACACATCGAGGGAAAATTGACTAAAATTACAATTTAACAAAATTCCCCTTAATTCCCACCCCAATACCTATCTAGGTTGCCTTGTAATGGGCCAGAAAATCTTATGCTCACCAGTGAACACCTGCTCTGTGCTCCTGCGGTCTTAGATTCTTCACTGCCCCGAAATAGAGATACCCCAGTATTTAAAAGTAACTGCTGGTATTCCACTTCTTTGGGCAGGCTATTGAGTTGTTCTTCTTGCAGGCAGAGCATGGAGGCGAGGCAGCAGAGAGAGAGTGATGGCTTCCTGAGAGGCTATTTTTATACCCCATTCGGAGCCGTAATCTTCGCGCCCAAATCCGGATGTATCTGGACTATACAAAAGGGAATCGATCTGTCCCCATTGACTGTGATGGGTTTGAATGTATTCCCCATTCGTTTAAACTGGTATGTGCCCGGTTTAAAATGTCCTATCAATATCTCAAGTGCTGGACAAATGAATAGTCAATAGCACTAAGTGGTTTGTAAACAAACCCATTGTCCTGTAGTCAGTCCAACCGCAATTGATTGACAGCTTTAAGTACTTAAGCCTTTGTGTCAACATTGTAGAGAGTTCTGTGAACAAACAACCCCTTTGTCCTGTGGTTTGAAATTTCCTAAACTGCAGTTGATTGACAGTTTCAAGTACTTCATGCATTTCGCACAGGCTGGTGTTTTTTTCAAATCCTTTGCAGACACACAAGCAGGCTGTCCTTTTGTCTCCTGCCACGAGGTCTGACAGCCATTTTTTTGATGCCCTGGATTTTTAAGGTATTCCACCCAAGTTTTCTTTAATCAAAAAAAAGTCTTGGGAGCTGTAGAGATTTTCGAAATTCTTGCGAAACCTTACAGTCCCCCATCAGATACTAAAACTTGCTTGTAGTATCCTGTCCAACGGTGAGCAATAATTTCTGACCCCCCACAAACAACCTTCCCTTATACTTATCTATATCTATCTTTGATCCCCCGACACCTCCATCTCCCCTACCCAGAGAGAATCACAATACATGGTAGGCATCTATCAACAGAAAAACAAGATTAGTTACAATAATTCAAACACGGAGGGGGTCCAATGCCCCTGCACCACTGAGTATTCACAATAATTCAAGCATGGAGGGGGTCCAATGCCCCTACACCACTTGTGACATAGCTTTAACACAATACAACATCTTCAATGGGATTATCTGTTAAAAATACAAATGGAAGAAAATGTGCTTCCCTTTTTTTTTTAAATGCAATTGCCTGACACTTTAATAAATGGCACCATCCTTCAGTCATAAATGTTTTTCAAACTTTTCCAATAACAGTTTAAATGCTGTGGACATCTGCCTCCTGCAGACCCCTCCCTTCGTGGGCTAGGTGTGCTTCCTTCCTCGAGCATCCAAAGACACGATGGTCCTCTGCACCTTCCAGAACTCTGAAAAAGACTTTAAAAAAACACCTAGCCAGGTCCCCTGGCTCGCGGGAGTATGATCATGCCCCGTGACCTTGGCTCACATAATACAACTCTGGAATGGTACCATACTTAAAACTTATACTCTAATAATTAACACTACCAAATTGCATTATATATATTTAAAATTAAGACATTCTAACTTAATCCTTTACACACATTACTTGAACAAAGCTATATACAAGCGCCGCCTGTCTCCGGGCGGCCAGCCTAATCCCTGTTTGGGCTGCCACAGGCTGCTCCCTGTGGCATGGCTGGACTGATCCCAACTTCAAGTTCCTCGCAGCTCATGGCTGCTGGTTGGGGACTTCTGTCTTTTGGCTTCTCCCTGACTTGGGAGGCCACCTTATTCCACTGGAAAGCTGGTGACCATACTTTCTTGGGCTGGGGTACACAAAGAGATCTCCTAGGGAGTGTTGCAGGGGGGGCTACCCTGGCGAGCGAACCCTTAGCTCGGGTCACACTCCTTGATGACTGGGGACCTTCTCCTTCAGGTCCCTCCCTACCCAAACCTGGACTGGGGACAGGCAATCCCTTGCCACCGGCTGCCGGTGGCTGAGAGCCTTCCCCTTCAGGTCTGAAACCTGGTTCAGGCTCCTCCCCGGAGTCCCACAAGAGAGGGGGAATCGCTCGGGCCAAGTGCTGGGGAACTTCTCCTCTCACGCACGCGACTGCGCCTGTGTGTGCAGTCTGTGTGTGTGTACGCGCTGCAGGCTGAGGATTTCTGACTTCAGGTACAATCCCAGCTGCCTGTTTCCCTGCCCCCGGCTCAAACAACCTGCATTGTTTAATATAACTGGCAACCTGCCAGTAAACCTGTTCTAACTCCTTTTCCCTTACCAGGGCGGCCTTAAAGGCGGAATCTTGGGCTTGGACCTTCTTTTGGCCCGGGGCCAAAACTATCCCCTGTGTGCCTCCCTTTTCCCGGATTGTTGCTACTGGGCCTGCTCTACAGGGGTCCCAGGACTCTCCTTCCCTGTCCCCCTGCTTAAACAACTTACACTGGTCATGATTGGCTCCTCCCCTAACACAAGCCACAGCGCCTGCTTGTGCAGCCTGTGAACTTGTACCTGCTGCGGGCTGAGGATTTCTGACCTCAGGTTTACTCCCAGCTGCCTGTTTCCCTGTGGGTCCCATTAAGCTAAATGGGACCTTGTTAGGCTGGGGTGAATTGGTCAGGTCTTCTGAGTGGACCACTGTGCTGGGGGCTCCAGTGTCCACTGAATATCTCCCCTGCCCTGTCTTCACCCCCATCTTAACATAGGGCCTGCTCCCCTCAGCATTTTTGCGGGGACACAGGTCGACAGGCTGCGCTGGCTCTAGTCATAGTGGGGCGGCAGAGTGGGCCGAGGGAACTACAGCACGGTGGTGGCTGCTACTCTCCCCTGGCCAGTCAGAAGAGACTGCACTGCCTCCAATAGTGACTCGACCGAGGGGGGGGGGGAATTCCTGTCTCTACCTTTTGGACTGGGGCTGTGGGATTCTTTCCCTTGTCCTTCCAAGGATTTTTACAGTCTTTTCCCCAGTGACCATCTTTCCCGCACCCATAACAATTTAACCTGGGAGGGACGGTTCCCCTCCTGGTGCCACTCTTTCTGACTCTGGCTCCCAGGTTTAACCTCATGGCATCAACAGGCGGACCGTACCTCCGTTGTCGGAGGGGGTACACTGGTCCTGGTCCATCTAGCGGGGCCTGCTGTGCTTCCTCTACCACCTCATCCTCCACCCACTTTGCTGCCAGAGCTCCTGAAAGCTCGGAGCTGTGGGTGGCGGTCGTGGGACCTCTGCTTCCCTGACCAACCTTTTCCTGGGTGTTGCCTGTGGGACGGTTTTATTTAGGTTGCTGGTAAAATCCGACTGACCTGCCTTCGGGCTGCTCAAACATATTATCCCCTTTGCCCTCTTTAAAGCCATATTCAAGCTTTCGACCTCTTCCCTACAGGGGCCATGATCTGCTTTCTCAAACCCTTGGTCGCAGGCCAGCTTATACGCTGCCTTTACCTCTCTAAACTTTTCCTCCTGCTCTTTTACTTCTTGAATGAGCCAGGCGTTCTCCTCCCGCACCCTCATCTCATTGCTCTTGGCCTCTGCAACTAGGCACTTCAGGTACTCTAATTCATGCCTCATGTGGCTTTTGCCCTCACTAAACTGAATCACCAGGCATTCTATCTTGGCCTGGTATTCTTAAACCTCCATTTCCCTATCCCAACTCTCTGCTCTAGATTCCCTAAGCCTGTGGGTAACTTCCCCAAGCCTGCGGGCACCTAACCACAAACAGACCAGTGGGATGAAAAGAAACCCAATAACTGCTGCTCTCTCCAGAACCAAACCACCATCTGCTACATCGCATACCATTGCCGACGGACTTGCCGCGGTCGCCATTTTGTAGAAATAGGGGGGTATATTGTGGTTATTGTCTCTGGCCAGTCAGAAGTATCTGAGCTGCTCCAGAGCCCCGTGTGGTTTCGAATCGCTCCCTTTTTCTGGTTCTGTCCGCCGGACTTATTTCAGTAGCGATGTAGACAAAACGAGACTCATGATTGGGTGCAAAGAAGACCTGTATTTATTTAAATAAAAAGAAATAATTTGAAAATAATCAATATAACCCACCTTTACTTAATACAGCACTTTTACTTAATGCAGCACACCTTTGCTTACTACAGCACACCTTTGCTAAGTACAGCACTCTTTTGCTTAATACAGCAGACTTTTACTTAATACAGCACACTTTTACTCAATACAGCACTCTTTTACTTAATAGGGGAGGAGAATTTAACAAAATTCCCCTTAATTCCCACCCCTAATACCTATCTAGGTTGCCTTGTAATGGGCCAGAAAATCTTATGCTCACCAGTGAACACCTGCTCCATGCTCCTGCAGTCTTAGATTCTTCACCACCCTGAAGTAGAGATACCCCAGTATTTAAAAGTAACTGCTGGTATTCAACTTCTTTGGGCGGGCTATTGAGTTGTTCTTCTTGTAGGCAGAGCACGGAGGCGAGGTGGCAGAGAGAGAGTGATGGCTTCCTGAGAGGCTATTTCTATACCCCATTCAGAGCCGTAATCTTCGCGCCCAAATCCAGATGTATCTGGGCTATACAAAAGGGAATCGATCAGTCCCCATTGACTGTGATGGGTTTGAATGTATTCCCCATTCGTTTAAACTGGTATGTGCCCGGTTTAAAATGTCCTATCGATATCTCAAGTGTTGGACAAACGAATAGTCAATAGCACTAAGTGGTTTGTAAACAAACCCATTGTCCTGTGGTCAGTCCAACTGCAATTGATTGACAGCTTTAAGTACTTAAGCCTTTGTGTCAACATTGTAGAGAGCTCTGTGAACAAACAACCCCTTTGTCCTGTGGTTTGAAATTTCCTAAACTGCAGTTGATTGACAGATTCAAGTACTTCATGCATTTCGCACAGGCTGGTGTTTTTTTCAAATCTTTTGCAGACACACAAGCAGGCTGTCCTTTTGTCTCATGCCATGAGGTCTGACAGCCATTTTTTGATGCACTGGATTTTTAAGGTATTCCACCCAGGTTTTCTTTAATCAAAAAAAAGTCTTGGGAGCTGTAGAGATTTTTGAAATTCTTGTGAAACGTTACAAGTCCTAGTACCAACAGATAAGCTGCTGTACCAGGGAGTACACTATGCAGTGGCCTCAGTGATCCTGAACCTGACCGAGGTGCACTTACCTGAGTGGTGCCCTAAAGAGACAGAACAGTTGTAGCAAGCCCTGTTGAAGGAAATGTTTAGAAAGTTTTATGAGTTCGACTTTGCCAATGTGGACAAAGCGAAGCTGTACAGTTTACATCCTGAGCATAATATGGGTGCAGGGAGACAAAGAAGCGGGACCTGGAATGAAGTTTTTACAGCTTACAGTACAGGGTCCTCAGTGATAAACAGCCTAGATGACATAGAGCTGCAAACCCAGATAAATGGTTTAAAGACCCAGTTAAGAAAACTCCTAACAGAGGAGAACACAGTGGTGGGCTCAGAGCTGCATGAGGACCAAGCCATGACGGTCCATTTAAAGGAGATTATAGCTGAGCTGGAGAGACATGCCAAAACAGTAAATGCACTTATACGGGAGGACAGAAATGCTTCAGATCAAGCTGCACAGAATGAGGTGTGCGTGCTATACGGGGCATGGTTGCTGGGCGAGGGCTGCAGCAACCTGGAGGATTTCAAACAAGGTTTAGTCCCCTCCTGGATTAGCAACAAGCACCTCACAGCCCTCCACCTGTTTAGTAATTCGCTGAGCCCATGTCAACTCCGGCTAGCTTCTAAGGCTAACCTGTCCCAGTGGATTGTGGACGTTCCAATCATACTATCATGGGGATAGTAGTGAGGATGCCGGTCATGGGTGGGACAGCCTGACCCGCACCGGTATACAGGGTGGAGAACATTGGGATCATTCAAGGGGGTGCGCACGTCCGTTTTGCAGAGGTCCCACCTTATGTCATAAAGTGGGAGCACGCTATGACAGGTGCAGACCTCTCCGGCTGTTGGAGCCAGGGAGCACGCATAATACTGTGCCCCCAGCACTTGAATGCCTATTTGAGACCACAGTGTGGGTTTAAACCTGCTGGTGCATGACCTGTGAACTGTACGATGGAGGTAATGGCAAAGGACCATGTTTCTCCCCAGGTAGCATTCATAGGGGGTGGGACATATTGTGACACCACAAGTGCGCCCCACTACTGGCATGGACAGTACATCTGGTGTCTGGTGAGTGACAGCAGTTTTTGTTTTAAACCCGAGGCAGAAGTTCAAGTGGCCCAGGAACAGATTGTACCCATCCCTGAAAACATAGAAACATAGAAACATAGAGATAGGAACAGGAGTAGGCCATTCGGCCCTTCGAGCCTGCTCCGCCATTCAATGAGATCATGGCTGATCTTCGTCTGAGATCATAGCTGATCTTACCAGTTCAGTACCCCGTCCCCGCCTTTTCTCCGTAACCCTTAATCCCCTTAGCCTTCAGAAATATATCCAATTCTCTCTTGAAAATATTTATTGAATTAGCCTTCACAGCCCTCTGTGGCAGGGAATTCCACAGGCTCACCACTCTTTGAGTGAAGAAATTCTTCCTCATCTCTGTTTTAAATGATTTGCCCGCTATTTTTAGACTGTGACCCCTGGTTCTGTGCTCCCCGGCCATTGGAAACATTCTCTCTGAATTCAGCCTGTCCAGGCCTGCCATAATTTTATATGTTTCGATGAGATCCCCTCTCAATCTTCTAAACTCCAGTGAGTACAAGCCCAAACTATTTAATCTCTCTTCGTAGGTCATTCCCGCCATTCCAGGTATCAGCCTGGTGAATCGCCGTTGCACTCTTTCCATGGCAAGAACATCCTTCCGCAGATGGGGCGACCAAAACTGTACACAATACTCCAGATGCGGTCTCACCAGCACCTTGTACAGCTGTAGTAAGGTATCCCTATTCCTATACTCGAACCCCCTTGATATGAAGGCCAACATACCATTTGTCTTCTTAATCGCCTGTTGCACCTGCATGCTCTCCTTCAGTGACTGGTGCACAAGAACACCCAGGTCCCTCTGCACTTCCCCATCTCCCAATCTATTGCCATTTAGATAATAATCTACCCTCCTGTTTTTACCCCCAAAGTGGATAACCTCGCATTTATCCACATTATAGTGCATCTGCCACGTATCCGCCCATTCCCCCAACCTGTCCAAATCGCACTGTAGCCTCCTGACATCCTCATCAGAGCCCACCCCTCCTCCTAGTTTAGTGTCGTCAGCGAATTTGGAAATATTGCATCCAATTCCCTGATCCAGATCATTTATATATATTGTGACCAGCTGGGGTCCCAGGACAGATCCTTGCGGCACCCCGCTGGTCACTGCCTGCCACTCCGAAAACGAGCCGTTTATTCCAACTCTCTGTTTTCTATCCGCCAGCCAGTTCTCTATCCACGTTAATACTTTGCCCCCAATTCCATGAGCCTTAATTTTGCATGATAATCTTTTGTGTGGAACCTTATCGAAGGCTTTCTGGAAATCAAGGTACACCACATCCACTGGCTCTCCCCCATCTATTTTACCAGTTACTTCCTCAAAAAATTCCAGCAGATTAGTCAAACACGATTTACCCTTTGTAAATCCATGTTGACTCTGTCCGATCCTTTCCCCATTTGTCAAGTGCTCCGCTATTTTATCCTTAATAATGGACTCTAGCATTTTGCCCACAACCGATGTAAGGCTTACTGGTCTATAATTCCCTGCTTTCTCTCTACCCCCCTTTTTAAATATTGGGGTAACATTAGCTACCCTCCAATCCACGGGTACTGTTCCCGAGTCAATGGAGTTCCGGAAGATGATCCTTAGAGCATCTGCTATCTCCAGGGCCACCTCCTTAAGTACCCTAGGATGTAGTTTATCAGGCCCCGGGGATTTGTCGGCCTTCAGTCCCCTCAACTTACCCAACACCATATCCCTAGAGATACTAATTTCTGTCAGCTCCTCCCTCTCATTAGTCCCTATGTTTGCCGATATTCCTGGGAGGTTATTTGTGTCCTCCTTTGTGAATACAGAACCAAAGTATGAGTTTAATTGGTCTGCCATTTCCTTATTCTCCATTATATATTCTCCCGAATCGGACTGCAAGGGACCGACTTGGGATTTTACCAGTCTTTTCCTCCTGATATACCGATAAAAGCTTTTGCAGTCTGTCTTTATGTTTGCTGCAAGTTTACTTTCGTATTCTATTTTCCCCTTCCTGATTAATCCCTTTGTCCTCTTTTGCTGTATCCTGTACTGCCCCCAATCTTCCGGTCTGGTGCTTTTTTTTGCCAGTTGATATGCCCTTTTTTTAAATTTTATGCTGTCCCTAATTTCCCTCGTTATCCACGGTTGAGTCACCTTTTTAGGTTTATTTTTATGCCAAACCGGTATAAACATGTTCTGGAATTCTTCCATTCTATCTTTGAATGCTTGCCATTGTCTATCCACTGTCAATCCCCCCAGAAACACCACCCAATCAATCTTACCCAATTCCCGTCTCATACCCTCGTAATTCCCTTTATTTAAGTTCTGGACCTTAGTCTCTGATTCAATTTCCTCACTCTCCATCTCGACTGAGAGCTCGATCATATTATGATCGCTCTGACCCAAGGGGCCTCGTACAAGAAGATTGCTGATAAGTCCCTTCTCATTGCACAATACCCAGTCTAAAATGGCCTGATCTCGAGTCGGCTCCTCGACATATTGGTCCAGATAACCGTCCCGAAAACATTCCAGGAATTCCTCCTCCTCAGAATTTTTACCAATTTGGGTAGTCCAATCAATATGTAAATTAAAGTCACCCATGATGACAGCTGTGCTCTTATCGCACGCTTCTCTAATTTCCCTTTTTATGCCTTCCCTCACCTCCATATTACTATTTGGAGGCCTATATATCACACCCACTGAACCCTCGACTGTTCACCTCACTGTCAGGGAAAACATCACCAACTTGCAAAGTTACGTCACACATTTTGGCTATGAGATTCCGCCTCAACAGAACATCTTACCGCCCTATTAAAAGCATTAGTCGTCTCACAGAAACATTTCTCTACGTTGGAGCAGAAAACAGTAGAGATAGGGGCCAAGATATTGGATATTGTGGTTCCACCCTGGTGGGACATTTTTGAAAATATAGAAGCCCCCCTCTTGGATTAGACTGGCTTCCCACATTTTAGTGGCTTGCCAGCTGGGAATAGTTTTCTATTTGTTGTGTGCGAAGTGCAAAGGAAGGGACCAAATGCTCCGCTCTCAGCATGAGGGAGCATGGGACAAGAACAAAAATAAAGGCTATGCCCAGGTATAAAAACAACCATGAACATGATTAAAAATAAAGTTGAACAAGTGTGTGTGTCAATTTATTTTTCCTGTGTGCATGTTTTCCAAGTGGTGCAGGGGTGTTGGACCCCCTCCATGCTTGGATGTGAATGTAATAAAAGTTTTGTACTTTATGTATTTTGATAAACACTACACGTAAAGGGATGGGAGAGTGTTTTGTTTGGGTATTATTTAGTTTAGGTAGTACAGGGGAAGGTTGCCTCCTGAGGAACAGAAATTTTGCTCACACCTGAATGATACTATAGTGTTATAAAGTATCACAGTGGGGTGTGTAAGGTTCGAAAAATTTCTGCACAACCCCAGAACACAAGGAAAGTCATATTTTTAATGATTTTGGGAACATTACAGAAGGAGTCTGCAAAAAGGATAATTGGTGTTGTTGGGCCAAACAGAAGGATTTTAAAGAGATTGTTTAAGGAAGAGATTTTTGGACTGTTTTCAAGGTTATTGGGCAAAAGGGATTTAATATAAAAAATCCCAGGAAGTTTGGCTGGTTTAAAAGGCATGTTCAGGCTTGCAAAAGGCTGGAACAGCAGGGAGGCGGGGTGGGCCCCTGACGTTTGGATATTGAACTGTCTGAGGAATGTCAGGGCTGCCTCAGTTTTACATAAGGACAATGAAGCCTGTTTTCCTGCCAAGCCAGGTATCAGGTAAACAGGACATCTCCCCAGCCATACAAAAGAAATGTAAGAAGTCACAGAACACCAGGTTATAGTCCAACAGCTTTATTTGAAATCACAAGCTTTCGGAGCGCTGCTCCTTCGTCAGGAGTGCATTTCTCCACTTCACCTGACGAAGGAGCAGCGCTCCGAAAGCTTGTGATTTCAAATAAAGCTGTTGGACTATAACCTGGTGTTGTGTGACTTCTTACATTTGTCCACCCCAGTCCAACTCCGGCATCTCCACGCCATACAAAAGAAAGAACATCAGCCCTACAGTTACTATAAACAAACCACAGTCCAAAGTCAATTTTAAAAGGATTGAAAAACGTTTTGCATTTTAAATTGGTTTCAAGGCAATCCCGAAACCAGTTAAAAGCCGCTTAAGTTTGGGTGAGCCATCCCCTAAACTCGTTAAGTTTTGGATGGGCCATCCCCGAAGCTCGTTAAAGTTTTAAAGGACATTTGTGGCAGAGCCACCAAGGGGACTCTGATCTTATGTACATAATTATCTTTAACTAATTGTTAGCTACAGAATGAATCTGAATCTCTGTTCATATTATCACATGTACATAGCGGGGTCCCTTTAAGATTGAGACCCAACGCGGTGACGTCATCACGTTGATCACGTGATCCTCCAGCGGCGGGAAAACATGATGACGTCATGACGTCCGACCAGGGAGGGGCTCTAGTCAGTCCTCGTGGAGCTAGCAACCAGTACAGACCTGTTATCCAGCTTTCCATTGTTTTAGTGTTAAACTCTGTCTATTAGTATTAAACATCATGGCCTAGAAATTCACTAGCCTTAGCGCCGCTTTTGAGGCGCTAGAGGGGCTAGCGCCAGAGCTATGGCCAGCTGAAAAATTCCCTGGGGCCCTAAAGCGGCGTTGCACCGGTAGCGCTGCGCCGGCACCGATGACGTCATCGGTGTGCGCAGCGTCCCGGTTGCCATGCCGACGGGCCCCAGCGCCGAAATTCAGTTGCGGCCGCCTCGCCCGTGGCAGCCGCAACTAAGACTCTGGCAACCGAGTCTTACACAAGTTAGCGCCGGCGCATTAAGGTCGCGCGGCGGCCGGCCGCTTTCCCGCCGGCCGCCTGCCCGCACCTCCCTCCCCGGACTCCTCCACCCCCCCCCGCGGAACAGATGCGTCTGGCCTGCAAGCCCGGCACTTGTCCGAGGTGCTGGGCTCATTTTTGAAAAAATCAAACGGCCAGTGATCGGGTGAAGGCAGCGCCTCCTTAACGGGAGGAGGAGGCCTGCACTTCCCCAGCCTGCCGCACCGCATCGGGTGCCGCAGCGCCGGATTAGCGCCGCAATTCGGCACTCAGCGCCCATTGGGAGGCACTCACGCCCACCAGTAGCGCCGGCAGCCATCTGGGCGCGGCGCTACTGAATTTTTGGCGCGCGCAACGGAATTAGCGCCGGCGCTAAATTTCCGGCGCTAAAGCCCTGGCGCGGTGTCAACTCAATTTCTAGGCCCATTTGTTTAATAGACTGACTCGATCTCAGTCCTTTAGTTAGGAATCTAGCCGTTCCTACAGTGGTGACCCCGAATTTTCGTGGACAATTTTCGCGAAAGAAGCGCAACGAAACATGGAAGCACATGCCGTGGCTTTGAAGCTCCCACAGTTTTGGGAACAACATGCTGCCTCCTGGTTTGTCCAAGCAGAAGCACAATTCGAACTCCGTAACATCGCCACGGATCAGACCCGCTACCTCCACGTGGTCTCCGCACTCGACAGCTCCACGGCCGCACGGATCATCAGCCTGCTCGAAAACCCGCCAGAGGCCAGCAAGTATGATGCTCTTAAAGCGCGGTTAATACAGGTTGTCGGACTCACGAAGGCGGAGCGGGCCCGCCGACTGCTCGCTATGCCCGGCCTGGGCGATTCCAAGCCATCTGAGTTAATGAGCCCGATGCTCACGCTCCTGGGCTCCGAACCCCAATGCTTCCTTTTTCGGGAGTTATTCCTGAGTCAACTCCCCGAACAGGTTCAAGCTGCCCTCGCTAGATCGGACACCGCGGATTGCGCAGCACTGGCTGCAGAAGCAGACGCGGTTTATGCGGTCACGCAGCAAACCCGGCAGCAGCCCCAGAAAAGGAGGATTGAGTTTAAGGTACAGGCCGTGGCCGCAATGGCGATTGGGAATTCCGGGAAACTCCTCTACATTACCGATTCCCTTTCGGGCCGGCGCTTTTTATGCGACACCGGGGCGCAGTGCAGCATCCTTCCCGCCTCGGCACTTGACATCCAGTCTGGGAGGCACGGTCCTGCCCTTGAGGCAGCTAATGGCGGGGCCATTCGTACCTTTGGCAAACGGCAGGTCCAGGTGTGCTTCGGCGGCCAACGGTTTCTGTGGGAATTTATCACAGCTAAAGCTTCACAAGCCATCCTCGGCGTGGATTTCTTATGCGCCAACAGCCTCTTGGTAGATGTCCGAAACTGACGACTGGTCAACACGGCTACCTTCCATTCCATTCCGTGCTTCCGCAGTTCCGCACCGGCCCATACTGTCTCCTGCGCGTTACCCTCGCCGGCCGAATTCACCCGCCTACTAAGTGAGTTCCCGGAGCTGACCAAGCCCACTTTCTCTGCCTCGGCAGCTAAGCATGGTGTCCAACACCACATTACTATGACCGGCTCCCCAGTGTACGCACGAGCTCGGCGACTGGAACCCGGTAAGCTCGCGGCAGCGAAGGCCGAGTTTGTCACGATGGAGCGGCTGGGGATTATTCGCCGGTCGAATAGCCCCTGGTCCTCACCCCAACATATCGTTCCAAAGCCCGGCGGTGGATGGCGGCCATGTGGGGACTACAGTAGACTGAATGATGCAACGATGCCCGATCGGTACCCGATCCCGCACATTCAAGACTTTTCCGCCCATTTGGCGGGAAACTCAATCTTCTCCAAGGTTGACCTCGTCCGGGGCTACCATCAGGTCCCCGTACACCAGCAGGACATCCAAAAAACTGCGGTTATTACTCCCTTTGGACTGTTCGAGTTCCTCAGAATGCCTTTTGGGCTCAAGAATGTCACGCAGGCCTTTCAACGACTCATGGACTCGGTCCTGCGGGATCTTCAGTTTTTATTTGTCTATCTGGATGATATCCTGATAGCCAGCTCCACCAAAGCGGAGCACGTCGACCATCTCTGCACCCTTTTTCGGCGCCTCAGCCAGCATGGCCTCATAATCAACCCGGCCAAATGCCAGTTTGGCCTACATCAGATTGACTTCTTGGGCCACCGCATTACCCAGGAGGGTGCAATCCCGCTGCAGTCAAAGGTCGAAGTAATTTCGGCATTCCCAAAGCCACAGTCCACCAAAGCACTCCAAGAATTCCTGGGCATGGTGAACTTCTATCACCGCTTTGTGCTGAAGGCAGCACAACTGATGCAGCCCCTCTCTGAGGCCCTCAAAGGCAAGATGGGAAAGGATGCAATAACCTGGACGGCGGCAATGGACGACGCTTTCGACAACACAAAAACCGCTTTAGCCAATGCAACTATGTTGGTGCACCCTCTGCCAGGAGCCTCCATCGCCCTCACCACGGACGCTTCCGACTATGCCGTAGGTGCCGTGCAAGCACAGTGGGTCAATGGGTCATGGCAGCCACTGGCGTTCTTCAGCCGCCAACTCTGGTGCAACGAATGCAAATATAATACTTTCGACCGTGAGTTGCTGGCAGTGTTCCTCGCCATTCACCATTTTCGTTTCCTGTTGGAGGTACGTCCCTTCACCGTGTTTGTAGATCACAAACCACTGACTTTTGCAATGGCCAAGACCACTGACCCGTGGTCGGCCCGACAGCAGAAACAGCGAACTTACATTTCAGAATTCACGACAGACATCCAGCACGTAGCTGGCAAGGACAATTTGGTAGCCGATTGCCTTTCTCGTGTGCCTGTACGGGCAGTCCAGTTGGGCATCGATTATGCCCTCATGGCCACCGACCAAGCATCGGACCCTGAAACGCAGTCGTATCGCGCCGACACCTCTAGCCTCCAACTGGCTGATGTGCAATTCCACGCAGCAGGCACCTCATTGCTCTACGATGTCTCCATGGGGGACCCTCGCCCGATCGTTCCAGCTGCCTGGCACTGCCAAGTCTTCGATGCCATCCATGGGCTTTCACACCCGGGTGTGAAAGCATCCCAAAAATTACTGTCGGCTAAGTTCGTCTGGAGAGGAATGCGTAAGGATATCTGCGACTGGGCTAACACCTGCATCATCTGTCAGAAGTCTAAGGTGCAGCGCCACGTCAGTGCCCCATTGGCCACATTCGCTGTACCAGAACGGCGATTCGACCACGTCAACATGGATCTCGTCGGACCGCTGCCACCCTCCCAGGGTTTCACACACATTCTAACCATGGTCGATTGTACTACCAGATGGCCTGAGGCAGTACCTGTGGCATCTACTACATCTGCCGGTGTAGCCAGAGCTTTCCTCTCCTCGTGGGTCGCACGTTTCGGCATTCCGGCGGATATTTCTTCAGACCGCGGTCCACAATTCTCGTCCGAGCTCTGGAACGCTGTGGCCCAGGGTCTTGGCATCAAACTCCACTGCACTATGGCCTATCACCCACAGGCAAATGATTTGTGCGAACGTTTCCACCGATCATTAAAGGCATCGCTGAGAGCCAGCCTCCAAGGTGCCGGCTGGGTGGATAAGCTTCCATGGGTCATGTTGGGGCTGCGCACAGCACCCAAAGAGGACCTACAATCGTCTGCCACAGAGCTCGTGTACGGTCAGCCGCTCCGCGTACCGGGAGATTTCCTGTGGCTTCCCACCGCGCCATGGTCTGCGGCCGACCAACTCAGCAACCACCGGGAAATGGCCAAGGCTTTCACGCCCATTCCGACTTCGCATCACGGCCTGCCATCTTCGCATGTTCCAGCGGAGCTAAAAAATGCTGAATTCGTATTCATTCGGCATGATGCCCATAGGGATCTGCTCAAGGCTCCCTACACAGGACCTTTCCGCGTAATAGAGCCCGGCGACAAGAGTTTCTTGGTTGACATCGGTGGTAAACCAGACCACATCTCCATTGATCGTCTCAAACCGGCGCATGTGGACATCGACCGGCCAGTAGAGACTGCACAGCCGCCACGCCGTGGCCGCCCTCCAGCTGCACCCACACCAGTCCGAAGGCTCCCATCCGCCAGCCCGCCCACTGTTCAACAACGTTCACTCTGAGAATACAGGAGTCGCTCTGACAGGCTTGTCAGACCTCCTAGTCGATTGACTTTTACTGTTAAAGACAATTCTGGGGGGGCGCATGTGGCAGAGCCACCAAGGGGACTCTGATCTAATGTACATAATTATCTTTAACTAATTGTTAGCTACAGAATGAATCTGTATCTCTGTTCATATTATCACATGTACATAGCGCGGTCCCTTTAAGACTGAGACCCAACGTGATGACGTCATCACATTGATCACGCGATCCTCCAGCGGCGGGAAAACGTGATGACGTCATGACGTCCGACCAGGGAGGGGCTCTAGTCAGTCCTCGTGGAGCTAGCAACCAGTACAGACCTGTTATCCAGCTTTCCATTGTTTTAGTGTTAAACTCTGTCTATTAGTATTAAACATCGTTTGTTTAATAGCCTGACTCGATCTCAGTCCTTTAGTTAGGAATCTAGCCGTTCCTACACGTTAAGAATAATGAGCCCGCCAAATTTGACAAAGGAAACCAAGATTTGGCGGTCAGATAAGCCAGGCCCCAAATAGTATAATTGAGGCCTGCCTATTCACAGTACAGTACAGTTCAGAACACAGACAGTGAGACAGTTCAAACAGACAGCTGGTCCAAGTTCAAGTTCAGCCAACCAGCTCAAGAGAAAGACCATCATCGGAGACTCGAAGGAAGAAAGAAGAAACAGAGATCGCGGCAACCAAAGGCCTACAGAAACCAACACCAGCCAATATTACCACCAACCAGGTAATATTGGGCCACCGCGACCAACAAGGAACCAACCGCCGAAAAACTCATGAACCAAAGACTTGTTTCCATTCTACAGGCTAGTCTGACTTACACCTGGGTGAGATTTGGACATAAAAGACCCTAAAACTAGCCCTAACCAAAGAAATTTGGGTACTTACCCGATAAGATCCAACAGAGCGACTAGCCACATCAGCGGACTCAACCCAACTGAAGACCCAACGCAGGTGCAGTCTTCTACTACGTCCGAGGTACGGCAGGCCCCAGCCACCACAACTAAAGAGAACCCCGAAAGCGCGAACCTCTACAACTGTCAAGAAAGTCGTTTTTGGTGAGCATTTCCTGGTCCTCTGGATTCCAGCCTAGCTAGTGTAGTGGGGTTGGGAGGGTAAGGGATTTTGTATATTGTAATTCTCTCTCGCTTATTCTGTGTGTTCCCCACCCTTTTAAAGTGTAAGTTTTATTGTATTGTATAGTTTTCTGTCTCCAAATAAAGATCTGAATTCTTTTGACTAACCCAGGTGTCTGTTGCAAGTTTACTATGACCCCTAAATAAGTCCAAAGTTTAGAACAAAAGGGAGTGGGAGTGATTCGAACCGCTCAAAGGAGTCAGAGGTGAAGCTGACTGACCACACAACCACCACCCCCTACACTAGCAAACCTCCCCGCAAGGATGTTGGTCCCATTCCAGTTCAGGTGCAACCCGTCCGACTTGTACAGGTCCCACCTTCCCCAGAAACAGACCCAGTGATCCAGGAAACTAAAGCCCTCCCTCCTGCATCAACTCTTTAGCCACGCATTCATCTGCTCTATCCTCCTATTCCTATACTCACTAGCATGTGGCACCAGGAGTAAACCAGAGGTTACAACCTTTGAGGTCCTGCTTTTTAATCTGCGACCTAGCTCTCTAAATTCTTGTTGCAGGACCTTATCCCTTCTCCTACCCATGTCGTTGGTAACAATGTGAAGCACGACCTCTGACTGTTCGCCCTCCCCCTTCAGAATGCCCTGCAGCCGTTCAGTGCCATCCTTGACCCTGGCACCAGGGAGGCAACATGCCATCCTGGAGTCACGTCTGCGGCCACAGAAATGTCTATCTGTTCCCTTTACGATAGCTGCTATAGAAATGCCAAGTTCCTTCTTTCTTTGTTTCCCATAGTCTGGACGGTAGTTTCAGGTCTTTCTGATAGGTCTCGTATACTGCAGTCAGCTTGCCATCCATGGCCCTGCCATCTTGAGTGACTGTCTTCCACTGGTCTCTTGTCATTACATTACCATGACGATGCTTAGCGCTCCATAACCAGCTGCCATCACCAAGGCATCAGCCCAATGATTGCCCACAGCATGTATTCCCTGTGTCCGGTGCAATGGTCGCTCTAGGCTGTGCATGACTGCGGCAGCGCAGTACTCTGCAAGGTCCCACACAGGCCACTCACAAGCTTTTACATTGGAAATACCGCTCAGGCGCAGAAATTTAAAGGGACCGTGCATTGAAAGGAACAGGCAGCGCAGAACATAGTGCAGCTTACAGGGGACATTGGTCCGGTGTCCTCTTGTATGGAGGGCCTGTACCTCAGGCTTGTTTTAATTCAAAGATTGGCTGCCAAGCAGCAGCAGGTGTTAAGGGCCCTTTGCGATGGTCTCACCATCTGTTCCGTGCCCGAAATTTAAGCATTATTTTGCAGGCTTGCGCCGGAATTTTCATGCTGCCGTGGGTGCGGGATTGGAGGTGGGTGGGGAGTAAAAGGCGGAATAAATCGGAGTGCGTCGGGAACATGCCAACACCCTGCCTCCTTGCACCTTTAACTCGGGCGTGTTTGCCAGTGCTTAATGGACCCAAACGGCAGAGGCGGGCGACCCAGTTTAGATCAGAATTACCTTGTTGTCAGACACTTAACCGTGTTTTTAACCAGGCCTTTTGAATTTCACTGCATGACCACAGGAATCACGCAGCTCGGGAACCACGTCGGTCAAGCTGAGGCGGAAGTTCAGTGGCCATTGGTTGTGGTCATTAATGCAGAGCATGGAAAGCACAATAAATACTGCCACCTGACTTTTGCTTACTTACCCAAGGGAAAGGCACTTGCTGAGTGCATTTTGAGCACAGATTTAGGTCTCCAGAGTTTGCAAGTCTTTTCTGTAAATTCGGAAGTCACTCTCACCTCAATGCTACCACCTATCACACCATTGACAGATTGCTTCTCTCATCTCTACTTGACCTGCCATCTATTCCATCAGTATGGCTGTCACTTATACAGTCTCACCTTGGTTCTCAGCATCGGACCAGGATGAGCCCCACCACCAGCAGCAGCAACAACACCACCAACCTTCTCCTCAATGCCCTGATGCTGCACAGGACAGAGGGCATCAGTGCAGGGCTGCACCGCGCCAGAGGCGATACCCCCAACGCAGGGTTTACAGGCAGAGGATGAGCTTCCTGGACATGACTGAGCAGCATTGCCAAAGGAGGGTCCAGGTATCACGCCAGTTCGTCGCAGACATTTGCAGCTTGCTGGAGCACGACCTGCTGCCCAGAGGAGCAGGTGGACACACCTTACCAGTGGCTGTCAAAGTCACCACCACCCTCAACTTCTTCAACTCAGGCTCCTCCAGGGATCTGCAGCAGACATTTGCAGGACCTCGCAGTCGACCACCCACAGATGCATTACACAGTTCACCAATGCCCTATTTGACAAGTCAGCCAATTATATCAACTTTGCCACCGATGAAGTCAGTGTCACGGAGCGGGCGCTCAGCTTTGCGGCTCTGGCTGGCTTCCCACGAGCGCAGGACATCATAGACTGCACACATGTGGCCATCAGTGCACCCCATCATCACCCAGGAGTCTTTGTCAACTGCAAGGGCTTCCACTCCCTCAATGTGCAGCTCATCTGTAATCATAGCAAGATCATCGTGCATGTGGGTGTCAAATATCCTGGCAGCTGTCATGACTCTCTCGTCATGCGCCAGTCCCCCCTCCCTCAGCTCTTCACACCTCCAAACAGACTTTCTAGCCGGCTGCTTGGAGACAAGGGCTATCCACTTGATGTGGCTCATGACACCTCTGAGGACGCCAAGTACTGAGGCTAAGGAGAGATATAATGAAAGCCACATGTCCACCAAAAGTGTCATAGAGCAGACAACAGGCATGCTGAAAATGCTGAAAAGGACACAAATAACCTCCCAGAGATGCCGGGGACATAGGGTCTAATGAGAGGGAAGAACTGAATGAAATCAGTATTTGTAGGGAAATGGTGTTAGGGAAATTGATGGGATTGAAGGCCGATAAATCCTCAGGGCCTGATAATCTCCATCCTAGGGTACTTAAGGAAGTGGCCCTAGAAATAGTAGATGCATTGCTGATCATCTTCCAAAATTCTATAGACTCTGGAACAGTTCCCATGGATTGGAGGATAGCTAATGTAACCCCATTATTTAAAAAAGGTGGTAGAGAGAAAACGGGGAATTATAGCCTGACATCAGTAGTGGGGAAAATGCTAGAGTCTATTATAAAAGATGTAATAGCAGAGCACTTGGAAAACAGTGACAGGATCGGACAATGTCAACATGGATTTACAAAAGGTAAATCATGCTTGTCTAATCTGGAATTTTTTGAGGATGTAACTGGTAGAATAGATAAGGGAGAACCAGTGGATGTGGTGTATTTGGACTTTCAGAAGGCTTTCGATAAGGTCCCGCATAAGAGATTAGCCTGCAAAGTTAAAGCACATGGGATTGGGGGTAAGGTATTGACTTGAATAGAGAACTGGTTGGCAGACAGGAAGCAAAGAGTAGGAATAAACGGGTCTTTTTCCGAGTGGCAGGCAGTGACTAGTGGGGTACTGCAGGGATCGGTGCTAGGACCCCAGTTATTCACAATATATATATTAATAATCTAGATGAGGGAACTAGATGTAATATCTCTAAGTTTGCAGATGACACAAAGCTGGGTGGGCGTGTGTGCTGTGAGGAGAATGCAGAGAAACTCCAGTATGATTTGGACAGTTTGGGTGATTGGGCAGATGCATGGCAGATGCAGTATAATGTGGATAAATGCGAGGTTATCCGCTTTGGTGGCAAAAACAGGAAAGCAGATTATTATCTGAACGGCAATAGATTGGGAGAAGGGGAAGTGCAATGAGACCTGGGTGTCTTTGTGCACCAGTCGCTGAAGGTAAGCATGCAGGTGCAGCAAGCGCTTAAGAAGGCAAATGGTATGTTGGCCTTCATAGCAAGAGGATTTGAATACAGGAGCAAGGATGTCTTGCTGCAGTTGTACAGGGCTTTGGTGAGACCACACCTTGAGTATTGTGTGCAGTTTTGGTCGCCTTATCTGAGGAAGGATGTTCTTGCCATGGAAGGAGTGCAGCGAAGATTCACCAGACTGATACCTGGGATGGCAGGAATGACGTATGAAGAGAGATTGGGTCGATTGGGCTTGTATTCGCGAGAGTTTAGAAGAATGAGAGGGGATCTCATTGAAACTTATAAAATTCTAACAGGACTAGATAGACTAGATGCAGGAACGATGTTCCCGATGGCGGGGGAGTCCAGAACCAGGGGTCACAGTCTAAGGATAAGGGGTAGGCCATTTAGGACTGAGATGAGGAGGAATTTCTTCACCCAAAGAGTGGTGAACCTCTGGAATTCTCTACCACAGAAGGCAGTTGAGGCCAATTCATTAAATATATTCAAGAAGGAGTTAGATATATTTCTTAAGGCTAAAGGGATCAAGGGATATGAGGAGAAGGCAGGGACAGGGTACTGAATTTGGATGATCAGCCATGATCTCATTAAATGGCGGAACAGACTCGAGGGGCCGAATGGCCTACTCCTGCTCCTATCTTTAAAAAAAAATGCGCTTCAGATGCCTTGACAGATTTGGAGGAGTCCTTCAGTATGCACTTGCCAGGGTCTCCAGAATCATCCTGGTCTGCTGTGCCCTGCACAACATAACGCAGCAGTGAGGATTAGCACTGCATGAGGAGCAAGGCTCAGAGCGCACAGCCTCTTCAGAAGAGTAGGAGGAGGAGCATCAGCTGGAAGACCAGGAGGAGCAGGAGGAACCTGAGGTCCAGATGCCAGCAGCACCCGAGCACATTGCTGCCCAAGAGACCAGCGATGGCCTCATCATGGCCAGATTTATTTTACTTCAGGCATTATGCCCATATGGCGGCCACATGCTGTGCCAAGTTCCCCATCCCCAACAACACCATAAAGCGTCCCTACAATAACCAAGCTATTCCTTTCATGCTGAACCCCCATAGCGTTCTGTCTCACCATTCACTTCAACTCACTAAGCCACTTCCAAATTAGCAGACAAAAATGGGCATAACTGAAAAGTGGTGCAAATAAATACTTTTATATGTGACATAACATTAATGGAAGCTTAACAAAAACACTTCTTTAAACACGCATGTGCTTATCCTTGTGCATCTCCTTTTGTGTCATTTTTCTTTTACGCGTGCTTCTACGAGGTGCAACCCCTATGGCTTCAGCAGAGGTAGAGGCAAACTGCTCACTTCCCTGCTGCGACCGCATAGACACTTTTGGAGGACGTCCTCTGGGTTGTGGAGCCTCTGAAGGCCCCGCCAATGTCTGCTCCTTCTGCGCCTGCGCAGGGGCAGACTCGGCCATCGCGATCCCAGGAGGCATGTGGGGCTCTGATTAAGGGGGAGGCAACGGGGGAGAAGTGTGAGCGCTTTGAGAGGAGCCCCCACTTCCATGTCCCCTTTCACCATCATACATCTCATGCGCCACCCGCACTTCCCTGCTTGCAAGGAGCTGGAGAGCACCTTGCTGCACAGCAGTGGGGCCATGCGGACCCAAGTCTACACTGACATCCCTCCTAGAGAGGAGGTCTATGATCTCTGCCATCTATTCTCCATAGAGACCATGTGCTCCTGTGAGTGGCGCGTTAGCTGCTCCATGCAGGTGGCAATCCTTTCCATAGAAGAGCACATCACTGCCATTACCTGCGGTACGGTGGTGCTCATGTTGGAGATGGACTCCAGGATCACCCACTTTCTGGATGGCCCCCCGAGGCTCAGCGCCTATATGCCGCTGAGCAGAGCTGGGAGTGTCCTGCGTCCTCCGGCGAGGACTCTCCACTGCTGTCCCTGTCTCCACCATTGCCTCTTGCTCATTTGTGAGTTGCGACACAACAGGTGACAACACTACTCTATCTTTGTCAGGAATGACCCAGGCTCTGCCTCGCCTCGCCACCAGAGGGCACCATGAACTCTTAATTGTTTCCTTCTTTATTCTTAATTGTACTCACCTGTGCATGGTTTTATGCCTACTATTTAAGTGGTGCTTAGTTTATGTTCATTGCTCAGTCTTGAGTTTCACTGCCTTGTGATTCCTCTTGCCGGCCTGCTAGCCTGTATCTGTGCTGTTGTTATTCTGTTTATTTCAAGTAAAGTCTATCTTTGTTTTTGCAACCTAACCTCTCCCTCAGTTTGCCTTCCTGCAGTTGGGTTCACCAAGTTCCATTCCTCACAGCAAGACTGAGCCAAACATGGACCCAGCAGGGAAGGACCATTGGCTACGACAAGTCTTTAAACAGCTACAACTGGTCTTGGACGAACTACGGTGCCTCGCCACGTCATTCTCCTGAAGCCAGAAACAGCTGGAGGCCCTCGTCATTGCTTTCCATCAGAGCCAGAGTCAGGCGACCCAAGCTACTCCAGCACCGTTACCCGCTCCTCCGGTTTCGCCTCCCCCTCTGAAAGAACCCCGATTACCTGCACCCGAGCACTATGACGGTAACCCAGGAGGATGTCGAGGTTTTCTAACCCAGTGTTCCCTGGCTTTCCAACTGCAAGGTTCATTATTTCCCAGTGACCGTTCTCGAGTAGCCTACATCATTTCGCTACTCACCGGCAAAGCACTTACCTGGGCTATGGCCGTCTGGGAACAGCAGACTCCGGCATGTTCAAACTACCAACTTTTCTCTGAGGAAATGAGAAGGGTCTTTCATCATGCTGTCAGTGGGAGAGAGGCCTCTAACAAACTACTTCGGCTTCGCCAGGGGGCTCGTAGCGTTGCGGACTATGCTATTGAGTTTCGCACTCTCGCTGCAGAGAGCCAATGGAATTCGGAGGCGCTCATCGCCACTTTTCGCCACGGTCTCACGAATGAAATCAAGGATGAACTGGCTTCCAGAGATCCGGTGAGTGATTTGGAGTCTCTCTTTGATATCTCCATTCAAGTGGATAATCGTCTCCGTGAGAGGCGAAGAGAACGCAGCTCCTTTTTCACACCGCTTCTGGAGACAAGAGCCTTCCCTGCTTCGAAGCCATCCGAGAACCTCCGAGCCATCCCGAGTCCATCTTTGACCGATCCAGAGGAGCCCATGCAGTTGGGAGTAACTCATCTCTCGCAGCCTGAACGTGATCGCCGAATGAGAGAGGGATCTTGCCTCTATTGTGGGGAACCGGGCCACTTTCGCTCTTCTTGCCCAAAGTTGGTGGGAAAAGCCAGGGCTCGTCCAGGACGGAGGGCCCTGAGATGAGCGTAGCCGTCCCTCCCGGTCCCACTGTTTCTAGGGTCCTGCTGGCATCTTCCCTTTTCTGGGGCAAGCAACAACATGATCTTAAGGCCCTGGTGGATTCTGGGTCCGATGGTAACTTCATGGATCTGGGTTTAGCTAAACAGCTCAAGATTCCCCTGACCCATCCTGATCACCCCCTCACTGTTGTCGCCCTGGATGGAAGACCCCTGGGCTCCGGAACTATTCACCATCTTACTGCCCCCCTGTGTTTGGGCGTGGAAGGACAACATTTCGAGACCATCCAATTTTCCCTTATCCACTCTCCCGTGTTTCCATTCGATCTGGGTTACCCTTGGTTGGCCTGCCATAATCCACGCATGGATTGGGCCGCCGGCCGGCTTACGGAATGGGGCTCCGCCTGCCATACCACCTGTCTTCACTCCAAGTCTCCTTCCCAGCCCCAGGAGTCCCCATCGCACTCTGAATTGTCCCGAGTGCCTCCCGAGTATGAGGATTTAAAAGAGGTCTTCAGTAAGGTTCGAGCCACATCACTTCTTCCCCCTCATAGGCCATATGACTGTGCCATTGATCTCCTGCCTGGGACATGCCCACCTAGGGGTAGGATCTTCTCCCTTTCTGCTCCAGAGACCGCAGCCATGGAGGATTACATCCGTGACGCCCTCGCCGCTGGCTTCATCCGTCCATCCACCTCTCCTGCTGGTGCCGGTTTTTTCTTCGTGAGTAAGAAAGATGGAGGTCTCCGCCCCTGCATCGACTACCGTGGCCTTAACAAGATTACTATAAAAAACCGTTATCCTCTTCCGCTCATGTCGACGGCCTTCGAGCTACTGCAGGGAGCCACAGTCTTCACAAAATTGGATCTCCGCAACGCCTACAACCTCATCTGCGTCCGCGAAGGGGACGAGTGGAAGACGGCATTCAACACACCTACCGGGCACTATGAGAACCTGGTCATGCCCTTTGGATTGGCCAACGCCCCTGCTGTGTTCCAAGCGCTCATCAACGACGTCCTCCGAGACATGCTGAATCGCTTTGTCTTTGTCTACCTGGATGACTCTCATTTTCTCCAAAACTCTTCACGATCATGTCCAGCATGTAAGGCAAGTCCTGCAACGTCTGCTTAACAACCTCTTGTTTGTCAAGGCTGAGAAGTGTGAGTTTCATGTTTCCACGGTTTCATTCCTGGGCTTCATCATCTCCAGCGGCAACATCCAAATGGACCCTGGCAAGACCCAAGCTGTCCGAGATTGGCCAGCACCCACCTCTCTCAAACAGGTGCAACGTTTCTTGGGGTTTGCTCATTTCTATCGGAGATTCATCAGGAACTTCGGCACCATTGCTGCCCCTCGCAACGCCCTCACCAAAACCGCTTCCACCCCGTTCAGTTGGTCCGCTGAGGCTGCGCAGGCTTTCGAGGATCTCAAGTGGCACTTCACGTCTGCTCCTGTCCTTGTGATTCCAGATCCCTCACTCCCCTTCATTGTCGAGGTGGATGCCTCTGATATAGGAGTGGGTGCCGTTTTGTCCCAGCGGTCTAACGACAACAAACTGCACCCTTGCGCCTTCTTTTCTCGCCGACTCACTCCTGCAGAACGAAACTACGATATTGGAAACAGGGAACTACTAGCAGTCAAGTTGGCACTGGAGGAGTGGAGACATTGGTTGGAGGGGTCTAAACACCCGTTCATTGTCTGGACAGACCATAAGAACCTGGCCTATATCCAGGAGGCCAAACGGCTTAACTCTCGTCAAGCTCGCTGGGCACAGTTTTTCAATCGTTTCGACTTTGTCCTGTCATATCGTCCAGGATCCAAGAATCTCAAGCCTGATGCTCTCTCCAGGCAATTTGATCCACCCGAGCGGGAGAGACAACCAGAACCTATTCTTCCAACTTCTCAAATTGTAGCACCAGTTTGCTGGGGGATCGAGACGCTGGTCAGAAAGGCACAACAGAGGGAGGCAGACCCTGGCAATGGCCCACCAGGTCGCCTTTTTGTTCCCAACACGGCACGCTCACAAGTCCTGCAGTGGGGGCATTCGTCGCCACTCAGCGGTCATCCAGGCACATCCAGGATGCTGGAGTTCCTTCGCAGAAGGTTCTGGTGGCCAACCATGGAGAAGGACGTAAAGGCATTCGTGGCAGCTTGTGCTTTTTGTGCATGAAACAAGAACCCTCGATCTCGCCCCCAGGGTTTGCTGCATCCTCTCCCCATTCCCACCCGCCCCTGGTCACACCTCGCTGTGGATTTCATCACAGGCCTTCCACCATCTCAAGGCAACACTGTCATTCTGGTCATCGTGGATCGCTTCTCCAAAGCCTGTCGCTTTCTGCCCTTGCCCAAGCTTCCCTCAGCCCAAGAGACAGCCGAGCTCATGGTCCAGCATGTTTTCAGGTTGTTCGGTTTGCCTCTTGACATCGTCTCTGACCGTGGTCCACAATTTGCCTCCCGGTTTTGGAGAGCTTTCTATAAGCTCATTTGGAGCTACTGTCAGCCTTTCCTCGGGTTCCCACCCTCAGTCTAACGGTCAAACAGAACGGATCAACCAAGACCTGGAGACGACCCTGAGGTGTTTCGTGTCCGCTAACCCTGCGACTTGGAGTCGTCACATCGTCTGGGCTGAGTACGCGCACAACACCTTGCGCTGCTCCCCCACAGGAATGTCGCCATTCGAGTGCCAGTTCGGGTTTCAGCCTCCACTGTTCCAGGAGCAGGAGCTCGAGGTGGGGGTTCCCTCCATGGAGAAGTTTGTCCAGCGCTGTCGACGGACCTGGAGGAGAGCGCGGCTGGCTTTACAATGAGCTTCTCGGCAACGACAGATCCAGGCCAACAAGTGGCGCAGACCGGCTCCTTCATTCTGTCCTGGTCAGAGGGTCTGGCTTTCTACGCAGGACCTCCCGCTGCGAGTGGAGTCCCGCAAGCTGGCACCCCGTTTCATCGGTCCCTTCACGGTGTTGAGGAAGGTCAACCCGGTGTCCTACCGTCTCCAGCTGCCCCGCTCCATGCGGATTCATCCGACCTTCCATGTCTCCCGGCTCCGGCCAGTGGCCATCAGGTCCCTGGCGCCCGCCACGAGGCCTCCTCCTGCTCCCCGCATCATCAACGGCCAGCCTGTCTCCACGGTCCGTCGCCTGATGGACTCTCGCCGGGTTCGTGGGGGCCTCCAGTTCCTGGTGGACTAGGAGGGATATGGTCCGGAAGAATGCTCCTGGGTCCCGGACCGGAACATCCTGGATCGCGATTTATTGCAGAACTTTCGTCGTCGTCACCATGGACCTTCTGGGGGAACGTCAGGGGCCGTTCCTAGGCCGGGGGGGGTCCTGTCAGGAATGACCCAGGCTCTGCCTCGCTTCGCCACCAGAGGGCACCATGAACTCTTAATTGTTTCCTTCTTTATTCTTAATTGTACTCACCTGTGCATGGTTTTATGCCTACTATTTAAGTGGTGCTTAGTTTATGTTCATTGCTCAGTCTTGAGTTTCACTGCCTTGTGATTCCTCGTGCCGGCCTGCTAGCCTGTATCTGTGCTGTTGTTATTCTGTTTATTTCAAGTAAAGTCTATCTTTGTTTTTGCAACCTAACCTCTGCCTCAGTTTGCCTTCCTACAGTTTGGTTCACCAAGTTCCATTCCTCACAATCTTGTGTGGCACCTACCGAGGTGTGCGTATCTGCGCTGTTGCTGGGTGCACTTATGTCTAGTGATGGTGCACCCTCTGAGGCTGGAGGCTCCTCTGAGGAGTCATCTTCCTCTTCCAGCTGGACAGTGGCTCTTGATAGACCTATGGGAGAGTAAAGAGATGATTTAGAGATGTGATATTAAGAATGGGTAATGATATCATTATGCACATGATGAACATTCACTGGCTGCTGACATCAGTCCCCATATGAGTGACTGCTGTATGCCATGTGGCTGTATGAGATGTAATTCTGTCACCAGGTTGCTGGGATGTTCCCCTCTCTCCATCTACCTCTGCCAGCTGCTCCGCAACTCCGGAGACTTCCAGGGTGACACCCTCTGCTGCTGTTAAGGTGGCCAATGATGGAGGGCCACCTCCGGTTCTCTCCCTCTCCCTCTTATTGTGGGCTCTCTTCTCCTACAAGGAGTGAAGGAAGAGAAGGTTGAGCTAGAGTGATAGAATGAGTGTAAGGAATATGTGGGTTACATTTGTAGAGGGAGACTATGAGGGAGTGGGGTGGGAATTCCAAAGTGCCAATGTCAAATGGCCTCCTTGTGTGTTAGTTGGTATGATTGCATTAATATGAGGTTGAGTATGAGGGGTGGTTAGTTAGAGTGGGATGTGAGCATGTACATAGAGAGAGGGATGGGTGGAGGTGCAAGGTATGTTGGTGTGAGGAACGATGTGCAGAAGTAGGGTTGGGAAGGCAGAGTGAAGCAGATGTGATGAGAGGCACAGCAGGATGAAGTTGTGTGGCTTTGCACTCACCTATCCTGATCTCGAGACAATTGAAGCAATTCCGGCACTGCACCAGGTCCTCTTGACCACATCCCTGCTGTTGGCCTCCTCTGCAATCTACAACCAGGCTCCTTTGGTCTCCTGGGGAGGTCTCTTCTGCCCATCGGAAGGGAAGAGCACCTCCCTGCATGCTCTCACTCTGTCAGCAAGAATATGTAGGGAGTCATCGGAAAACCTGGGAGCAGCCCTCTGCCTCTGGAAAGCAATGTGTGCAAGACTGAGCAAGACTTAGATGGTGAGATGTGCTGCCTGCACACTACTAGATGGTGAAAATGTACAGTGCCTGCACACACCTAGATGGTGATATGTACAGTCTGCACAGTCCTAGATAGTAATATGTCCTGTTTGCACACTCCTAGATAGTGAAGTGTACAGCCTGCACACTCCTAGATGGTAATATGTACTGTCTGCATACTCCTAGATGGTGATGTGTACAGCCTGCACACTCCTAGATGGTGATCTGTGCAGCCTGCACACTCCTAGATGGTTTTATGTACTGCCTGCATACTCCTAGATGGTGATGTGTACAGTCTGCACAGTCCTAGATGGTGATGTGTACAGCCGGCACACACCTAGATGGTTTTATGTACTGCCTGCATACTCCTAGATGGTGATGTGTACAGTCTGCACAGTCCTAGATGGTGATGAGTACAGCCTGCACACGCCTAGATGGAGATATGTACAGCCTGCACACTCCTAGATGGTGATGTGTACAGCCTGCACACTCCTAGAAGGTGATGTGTACTGTCTGCACACTCCAAATGGAGTTGTGTACAGCCTGCACACTCCTAGATGTTGATGTGTACTGCCTGCCTATTCCTAGATGGTGATGTGTACAGCCTGCAAACTACTAGATCATGATCTGTACAGCCTGCACACTCCTAGATGTTGATGTGTACAGCTTGCAGAATCCTAGATGGTGATGTGTACAGTCTGCACACTCCTACATGGTGATATGTACAGCCTGCACACACCTAGATAGTGATATGTGTAATGATATCAGCAAATAGTGATGGTATTTGCCTGATTGATTACTTATGCCTGACCAGCAGAGGGCATGTGACAGAGACAAGCAGTTTAGTTTAGTTTCATTTTAGAGGGATCTCTAGCATGGTGTCTCCTGTAATGCTGTTTAACTGAGTTGAACATACTTTAGATTAAAAGACATTCTCTTTCATAAATGTCTTGTCATTGAACCCACATACAAATCAATACATGGTGTCAGAAGTGGGATTGAAAGAGATGAAGAATAAAAATCTGAAGTTAAATCAGCTCTCCACATATTAGCAAGCCAAAAGAGAACATCGTTACTTACCATTGGAGAATAGCTAACGAAGTGAAAAAATGGTAGGATTACACCCACCGGCGAAGCTTCAGTTGACAGGTAATGTGGCTGAAAATTGGAGGAGATTCAAACAACATTTGGAGTTGTATTTATCAGCAATCAGAGCTGACGAGAAAAGTGATAAAATGAAAGCGTCTGTGTTCTTACATGTCGTGGGTGATGAAGTGCTGGAGGTGTATAATAACTTCACATTCACTGCTGATGGAGACAAAATGAAGCTAGATAAAATAATGGAACAGTTTGAGGCCTACTGCATACCTAAATGTAACGTGACATTTGAGAGGCATAGATTTTTCACATGTGTACAGAAAACGGGAGAGACTATTGATCAGTATGTGACTGAACTGAGAAACCGAAGCAAAACATGTGAATTTGGGGGACTGACAGACTCGCTGATAAAAGACAGACTGGTGTGTGGTATTCCAGATAATGGTCTAAGGGAAAGACTGCTAAGAGAGCAAGATCTAGACCTGGGAAAAGCCATAGCACTGTGTAGGGCTACAGAGACTGTGAAGTTGCAGGCAAAGGAGCTGTTCAGTGACAGTAGCTGCAACGTGGATGCAGTGAGAATGAACAGAAAGAAACCGTTTAACAAAAAGAGCGACAATGTGAAAATAGAGGCGTTGCCAGCAAACGAAAATGAAAGGGACAATCGAAAGTCATGTAGTCGATGCGGTACACAGCATCCACCAAGAAAGTGTCCAGCATATGGTAAAACATGCAATAGTTGCAACAAAAACAACCATTATGCCCGTTGCTGTAAGAACCAAGCGCAACAAAGCAAGGTCCATACAATAGATGAAAGCGAGATAGAGGAGTTCTATGTAGATGTTGTGCCTGAAAACAAAGAAGAAAAAAGAGACTGGATGTTGACACTAAAAGTGAATGACATACACATTCCATTTAAATTGGATACTGGAGCACAAGTTAATGTGATATCAGAGACTGATTTTAAGAAAATTAGACCCAGACCAAAGATACATGGAATAAAAGTGAAAGTGACAGGATACTCAGGTACTGATATACCAGTGAATGGAAGATGCATTGTCAAAGTGACACACAAGGACAGAGAGCATACGCTAGCATTAATCGTGGTGCCAAAGGATGTGCAAGCCATACTAGGTTTAAAAGCCTGTGAGAGACTGAACCTGGTAAAGAGAGTCCTCGTTGTGGAAAGCGAAGGAGAGACAGTCTATGATGAACTCATGAAAGAGTAGAACGACCTATTTCAGGGTCTAGGCTGCCTTCCAGGAGAACACACGGTCAGAGTAGATAAAAGTATGCCAACGGTCATACATCCATGCAGAAAAGATCCGTTTGCTCTTCAAAAGCAACTGAAGGCAGAGTTGGACAGGATGGAAAGCCTGAACATGATTCAGAAGATAGATGAGCCAACTGAGTGGGTGAGTTCCCTCGTCGTAGTGGACAAAAAGAATGGAAAGCTCAGAATTTGCCTGGATCCAAGAGATCTAAACAGAGCAATAAAGAGAGAGCACTTCAAGCTTCCTACACGTGAGGAAATCATATCACAGTTTGCAAATGCAAAGTATTTCAACAAGTTAGATGCATCATCAGGATTTTGGCAGATGAAACTGGACGAGGCAAGTTCAAGACTGTGCACGTTCAACAGTCCATTTGGCAGATACAGATTCCTAAGGTTACCATTTGGCATTGCCTCAGCTCCTGAAGTGTATCACAAAACTATCCATATGATCTATGAGCACCTGGAGAGAGTTGATACATCAGTGGATGACATCATAGTATGGGGAACCACGAGAACTGAGCATGACGAGAGACTGAAAAAAGTGCTGGATGCAACAAGGAAAACAAACCTGAAGCTGAATAGAGAGAAATGCCAGCTCGGGGTGACACAAATGACATTCGTGGGAGATATCCTTAGCAGTGAGGGCATCAGACCAGATCCCAGAAAGGTGTCCGCCATTGAGAATATGCCAAAGCCACAATGCAAAAAGGACATGCAGAGGTTTAATGGAATGATCAACTACATGGGTAAATTCATATCCAACCTCTCAGAAAAGATGGCGCTACTGAGAAGACTAACTGAAAAGAACATAGAATGGGAATGGAATCATGAGCATGAGAAGTCATGGAGCGATCTAAAGAAACTGCTCACAGAGGAACCAGTTCTGAGGTTTTATGACCCAGCGAGACCCATCAAGATATTATCAGATGCATCACAGAGTGGGCTCGGTGCCGTTCTTCTGCAAAAATATGACTACTAGCAACCTATTGCATATGCATCGCGCTCAATGACAGACGCAGAGACGCGATATGCTCAAATAGAAAAGGAGCTGCTCAGCATCACATACACCTGTGAAAGATTTCACCAGTTTGTGGCAGGACAAGCAATCAGTGTAGAGACTGACCATAAGCCCTTGATTGCATTGTTCCAAAAGCCACTAAATAGCTGTCCGCTTAGAATACAAAGAATGATGATCAGGCTGCAACGCTATACACTGAATGTTGCGTACACACCGGGTAAGCCGATGTATACAGCAGACACGTTGTCCAGAGCTGTTGACCCAAGCGAGCCCGCAAACACCAAAATGGATGAAAAAGTGAACGCCTACGTGGACATGATCACAAGTGCACTGCCCATAGCAGATGCAAAAATGGAGCTCATAAAGACTGAGACAAACAAAGATGAAACAATGAGATGACTGAGAAAAAGCATCTTGGATGGATGGCCCAACATGAATCAAGACTGCTCACCTGACAAGGCAGAGTACTGGAACTGCAGGGCGGAACTATCAGTGGTCGAAGACATCATCTACAAAGGAAGTAAAATAGTTATCCCAAAGAGTCTGAGAAAAGAGATGCTAAAAAGGATCCATGGAGAACATCTGGGAATCGAAAAGTGTAAGAAAAGAGCACGAGAGGTGATGTACTGGCCACAAATCAACCAAGATGTGACAAATGAGGTGTCAAACTGCACAATATGCCTGAAATATCGAGCAAGCAATCCGGTAGAACCACTAAAGCCACACCCAGCGCCAGACAGACCTTACCAGAAGGTAGGCGCTGACCTATTCGTATGTCAAGGGAAGGACTATCTTGTAGTAACAGACTATTACTCCCTGTATCCAGAGGTTTGTAGACTGTACGCCACCACTGCAGATGCTGTGATAAGATGTATGAAAGCCATATTCTCCAGACATGGCATGGCAAGCGAGGTCTTCACAGACAACGGACCCCAGTTTTACAATGCAAGTTTCCGACACTTTGCCAAAGAGTGGGACTTTGTCCACACAACGTCAAGTCCTCACTTTCCACAGTCCAATGGTCTAGTGGAAAAATCGGTCCAGACAGTGAAAAGACTGATGTACAAGGCAAAAGACAGTGGAACTGACTTCTACCAGAGCATGCTTGTATACCGCACAACGCCGCTCGAGTGTGGTATGTCACCAGCCCAACTCCTGAGGGGACGTATGCTAAGGTCAAACCTACCCATCCCGGAGAACCTCCTGAAAACAAAAGAGGGGGAGAAAGTGAGGAAGTTCAAAGAGCAACAGAAAGAAAAGCAAAAGTACTACTATGACAGAGGAAAACAAAACCTACCTGAACTCCACACTGGTGACCAAGTAAGGTTCAAAGACAAAACAAACATATGGACTCAGAAGGGAACTGTCCTGAGTGAAGTTCAACCAAGATCATACACCATTCAGACAGATGAGGGTGCTGTTCTGCGAAGAAATCGTTGAGATCTTCTCATGGGACCAGCCACAGCAAGTCAAAAGACTGATACTGTTGAACAACCTGATCACACAGCAGGTCAAAAGACTGATACTGTTGAACAACTTGATCACACAGCTGAGAAAACATCATCTGAGGCAACAACTCAGATTCAAGGACAATCAATCAGAAAATCCTCAAGACACGTGAAGCCTCCTGAGAGACTCATTGAGCAAATTTAAGGACTATTGTTATAGGAGAAAGTAATGTTATCTTATTCTTTCTTCAAGTTCTAGTGTATTTACATATTTCATGTGAACACACAAAGCAAGGTTAAAAAACCTTGATTATGATAATGATAATGTAAGTTCATTAAGCGTTACAGTTAAAATGCAGATTAATACAAAGGAAACATGTTGTTAGTTAAAAGTAAAATACTTTTGTTTTAAGAAAGGGAGATGTAATGATATCAGCAAATAGTGATGGTATTTGCCTGTTTGATTATGATGCCTTACCAGCATAGTTGCCTGATTGATTACTTATGCCTGACCAGCAGAGGGCATGTGACAGAGACAAGCAGTTTAGTTTAGTTTCGTTTTAGAGGGATCTCTAGCATGGTGTCTCCTGTAATGCTGTTTAACTGAGTTGAACACACTTTAGATTAAAAGACATTCTCTTTCATAAATGTCTCGTCATTGAACCCACTTACAAATCAATACAATATGTACAGCCTGCACACTCCTAGATGGTAATGTGTACTGTCTGCACACTCTTAGATAGTGATATGTGCAGCCTCCACACTACCAAATGGTGATGTGTACAGCCGGCAAATTCCTAGATGGTTTTAAGTACTGACTGCACACTCCTAGATGGTAATATGTACTGTCTGCACACTCCTAGATAGTGATATGTATAGCCTGAACACTCCTAGATGGTGATCTGTGCAGCCTGCACACTTCTAGATGGTGATGTGTACAGCCTGAACACTCCTAGATGGTGATCTGTGCAGCCTGCACACTTCTAGATGGAGTTGTGTACAGCCTGCACACTCCAAGATGGTGATGTGTACAGCCTGCACACTCCTAGATGGAGATGTGTACAGCCTGAACACTCCTAGTTGGTTTTATGTGCAGCCTGCACACTTCTAGATGGTCATGTGTACTGTCTGCACACTCCTAGATGGTGATGTGTACAGCCGGCACACACCTAGATGGTGATATGTACTGCCTGCAAACTCCTAAATGGTGATATGTGCAGCCTGCACACTCCTAGATGGTCATGTGTACTGTCTGCACACTCCTAGATGGTGATATGTACAGTCTGCACACTCCTTGATGGTGATATGTACAGCCTGCACACTCCTAGAAGATGTGTACAGCGCGCACAGTCCTGGATGATGTGTACAGCCTGCACACTCCTTGATGGTGATATGTACAGCCTGCTCGCTCCTAGATAGTGATATGTACAGCCTGCACACTCCTAGATGGTGATATGTACAGCCTGCAGACTCCTAGATGTTGATGTGTACAGCCTGCACACTCCTAGATGGTGATATGTACAGCCTGCACACTCCTAGATGGTGATATGTGCAGCCTGCACACTCCTAAAGGCTGATCTGTACAGCCTGCACACTCCTAGATGGTGATGTGTACAGTCTACACGTGCCTAGATGGTGATGTGTACAGCCTGCACACTCCTAGATGGAGATGTGTACTGTCTGCACACTCCTAGATGGTGAAATGTGCAGCCTGCTCACTCCTAATGGTGAAGTGTACAGCCTGCCCACTCCTAGATGGTGATGTGTACAGCCTGAACACTCCTAGATGGTGATATGTACTGCCGGCACACTCCTAGCTGGTGCTATGTACAGCCTGTACACTCCTAGATGTTGACGTGTACAGCCTGCATACACCTAGATGGTTATATGTACAGCCTGCACACTCCATGATGGTGATGTGTACAGCCTGCCCACTCCTAGATGGTGAAATGTACAGCCTGCTCACTCCTAATGGTGAAGTGTACAGCCTGCACGCTCCTAGATGGTGATATGTACTGTTGTGTATGTAATAGGTATGTTACTTTAAACCTATGGCCAGGGCAGCACTA